>NW_019268519.1:4711599-4718004 GCF_002738365.1 Cucurbita moschata | reverse complement strand
TTTTTTTTTTTTTTTTTTTTTTTTTTTTATTTTTTATTAAAATTTTGTCAAAACTTTTTATTAACCTTTGTCACTTTTCAAATACTTTTTTATTAACTAAATACATACAAACTCTAATTAAAAAATATGTTTTTTTTACATATTTGAAAGGTTTACTTTTAAAATATATAAAATTATATATGCACTATATATATATATATATAATAGATTTAGGTTAACAATAAGTCGACTTAATAGACCAATCCAAATATGTCATATATGAGCTAGTCCGGACAAATCAAGTTTAAACTTGAATCTAGTCCAAGTTAGGTTCGGGTCAAACTAGACCACAAGACCATTGTTGAGGTTGAAAGTAACAAAATGGTTCTATAAATATTTTGAAACTAACAAATTCTGGCGGACACAATACTCGAACTTATTTTGGCAAGTTTTGTAATGGCTCAAATAGACGACCATTAGGCCAGTAGAACGCAATAAGCATCGAAGTAGGTTAATAAAGCCCGATAAGCATTATCATGCCCTAGTAGCTCCCAATAAATGTTTAAATCACTCAGTAAGCCCGATAAAATGTTATAAGCTTGTTTTGACTCAACAAAGTGTTAGAACTCATCTCAATGAAGTCGTGAATCAATGAATAACACTGAGAGTCATGTCGCTAAGAATCAAGACAACAAAAACGAAACGCAACATTACGTTCGAAGAATTTTAGCTTAGAGTAGAGACAAAGTTGAGTCACGAATACAGAAAAATATACATATAGACAACGTTTACGGCCCCGTAAAGTTGCGTTGAATACAAAGCAAACCCCGAGATTCTAGAAACTAGATAGCATGGATTGGATTGGTTCTTCATAGGCAAAAATGGGAAGAAATCATTTGAAGAATAATATGAATTAATCAAAGACTAAACCCAGTTACTAACACATCAGAAGAACAGATTACAAAGAACAAAGAACAATAAACAAGAGCACCAAGAACTGAAGAACAAAGAACCATATGTGCTCAATAAATTAGCAATCTGAAAATTTCACCTCTCATGTCAAAGAAACCATCAATGCCCAAGAAAAGATTACCCAAATCAAGAGCTGATATGAAGAGACCTGCAGCTTTGAACTTGCACCAGGAAGCTGACCTGAAGGCCCCAATGCCGGAGGAGAAACTCCACCTCCACCACTTGAATTGGAGCTGTTTTTCAATATTTGAAACGATTAGAACTCATGTATTGATATAAAAAAACAGATGATTTCTTGATTTCTTAAGTTATTGAGAGTGTTTTTGGTGGAATCTTCCACTTACCTTCCTGTGTATATGCAAGAGCCATGACCTGCAAGAGATTGGGGATAAGAGATTTTGTTAAAGTCGAGTCCCGTACGAAACCCGAATAGTTGATATAAGATGAAATCGTTCAAACAGGCATTACAAACAAAATTAAGTAGAAGTTTAATGCCTTGACAGGGTATGCACATAGAATGGCAGACGAAACTTATGTGCGATATATACGAGCGATGTAACCGTGAAGACAGGCTTTATAATAAATCAAATTGAGAAAGGAGATCAGAATCTTTGTACAAAAAATATGACAAAGAACTAGTTACCAACGAAATTAAGTGAGATCTCACATCAATTGGAGAGAGAAACAAGTGCTAGCGAGGATGCTAGCCCCTAAAGGGAGGTGGATTGTGAGATCTCATATTGTTTGGAGAGGGGAACAAAGTATTATTTTATAAGGGTGTGGAAACCTCACCCTAGTAGACCCGTTTTAAAAACCCTTGAAGGGAAGCCCAAAAAGAACAATATCTGCTAGCGGTAGGCTTGGATGGTTACAAATGGTATCAAAACCAGACACTGGGCGGTGTGCCAGCGAAGACGCTGCTCCGAAGGGGGCTTGGACACCAAGCGGTGTGCCAACGAGGAAGTTGGGACCTAAAAGAGGTGAATTGTGAGATTCCACATGGATTGGAGAGAGGAATGAGTGCCAACGAGGATGCAAGGCCCCAAACGGAGGTGGATTGTGAGATCCCACATCGGTTGGAGAGGGGAACGAGACATTCTCTACAAGGGTGTGGAAACCTCTCCCCATTAGATGCGTTATAAAAACTTTGAGGGGAAGCACAAAAGGAAAAACTTAAAGAAGACAATGTCGGTTAGCGGTGGGCTTGGGCTTGGGCTGTTACAAACCTGTTGTACCCTATGGTCATCCGAAAAGTCTGGAAGATCAAGCCCCTTTTTTTCGAAGGCCATTCTCCCTTGATGGTTGGTTCAACCAAGGATGAGTGATGTTTTTCTAAGAATGAAAGTAGAACAAAGATGAACTTCTTCCGAGCATGGGTTCACAGATCAAATGTGGTTAAAGCTATAGTTCGATTCCGAAAACTCATAAAAAAATATCTCAAGTAGGATAATTGAATAACTCAAAGGAAGGATAAAAACCGTTAAAAGAACTTACTAGGATCGATCGTCGTAAGTGTAGCAGTACCGTCAAAGTCGCACGTACCACCAGCAGTATGCATTTTCTGGTAGTAATCATTATAAGCATAAGAAGCATGGTCAGTAATGTTATTAGGGAGAAAGCATGGCCTGCCTTGCTGAATGGCAGCACAGTTTGCCCCTCCTTGTCCACAAGCCCAATTCAGACCGTCCTGCAACTTATCTTCATCAGCTCCATCTTTAGCCACACAATAAACCGTAGAAGAATTCGCGGTTGCACGGCCAGAAGCCAAACCCAAAGGATAAACAGTAGAGCCATTGGAGAAAAGTATACCCCAGTTTTTCTCCGAGACCGGGCCAGGCCGCTTGTCTTCATTAAACAACTCGTAAATGTACGTGTTGATAGGTATGGTTGGCTGACTTGGTGGACCAGAATCATTAGACACTCTCCTGATCAGATTGTTAACATAGGTGCCAGCATTTTGAATCGTAGCATCAGGTTCATTTGCTCCACCAGACCATGGCCAGCCAGTCTCGGTAACCACGACGGGAATCCCAGAAAAATTGAAAGCATCGATCGAGTAGTAAGTTGCATCAACCATGGCATCAAACATACTATTATAGTGGAAAAGAGTGTTCGGGTCAACAATCTGCTTAATTGCAGGAAGTGATCGAAAAAGTGCATAATCAAGCGGAAAAATTCCATTCCCGCTCGTGTATCCCAAATAAGGATAGGCATTCAACATGTAGTAGGACTTCGTGTTCTTCAAGAACTGGAGAAGCTGATACATAGTAGCATTCCATGAAGCGTTAAAGGTGGCGGTGGACGGGGGGAAGGGTCGGGGTATCATGTCCATTGATTGGGGAGTGGAAACCTTGACCAGATAGTTTAGATTGGCAGCAACCAAAGCCTTATGTAGGGAATACAAGGCTGGAACTAAGACTGGACCAGCTTGAGGAATTGTAGAAAGGACCTCACTGCCAACAGCAATGGCCGTAATATTTGTTCCTGGCAAGTAAGCTGCAACGTTTTTATTAACCCAGGCTGCAGCGGCTGCAGGCGATTCACCGATCCTGAGAACTTCCTCGTTCGTGACACCAACAATTACCTCGATGCTACTGTTTGCTAAGGCCTTTAGCAGCTGAGCATCAGCATTATAAAGGCGAAGATGAGTAATTTGATGGGATTTAAGAATTGCAACTATATCTGAAGCTGATGGAAGATTGGAGACGTCGGTCCCGAGGTTGACCCCCACAAACGCACCTATTAACGTCAAGAACACAGCTAAGTAACAAATAGATATTGGCTATAAAATCAAACATTTCATTTTTCGTTAGGAAAAAGATCGATAGTAACTAATGACGTTCGTTTGAGGCCGTGTGATCAACCTTTATTATGAAGATCACAGAAATAAAGTTCATAGACATTTTCAAAATATTCGAACCAAACCGAATTCAGAACATGAAGTATGAAGGGCGCGAAAATACTCGAAGTTAGATAAATAAGATACCTAATGAATTGACACACATGCCAAATAGAAGCAAGATCACAATTCCATGACACCCTTCACGCATTTTCGAATCAAACGAAACTTCAACGTTTCAGCTAGGTAGGATTATAGCTTCCCGCTATTTGTCTCGAAAATCGAACTCCCGAAACTCAAACAAGCTAGCATGTACAATCTGCAATCAAGTCATATGAAAAGAAAAACATATATAGAAACAAATAAGAACAACAATTCAAGAGAAACATGTAAAAGTAATTGAATGCATGAAGAAAAAACTGCAACGACAGGAGAGTAATAGAAAACATAATTCAATTCACGAGAGGAGAACAAAGCATTTTTTATAAGGGTGTGGAAACCTCTCCCTAGCAGACGCATTGTAAAAACCTTGAGGGGAAGCCCGAAAGGAAAAACCCAAAGAGGACAATATCTACTAGTGGTGGGCTTGAGCCGTTACAAATGTTATCAGAGTCAGACACCGGGCAGTGTGTCAACGAAGACGCTAGGCCTCGGAGGGAGGTGGATTGTGAGATCCCACCTCGGTTGGGGAGGTGAACGAAACACCCTTTGTAATGGTGTGGAAACCTCTCCCTAGCAGACGCGCTTTAAAAACCTCGAGGGGGAGCCCGAAAGGGAAAGCCTAAAGAAGACAATATCTTCTAATGGTGAGCTTAGGCCGTTACGATGACAAATAGCTTCCGACTCCCCTCACTTCCAACTTTTAATCAGCAAACATCTCATCCATTCTTGTTTCAAACGTTCAGAAGAACTTTTAAACATCAAAGGAAGGAAATCAAAATGGAAATGCACCCACAAGTCTACGTTTGAAAGGTTAAGAATTAGGGGAAAACAAGCTCCAAACAAGCGCTTTCAGCAGATCCACAAACAGGAAACAAATGCAATAAAGCCATAAATATTCAGACAAAGCATTAACAAACAAAATGTAGTGAAACTCTTAGCTTAGCTTACACATATCATCAAAAAGAGAAACCCCTTTTTCTCTTTCTATTCTGCAGACTATGAACTACTGGAAAATCAACTTGAGAAGCCTTGAGCACCAAAAACAAGCCACAAAACACGAAATAACGAAGAACCCATCTGGGAAATCTAAAAACAAGAAGTGGGTAAGTACCCGATCTGGATAATGTATCAGTCTTGAACTCAGCTTCAGAACAGAATCAAAACCCTAAAGAGAGAGCAGAGCAAACACTTGTGAACACAGATTAGTGGAAGAAGGACAAAATAGAGAAGTGTAGAAGAGAGATTCTGAGCAGCCAAGAACACTAAAAGGCGTTCGAAACGAGAGTAAAAGACAGGAGCAAAAAACCAAACACCCCACCAAGCAATAGTTAGAAGTAAAAAGAAAATTAATCCCAAAACAAAACACACCCACGAGAAGAATCATACCCCACCATTTCCCAACGTATATTATTTCGTACAAAACAGAATTAAGCTAAGCTTGTGAGATGTCCAGTGAAAAGAATATGAACTAGAGGTGTAAAAACTGACAGGCAATGCATATAAAAACTTTTATTGCTTGCCTTTTTATTCTCTCTTTCCAGGCATGAAAGGGGGCTTGGATTCTCGTGCTGAGAGGGTCCTGATCGTCGCCGTTCATCTTGGTTTGATGGGGTTTGGAATTTGAAAAGAAAAAGACAATGAATTTGGGAGAATGAAGGATGGAGTGAGGATGGGAGTGGGCTGTGTTGTTCTTTAATTTTAACCCAAAAGTCATGGGCTCTCGTAGTGCCAAAGGAGAAACGCTATTAAATTGAAGCTGATTGTTGAGTGGAACAGCAAAGCCAGCCATCAATGTGTGGAAAGAAACAACTTTTTCTTTTCTTTTGGAGTAATGATATTGGCATTTGCACGGAAATTTCCAATATCTTTGTCTAACCCCCATGAATTTCTAAAGGATTGAAGATAGCTCAGCTCTTGGACGATGAATCTTGTCGTATGAACACAACTTACAGTTGAAGATCTGTGTACAATACATTCCTAGTTCTTTTAGCTAGTTACCTTAGCGAATTTCAAGCCTCTCAATTGAGGATATAATTTCTATAAAGATATGTTTTGATTGATAATATTAATAATTTATATTAAAAAAAAAAAAAGAATATTCAAAAGTGTATAATATAATCAAAATTATAAGTGGATAAAGATAAAAAAAAAAAATAAATAAATAAATAAATAAAATGTGATTTAAGGAAATTAATATGGAATACAAATTTGAAAGAATTGGACGTTTGATTTTGAAAACACTAATTATTGGAAGAAACTGTTAATTAAGTATGGAAGGAGTGGGGCCCACAAATAGAATCCAATAAAATATTCGTAAGATGGACCCCACCTTCACACATGGGAAAAAGTTGCACGTGGGTCCACTTGCTTAGTTGTAGCCAATTGTTTTTTTATTATTATTTTTTTTTTTTTTTTTTTTTTTTTTTTTTTTTTTTTTTTTTTTTTTTTTTTTT
>NW_019268519.1:4671202-4710358 GCF_002738365.1 Cucurbita moschata | reverse complement strand
TTTTTTTTTTTTTTTTTTTTTTTTTTTTTTTTTTTTTTTTTTTTTTTTATAAACCTTCTGCCCATGAAGGATGAATTTACAACACATTCATTTAAGGTTTGTACGTGTTTAATTAAAACATTCTTCTCACACTTTCTACTCGGAAAAACCATTTTTTAAAACTTTCTTCCCGTACTCTCTCTACTCGAAAGGTTATATGTTACTTAACCCGTTGTATTACTTTTTGTTGGTAATTATATCTACATACGTTGCCCGACTATGCAGAAACTTGAGCATACACCAATCAAGGAGTGAGTGTTCAGAGTGAGGAATACACAATCTCAATTGGTTTGACTCACTTAGTGCTAAAAGTGAGGACTATAATACAATCGCAAAGTCGGCTGCCAAGAAGTACTATTCTCACAAAATAACAACACAATAGTCTAATTCTACTAAATTTGAATTCGGAAAAAAGTTTGAATTCTGCTCCTTAGTCCTTAGTTTGGGACGTTACAATATGCCCAAAAGAAGAATTTATGATGGAAGGGGTTGGAAGTACTTTGTAAAGCATCATCACACCACGAAAGAAAGCAAAGAAGTACGTACCAACAATCAATTTGATAACGCATAAATCCTAACAAGTAACAACAACAAAAAACGCTGCCCAACAATACAAACGAAAAGATGTCTCTAGCGGGAAATCTCAAACGAAATATGGCAATAGTACATTGTAGTTTTTCTTTCCCAACTTATGAGCGGGATGGTTTGTTACCGACTAGGGCTCCTACCTCCGCCATTCAGTTCACTTCTATACTCCTCTTCGTGTCTTGAACTATGTCGTGGACTCCGGCTCCGGCTAATGCTTCGGCTCCTGCTCCTGCTCCTACTCAGCCTTCGGCCTCTCACAGGGCTTGGACTTCGACTTCCGCCCCGTGGTGCTGGACTCTGACTTCTACTTCTACTTCTACTTCTTGCACTACCAAGTTGTGGGGATCGGGAGTATGACCTACCACGGCTTGGCTGTCGTGGGTAGGACCTCTCTCGACTATCCCGTCTGCCACGTGGAGACGGGGATATGGATCTGCATTTGACATAATGAAAGACTTGAAGCTCAAAATGTAGTTACCAAAGGGAATCATAGAAATTATACTAGAAAAAAAAAAAACAGAACTAGAGATCAAATAGCTAATAAATTGAAATCACACCTGGAGTACGCCCTTTGTCTTGGTGGGGGGGATGCATAATCATAACTGCGAGACCGAGACCTTGCATGGCGTGGAGCTGGTGAAAAAGAACGCCTTGCATGGCGTTGAGGAGGAGAACGAGAATACCGTGGAGGAGATCTTCTACGATCATGAAACCGTCCACTGTTTGTACAACTAAAATATTAATTTCGTTTTGGATATGCAATATTAAAATTGGCGGTGTGAACACAAGAGTTGGAAATCATATGCAAATGCATAACATTATTTCACAGTTAAATACAAGTATCCATGTCTATAAAGAATCATAAATATATTAGGAGGAAGCTTCATACCTTCCTCTCTCCCTTGCCCTCATATCAGATGGCTTCTTCCTGTTTTCCTCAGCAAATACCACAGTTATCTCCCGACCTTGAAGAACACAGCCATCCATCTGATGTTTAGCATCTGCAGCATCAGCAGGATCTACATACTGAACAAAACCAAAACCACGAGGCTCTCTGCAAAATTGTCATACAAATAAATCAAAAGGAAAAAAAGTTACAAAAAGGAAAATATAAAGCCACAGAATCAGGTCAGGTACTTCGCCTGCCCTAAACCTTTTCTAATAATAATGTCCATCATATCCCTTGCAATATGGAAGGTCTGTGATAATAAAGCAAGCACTTGGCTGCTGACCTTGCATGTGTCAGATTTAAGATGACTTGAAATTCTTCAAGACTTGGAACATCTTCTATGTATTCAAATCCAACTTCCTTCCAATCTTCACTACCATTAACATCATCTTCAATAGAACTCTAATTACTTGATGTCTTCTTCAAAACATTAGTTTCACTGTTAAATCTTCAAACATTCAATACACAGACCTAATACGTGATAAGGAAAAAAAAAAAAAAAAGAAAAGAACCAGAAAGAAAATATGCCCCCATCATCAAATGAATAATTTGAAAGATGAACATGAAGTAGGGCCTGCTTCACGAATTCATGAACATTGTTTTCCAAAGATTGAACTACAAACATTTTGTTCAAAAGATGCATGGAAATGATGGAAAAAATGATTTATTTGGTACCCTTGCCTCTGAACCAATACAACAAAGCAACATAGAAAATAACCACAATGTTCAAAACAAAGCAATAAATCAAACATTTGTCAGAAACTAAAGATATTGGGTAAAACTTAAACAATTTCTTTGAAAACCATAAGAGCGAGGTGCAAAATTTCCCTTCATCAATAAAAAACTAACATCAGTACCAAAGAACCACAAGCTACATACAGCTAAGAAACGCTCACCCAGTATAATAGTCCTTTGGTAGGTATACGTCCTTAATAGCACCAAACTGTCCAAATTGTCTACGAAGATCCTCGGGCCTGCATTAAAAGAAATAAATGAGTGGCATACAAGATTTCATCATGTTCTTACTAAGAATTTGATCAGTAAGCTAGGAAGAATAACAGCATGGAGCAAAAGCATTTCTCTAAAAAAAATAATATGCAGTACAAAGTTCCAGAATAGTGATACAGCAATCTATTCCTAATTACAAATCACGTGAAGATATATAAAGAAACTAGATAATCAGAACAAGAACATGCCACCACATAAAATTACATGAATATAAGTCCCACAGAGAGATGATAAGTGGAAGAAAGAGTGAAACTGAAATATCTTACAGAATAAAAGACCCCCCATCCACTGACTACAAGACTGCATCCTAGCACCCAAGTGAGCTTGAAAAGAGTCAATAGTTTGGATAAAACTATGGCCATGCAGGAGAGTTTCTGATTCCACTAAGGGCGCAGTGAGAGAGAAGAAAATGAAAGGAAATCTACTATATTTCTATAACTAGCTTTAGTCTTCTTAAAGAAATAATACAATTTAAAGTGGTAAAACACACACAAACATAATGTGGTAAGGTGGCAACAACGTTTTTAAAGTGTCACGCATGCTTGGGGCCAAACAACCCTCCAAGGCTGTTAAGAAAAACTTATTTTGCTTAATGCAAAACAGAAACATTGACACAAAAAATAAATAGTATTTTGAATAACAATTACAGCTGAAAAAAAAATGGTAGATTTCCACAAGATTCGTTGAGATATAAAAATTAAAGTTAAACAAATCCGGAGCCACATCACAGCAAGCCTAATTGAGGGTTGGTGAATACCCAAACACATTGTGAGCGAACCTAAGGGCACCCTTAACCACATGTGGATGGAGATTGAATGCGACCTACGTAAGCTAGGAAGAAATGGAAGGCTCTTAGAAGACAAAGAAAGAGATTAAACAAGGTTCTCTGGTCCAGGGCATTTTGCTTCTTTCCGAAGCTGTCTAAATACGAATTCTCATCAATATTCTAATGTTCTAATACTCCAGGGAAAAGCCTCTTCAACTCCGTTATCTGGACAAAGTGGCTCGTTGTTACCCCTTCCTCTCCACCATTTTTTTTTCTTGATACTAAAATCTATCTCCTATCAAAGCAAAACAAAATAAAACGACCTCCATTCCTTCTCAAGACTTTCTATAGGACTTTTGAGGGCAAAAAAACAAACAAACTCATCAAGAACAAACCTGCAGTCATGGCGAAGATTACGAACTAGAAGGCTAGTGGGAAGGTCTCTCCCACGTCCACCACCATAGCGTCCCCTAGGGCTAGGGCTCCTGCCCCTCCTGCCATAACCCCTTGGCGGCGATGGAGTGTAACTCCTACCCCTCATTTGTACAGTAACCAATGACAGGGGCCGGCTGTCCAAGAATCTCGCTGTACCTGAGAAAGTGAACAAGAGTTAACCATTAAAGATTATTTCAACATGTCATGACAAGTTCTCAACACAACTAAATTAATCCAGTAAACAAAGTACGCGACTACAACGTAACAATAAACCTTAACTTGATGGAATCCCATATGATATACGAAATTAAAAGCCAGAAATTGGGGGAAATCACCTCAAAATAGTGAAGCGGGAACAGATCGATGCAAGATGCTCAGTGTTTATCTAAATGCACTGGCCAAGATTTGGAAGTGTTGCGTGAATGTGAATGTGAATGGTTGAGAGAAAAAGTGAGGGAAACCTTGAAGATGGAGCAAATCGAGCGCAGCTGAAGAACAAATTAGGGCACGAAGATGAAATTGAAGTCTCCTACGAGAAACAGACGGCGGCCCTTCAGATTTGTAAGTTTAGGGCATAGTTTTCAGCTGAAGATTAAAAAATATATATACACAATAAATAAATAAATATATTGAAAAGAACGGGCCGCGCTGTTATATTATAGATTTATCACTTTTATTTAAAAATAAATAAATTTAAATATCAATTTTAAGCTTCTATTAAAAATAAAATAGAATCGGTTAAAGATATTTATTTATAATTAAATAAAATTATGGGTTCAAAAATTCTGGTAGGTCTGGATGACGAAAGTCCCACATCTGCTAATTTAGGGAATGATTGTGGGTTTATAATCAAGGAATATTTTATCCATTGGCATGAGGCTTTTTGGTAAGCTCAAAGCAAAGTCATTAAAGCTTACGCTCAAATTGGACAATATCATATCATTGTGGAGAGTCGTGTTCATTTTATTTCAACGTGAGTAAAGGTTTCTTATTCGTGACATTGTCCACAATAGTGTCTTAAGTTAGAAACCAATAATCATGATAGAGATAGCATCATCATTTTTTATTTTTTATTTTTTTTTTAAATACCGGTAGCCTCACAAACGCCTCATCGTAGTATCGAGATTGTTTTTCATATTAAAAAAAACATGTGTTGGGTGAAGCAGCATCGAGAAGCTAATATCAAGGTTGAGATGCTTCAAATGGATGAGGAAGTGTTTATAGTGTTGAGATGCTAGTGGGTAATGTCGAGATGCTATCAACATTCAAGCATCAAGCACGATTCAGAATATTAAGCACGACATTGTTAATGAAAATTCAACGTTGAGACGTTTCATATCAGAGTCGAAACAGTACCAATACAACTCCTAAAGCTTAAGCGCATTGCAACAACGTCAAGACACTATTTTCTTTTGAATTTAAGCTTAATCTTCATTTTCTATTGACCCAGTTGGTCAATTTAGACCAAAATCTCTCCGTTTGTCTCTATTCATTCAAAACGTTCTGATTGACTTAAAATCATTCCTCCCTTACAAAATAGACAAATAAACACACGAAAGAAACAACGCTCACGTGAGATAAGACAAATAATTCATTATAAGGCGTTATCATCAACGTGTAATAGTGATGAACGAGTCTTAATTGATGTGAAATAGGTTATAGCGAAGCTTCTTGACACATACCCATTATAAGTTGATTTGACGGGTGTGGCAACTATATAATTTGCCACTCCAATTCATTGATAACATACATTATTCATCATTGATGAGCTTAGAATTGGTAAAAGTTTCCCACAATTTTTGGGTCAATGGGTATTAATTGCCCATAATCTTATTTGTTGCAATCTATTTTGCCACTTCAAACTTCCCATATTCATATCCAAATCTAAATTAATAACGGATTTTCGGTATGGTTTTGTCCATTTTAAGCATAAACTCTCGTCATTTTGCTTAAAGCTTCATTTCAATAGAGACAGTATTTCTTGATATATATATATATATATATATTAAAAATCAAATAAACAAAATATTTAATTTAAAAGAGCTAAATTAAAATTATCATTTTAGTATAGAAATAAATATAAAATAATTTATTATCGAAAATTAGAATATGAAAGTGTGAATGTACAATAATACCCTTTTGCGTTTCAGAAGGGATGTGGTAGGAGAAATGTGTCACCAAATTTGAACAATAATCTTACCTACTAACTCCACCTTCTTTTGTCATTGATGTGTGATTAAATTTTGAACTAAAAAATCAAAATCAAATCATTTTAGGGTGAAACTTAAAAATAAATAATTTTTTTAATTAATAATAAGTTCGATTATTCATATTAAACTTTATTTCAGGTGGGTCGGCTAATAGCCCAACCCATAAATTTTTTATTTATTTAAACTTAATCCAAATAAGTTTATTACTGTCTTTCTCGAGCCACGGGTGAGGTTGGACTAGATGAAGCCCTTCCCTTCCCTTTCTTTACTTTTGGGCTTGTTTGCTTTTTAGGTAAGGAAACAGTTCGACCCTACTGGACTTCTAGTACTTTCTATTCCCCGTAACAAGATAATCATTCTTTTCCTAAATTAATTGTTCTGCTCCATAGCAATTTGTTATTTTTTGGCTTTGGAAGGCTCGTTTCATTAAAAAAAAAAAAAGTTGTCCCATGACATTCGATGTAACAACTTGAGTCTACCGATAGTAGATAGTTTCGTTCTCCTCCCTAACTGACGTGGAATGAACATACGACCACTCTTTTCTCGTCCAAGAACGAAAAAACTACCCACGAACCTTAAACTTATCTACGAAAAGGCTGCTTAAAAATATGTACATACAGGTAAGAGAGAGAATGCACAATTAGTACGTTCAATAAGCGCAAATTATCCTATTTGCTATTACCGTATCGAAAGTGCTTAAATCTATCGGTTCATTGATAGACGAGAAAGTCGTTGATTCAAACCTCCCGAGCCTCTCGAGTGGGTAAAGTGCATTTTTGGAAAAGAAAAATACAAAAAGTCCTAATGTGCACTTTTCGACATACATAGGAAAACGCAAAACAAGCGTCGGTGACTTAGCGGCAAAAATGCACAAATAAAACAACGCGTTCTATAGAGATCACTGCAATGTGAGTATTAGCTGTCACGTAATCCCGCCCTCTGACGGTTACTCCTGACAAATCCATGCGAAACCATACGACGTCGTTGACCGGTTCCCAACTCTCTTTCTCTCTCTCTCATTGGACTGTGACCTACCATCTACGTGTTTTTATCATAGCCCTCCACACCCTCCATCCTGCGGCGCCGGCACCACCAAATTCTCTTTTATGGGCATTTTCGTAAATTCACTCACCATTCACGTGCCACTCGTTCGTACGGGTCAAAAGTACACTGATCGCCACTTCATTTTTTTAATTAAAAAAATATATATATTCTTTTTTTGCATGGGAGTTGCACGTGTGACAGTTGTAGCTCTGCCTCGCTTTTTGGAGTTCGGTGGTAAATAAGAAATTATCAATTAATGAAAATTATTTTAATAATAACAATAATATAAGTTTGCCATTTAATTTAATATAAAATAAAGTTTTATTTATTTATTTACTAAATCGCGTAGGTTCCATTATGTTAAGTTCGTGGGATTATTTATTGGGAGAATCTTGACTTTTTTTTTTGGTAGGTGAAATTACGGGTACGATTTTTTACCCAATAACGAAAACTAACATTTAGTCGGTGATACTGTGCCTCATCTAACTTAGTACTTTAGTAACTGCCACAAATATTTTATTCACCGTATATGTCATTCATTTCAATACAGATAGTCCTATTAAGAAGATTTGTCGCTCGAACAAAGGTAAGTAGTGGAGAGAGGACAGCAAGGGAAAGTCGTGATATTTATTACACGTAGTACGAAACCAAACCAAACAAAACCACGCCTTTTATGGAGCTAGGTTTGACCTTTTAGTTTGCACACCGTCACAAAACCAATTGCATTATAAATGAGGGGTTCAAAAAGTAAGCTTCCAAAAACATTAGCAGTCCAAGTCCCCACCTCACTTTTTAAAAAAGTAAGGAATACCGACCTTTCCAACTGGATTTGACACATAGCTCGAGAGATTATTCTACGAGATTGAAACTACATGACTAATTATTCTATAACGCGCTACGTTTAAACCCTATTTTTTCGATTATGTGACTTTTTTTTTATATATAAATATTTAATAAAATATAAATACTATGTTTAATAATATTTTTTTAGTGTTAAATCCTATATTATTTTAAAAATAATATTAATACGACGACAATAAATAAATAAATAAATAAAAGAATTTGAGTTCAAAACACGCGCTCTTTGACACAAGTTACACGTCATCCTATAATATTTTATATTTTCCATAAAAAAAAAAAAAAAACAATGTGTGAACACATTTTTATATATTTATTTTGGATTTTTGGTATAAATAATTTTATATGCATGGTCATACTTGTCTACTTTCCGACAAATTTAATTATTTATTATAGCTTTTATATAATTTAATTGTTAAATAATTAATTAATATTTTTCTATTGTTATAAAGTATAATTTTTGCTTGTGACACATCTTTATTTTTTATTTTTAGCATCAACCAGGATTATAAATAAATTTAATTATAGATCATGATATTTTATTATTATTTTTAAATATCAGTGAATAAATTAATTAATATGTTCAAATTATTAATTTTAGGATAAAATTTTATGTCTTATTATTTGACATATTAATAAATCCAATAATAATAAAAATGAGCACACAATTAATAAATTACGAGAGGAAATTAGATTTGTCCAAAAATATAATAATTTAGAAAATAGTTGGTTGGCACGTGTTAGACCAATGGGGGACAGAGTACAGGCTATTCCACAGACCATAACAAATATATAGAGAAAAAATATTAAAAAATATATAAAATAAATAAATAAATAAATGGCTGTGGAAAAAATAAAGTCTTTTGAAAGATCAATTCAAATCCACTTACTAATTTATTTGATAAATTCAATTTTCCTTTGAAATGTTCTCAAGTTTATAAGTTTCAAACCCTAATTTGGATTTTTTAAGGAAAAAATTTAATTATCATTAAAAACTCGAGCTTTAACTTGAATTTGCAATGGGTTTATCTCGTGGAGGGAAAACCCGAAATTGAGTTGTAGTCTTATTGTTCGCCATCTCAACGCATTCCTTCTCTCCCCACCATTGTCCCACAGAGAAAGAAAGAGCGTAGAGCCCTGGCTCGACCTGTGGGTTCGCTAACGTAAAGTGAGGAGTTGAGTCTTACCAAACGAAATGAAGTCACTTTCGGAACCATACTTTCTAACAATATCATTGTCTTTAACCTACGAGATTGACCAAGTTCGTAGTTTAGGATAAGCAAACATACACTTATCAATTGTACACGAAGACTCGGTCTTTATCGAATCTAGAATTATATAGCGCTACCATCTCTGAAGTTATAAATACATGTCAAATCACGTATATGAATCCGACCCATTTAAAATCTTGAATTAGACAAACCTACCGAAATAAATACACATTAAATGGTAGATTAACAAAGGTGGATCGAGTCAGTAGAATAGATTAAGTTAGCCAAATTTGGCTGAAATGAAAACAACTCGTCAATTGTAGAATTTAATGACACATCAAAAGCCTTTTCAATTGTTAAGGAACCTTCCCCATAAGCTTCCTAATTTCTCACTCTCTCTCCAATTTCGATCATAATCAATAATAAATGAGATAATCTCCGCTCATTTTCTTCTAGAAAGTAATTAAATGATTTGAGACAACATTAATATTACTTGTGTTTTAGACTATGTTACAATGAGTTAATTTACGTTCCTTCCGAACTTCATATCCAAATAATTTTAGTTCACAGTTTGAATAAAATAAAACGAATTTTAAAGTATAACGGCCAAAATGATATCTTAACCTTAAGACTGTATTAAACCCACAAACCTAATCATTTGCACGATTCGAACATAGGCTAGCTATATGGATCTTAGACTATCGAATGAGATTCAATGTCGGTTTAGGTATTTTTAACAATATTACCGTACAATATTTATATTATTATTATTATTTGTAGTTAAGTCTATGAATATTATTAAAAAAAAAAAAAAAAAAAAAAATCAATTTGGTAAGTTTTTTCCTCAATACCTTGTGATTCAAGTTACAATGACCATAAACTAGTCAACCATGGTAGCTTCCCTTGATAGAGTGGCAATAAAATTTATTACAAAAATTTATTATGGAAAAAAATCTTATATAGCTATTTTTAATTTAATTAAAAAAAAAATCTTAGTTTATGAATTTTCAAATTCGAATATATTTTATTGGTAAACCATATATTATTTTTCTTGAACTCAAATATATTATTAGTCACGGATAATTTTGAACTTTTACAACTATATATATATATATATATAACGGCTTAGATCCTTCGCTAGCAGATATTGTCCTCTTTAAGTTTTTCTTTCGAGGTTCCCCTCAAGATTTTAAAATACATCTGCTAAGAGAAGGTTTACACGCTTTCATAAATGGTGGTTTGTTCTCCTCCCATTTCTTGACCAGAGCAAACATTTAAAAGTTTATTCCGTTCGCTTTTAATTGAAAACAAAATAAAATAATAATTTAAGGCATTAAATAAGAGTAAGAAAATAAAACTATTTAATATATATTAATTTGAAAAAGAAATGTCCCCGTCCCAGAAATTATATATTTTATTTATAACTATTAATAAAATAAATTGTTTTAATAAAATGAAAAGGGTAAAAGGATAAAATTAAAATATTTTTATTCCTTTCAGTAAATCTAAATAATATAACATTTTTTTTTCAGCTCAACTTTAAATTATTTATATTTTACTTCATTAAAAATAATATTTATATGTTATAAAATTTTAATAAGTTAAAAAAATATAATATTTAGATTTTAATAATAAATAAATTCGTAAATATCTTATATTATAATTTTGGAACATTTGAGACCACGTCCGAACAAGAACAATCATAAGGACAGAATGACAGTGACATCCCACATCAGTTGGAGATGAGAATAAAACATTCGTTGTAAGGGTGTGGAAACCACTCCCTAGCAGACGCGTTTTAAAATCGTAAGACGGACAGCAATATGTCACAGATAAAAATGGATAATATCTACTAGTAGTAAGCTTGAATTGTCGGGACGGAGAATTAAAGAAAAATATTCAAGAGGGGGAACCAAGATACTAATGGACTTTATTCCAAAAATTAGAGCATTTAAAATATGGTTTTGGTTGGAAAGTCGCGTACCAGCCGTCCTCTCTGCCCTGGTGGGAAAGTCTCTTTCACTCCCTCTTCCGCTTTTCTCTTCGATTCCTTTATAAATCCAAACTCATCACCCTTTTCGATTCCTCTCAACATTGCTCCCTGACACCTTACTCATTCTTTCACATTCTTCACGAATCAAAATCCCCACCTCAAAACTTCCCTCCGATTTAAGGTATAAATCCGCCATTACAAGCTTTTCTTACAGTACCCACCTGTTGTTTTGCTATTTTTGTGTGTTTTCTGATCAAATGAGCTCTTCCCAGTTCTTTGCTTCATTGATATTTGCTTCCATTGGAGTGTTCTGCTAGTTTTTGTAGATGGGTCTGTTTGTAATGCTCGTTTTCTCTTTGTTTTTTTCCCCTGAATCATTGTTGGTTACTTAGTTTTAAAGGTTGAGGTTGTTTGGTTCTTTTAGAATCCTGTTCCTGAACTGTAACACAGATCTATGATTCTAGAACAGGCTTGTTTGTTTGCTGCTGTTCTTGTTTTAATGGAGAACAGGCTTGTTGTTGGGCTTGAACATGAAGCATTTGTATGTTTTACTTCTTTGTTTTCTTTTAAAACATGTTTGTGGTTTGATTATGTGTGTCTTTTTTTAATCTTAAATTCAGTTTATGTGTTAAGGGGTTGATTTTGTCCATTTTTTTCTGTTTTGTTGGATTTTTCATTCTCATTTCTGGGTGGTTTCTTGTTGTTACAGGAATACTGTTCGTTATCTTGGTGTTGCTGAGCTAATTTTTTTGCAGAAATGGGGGCTTTCTTTTCCTGTCATTTGGCTCAGTACTATGATGTAGAAAATTGGATAAAATCTATTGTAAAATCCATAAGTTTTGGAGATGATGAAGTGAGAACTTTGGTGCGATCCGTCAGTTTCAATAGCAGAGATTTGGAGAGTAAAATAATGAGATCGGTCGGGTCGGGGAGGATGGCATTAGAAACATCTGTTAGCTTCAAAGGTGGAGAGTTGGAGAAGATGGATTCAATGGAAGCTGCAGCTACTCGAAAGGATGAAGAATTGCACGTTGTAGCTGATAGTCCCAAAAGTAAAGAGATAGAGAATCAAACACCTAGATCGGAGACTCGTGATGGGATCAAAACGACATGTCTCGATCCAACCAACCCAAAGCACATAGCAGCTATGAAATTGCAGAAAGTTTATAAAAGCTTCCGAACGAGGAGAAAGCTGGCTGATTGTGCAGTTCTTGTAGAGCAGAGTTGGTATGTTCTTGCTTGTGTCTTTGCTCTAAGATGGATCTATTTTATGCTTGTATATAATGGCGATCTTTGTTGCAGGTGGAAACTCTTGGATTTTGCTGAGCTCAAGAGGAGCTCCATATCGTTTTTCGGTATTGAGAAACACGAAACTGCGCTTTCACGGTGGGCTCGAGCAAGAACCAGAGCTGCCAAGGTAAATTTTTACATGTTTTTACCAGCTCTTGTCATGAACTTACCTACACCAGAAAAGTTTTTGACCATATGTTTTCAAACATCATTACAGGTTGGAAAGGGTCTGTCCAAAAATGAAAAAGGTCAAAAGCTTGCTTTACAGCACTGGCTCGAGGCGGTAAGTCTATTGAATTTGATAAATAAAGTGTTACTCAGTTCCTATTTTTGGTCACCAACTCGGTATCACTAACTTTATTTTTCTTTTTCTTTTGCCAGATCGATCCACGACATCGATACGGTCACAACCTACAGTTCTATTATGTTAAGTGGCTTCATTGTCAGAGTGGACAACCCTTTTTCTATTGGTAGGTATACTTTGACCAAAATTTCGAAGCATCAATACTAAAGTTCTGGTTTTCGATTTCTAAAAGCTGTGCTCGAATCAGGTTGGATATAGGAGAAGGGAAGGAAGTAAATCTTGTTGAACAATGCCCCAGGGTGAAACTTCAACAGCAGTGTATCAAGTACTTGGGTCCGGTGAGCCTCTAAAACTTGTATCGCTTCGTTCTTTGTTCGCATCGTTTGTGTTATATATGAAATATTGAATCATTCATGTGTTCTTTCAGCTGGAAAGAATAGCTTATGAAGTTGTCGTGGAGGATGGGAAGTTCATGTACAAGGTATCCAGGGAACTCCTTCACACGACCGGAGTCGATAAGCACGTGAAGTGGATATTTGTTCTCAGCACTTCTAAAGCTTTGTATGTTGGCAAGAAACAGAAGGGTACGTTTCAGCATTCGAGTTTCTTAGCTGGAGGAGCCACATCGGCTGCTGGAAGATTGGTTGTCGAAAATGGGACTCTAAAGGTAAAGACAGAGAGCTTTTAGAAGTTTCGTTCTTCTTTATATTCTCGAGTTCTTACGATTTAACAACGATTCATCGTCCTTTTTAACAGGCAGTTTGGCCTCATAGCGGTCATTATCGTCCCACGGAAGAAAATTTTCAGGAACTTATCTCCTTCCTTACAGAAAACAATGTCGACCTCACTGATGTAAAGGTGAGAAATTGAAAGCATGGATCTAAGATGTTATGAAATGAGAACATAGGTTGACATGTTTTTCTTTTTGTTCAATTCAGATGAGTCCAGATGACGAGGAAGACAATGGACTACAAATGCAAAAGAGCAGTCTTCATGTTCGACTCGGCTCGACCGAGGAGGATTGGGTTCAACAGTTGAGTCATGGTCCTGATGATGGCATAGCAGAGATCATGGCTGAAGAAATGACTGGCAATAAATCAGATTTGCCAGAGAAAGAAACATGGGGAACTACCAAACTATTTGAACCCAAGAGGTCAATCAATCTGAGTACAAAGTTAACCAATCTTCACATACCAGATAGGGTTAACCTGATCGAGAAACTCGAGATGGAAAACCAAGAAACGAGATCAGAGCTAGATACCGAAGCTCCAACGAAAAACTTGTTACAAGAGGAAAGTGAGAGTTATGAGATAGAGATCATCCCGGACGATTCAATACTGAATAGAATAAACTCACACAAAGAAACAAAATCATATCAACTGGGCAGGCAGTTATCTTGCAAATGGACAACTGGTGCAGGCCCCCGAATTGGGTGTGTTCGTGACTATCCAGTCGAACTTCAGATCCGAGCATTGGAGCAGGTCAGCTTGTCGCCAAGAAAGACGGCTGTGCAGTCTGAATTTCATTGCTCGCCGAAGGTTGTCAGTATGCTCAGCCCGAGGGTGTCTAGGCCCATCGATATGATTCACCGGAGCAATACACAAACTTCTTCCCCTTTGTTCAAGGGAACATCAGCAGCAGCAAACTTGGTAATGACTATTGATTCCTGATTATTCTATTCATTCATTGTTTGTGGATGGAAGAAAATATGATACAAATATTTGTTATTCATTCCTTTCTTTAAGTGTACAGATAAATCTTTGTACTATGATCAATTTTACTTGTGAGAAATGAGAAGAAACATGAAATTATACATAGAAGTAGATAGATACACACATGCATAGGGCTATAACTGGCCACTGATTTCACAATATGTATTGTTTCTCTTGAATGATATTACAATTTTGAGTTCCTCTTTTCCCTTAAGGCCTAAATTGTGTATAGATGATACGTATAGAAACCTTTTATGAGACCAATACTAGGGCAGGGTGGAGACGGTGTTAGGAATCACGACTCTCCACAATGTTATGATATTGTTCACTTTGAGCATAAGTTCTCATGGTTTTGCTTTGGGCTTTTCCAAAAGGAGATAGTATTCCTCACTTGTAAATCCATGATCTTCCACTAAATTAACCAATGTGGGACTCATTCCCATTAATCCTCATCAATCCTCCCCTCGAACAAAGTACACTATAAGCCTCCCCTGAGGCTTATGGAGCTCTCGAATTGCCTCCCCTTAATTCGACTCTTTAGTCACTTTTGACTACACCTTCGAGGCTCACAATTCTTTGTTCGATATTTGAGGATTCTATTGACATAGTTAAGTTTAGGGCATGACTCTGATACCATGTTAGGAATCACGACTCTCCACAATGGTATGATATTGTTCACTTTGAGCATAAGCTCTCATGGTTTTGCTTTGGGCTTTCCCAAAAGGCCTCATACCAATAGAGATAGTATTCCTCACTTATAAACCCATGATCTTCCACTAAATTAACCAATGTGGGACTCACTCCCAATAATCCTCAACAGACGGGGACTGTGCAAGGGAAGTGTCTAGGGTCCCTTGACAAGAGGGACAAAGTGTGGGGATGCATCTGATGATCCGGTTTAACTTGTTTGCCTAACGACATCTTGAGTTTTGTTGAGTCTCAAAAGAACAAAAAATAAAAAACATCTTTCACCCTGTTTAGCTAACGGGGAGAAATCTCTTCTGCTCTCTCTCCCATTCTTCGCTGTATTCGTGGTGAATCCCATGAGTTAAATGGATATCTCCTTGGCACACGTAGAGTGATAATGATAGATCTGCAACGGAATCGATGAAAAAAAATGAAAGGGGAAGAGCGACGAAGAAGAGGAGGAATCTTGGAAAGAGCGTTTTGTTGATGAGTATAATGAAAAAACTTGTAATTTTGAGTTACATAGAGATATTATATGTTGTTCGACACGACTGATATGGGAGAATCTTCGTCTCAATCCTCGAATGGAAAACATGCCTGTTTTTTGCTGTTAATGCATTGTTGTGGGCTTGAAAATTAAGGGAAACTCTCCTTGGACTTCAAGTTTAGCATTTATATCTTGCACTTCTTTGTTTTCTTATAAAGTATCCTTGGGATTGATTGTGCGTTGGTCTATTTGTAAGCATAAATTCTACTTGTTTGTTAAGAGATTGACTCTGTCTGTTCCTTGAAGATTTATCACTTCTTTTGTGTTCAATTTTTCATTCTCATTTCTGGGTTGCTTATTGTAGCAGGAACAGTGTTCATCTTAGCTTTGCTGAACCGGTTTTGCTAATATGGGGGCTTTCTTTTCGTGTCCGTTGGCCAAACACATTGGTGTCGGAAATGGGGTCGAATCGGGGAGGACAGCATTAGAATCATCTGTTAGCTTCAAAGGTAAAGATTTGAAGAAGATTACCGAGGAGGAAGAGTTGCATATTGTAGTGAATAGTCCGAAGAGCGAAGGCATGGAGAATCGATCTCCCAGAGCCGAGAGTCGTGATGGGATCCAAATGATTATGGACCTTGGTCCCACGAACCGGGAGCATATGGCTGCAACGCAATTGCAGAGAGTTTATAAAAGCTTCAGAACCAGGAGAAGGCTGGCTGATTGTGCAGTTCTTGCAGAGAAGAGTTGGTATGTGTATGGGCTCATGTCTTTGTTCATAATCAAAATGGAAACACTATGAGTTTGTTCACAAAGGTTGTCTTTGTTTCAGGTGGACACTCTTGAATTTTGCTGAGCTCAGGAGGAGTTCCGTGTCGTTTTTTGACATTGAGAAACATAAAACTGCTGTTTCGCGATGGTCCCGAGCTAGAACCAGAGCTGCCAGGGTAAATTTCACCATGTTTTTTGAACCTACCAAACATCTTTTAAGGATCTAATCATATGTTTTAAAACATCATTACAGGTTGGAAAGGGTTTGTCCAAAAATGAAAAAGCTCAAATGCTTGCTCTACAGCACTGGCTTGAGGCTGTTATGTCTATTGGTCTCGAGAACTAAATTGTTACATAGTCGTCCTTGTTTTCGATTATGAACGCGCTGTTACTAATTAGATTTTCCTTTTCTTTTTTTCAGATCGATCCACGACATCGATATGGCCAGAACTTGCAGCTGTATTATGAAAAATGGCTTCATTGTCAGAGCCAACAACCCTTTTTTTATTGGTAAATATTCCTTCATCAAAATTTAAAGCTTCAACACTAGAATTCAGGGTTTGTGGAAACTAAAGATTTAGAGTATAATAGGCTGGATACTAAGTGTGAGATCCCACCTCGGTTGGAGAGGGGAACGAAGCACTCTTTATAAGGGTGTGGAAACCTCTTCTTAGCAGATGCGTTTTAAAACCTTGAGGAGAAGCTTGGAAGGGAAAGCCCAAAAAAGACAATATCTACAAGCGGTGGGCTTGGATTGTTACAAATGGTATCAGAGCCAGGTTCCGACGGTGCATTTGTAACGGCCCCAGCCCACCATTAGTAGATATTGTCCTCTTTGGGTTTTCCCTTCCGGGCTTCCCCTCAAAGTCTTAAAACTCGCCTGCTAGGGAGAGGTTTCCACACCCTTATAAAGAATGTTTCGTTCCCCTCTCCATCCGATGTGGGATCTCACAATCCACCCCCCTTCGGGACCCAGCTTCCTGGCTGACACTCGTCCTCTCTTAAATCGATTGGGAGATCCCACGTTGGTTGAAGAGGGGAACGAAGCATTCTTTACAAGGGTGTGGAAACCTCTCCCTAGGAGACGCATTTTAAAATCTTGAGGGGAAGCCCAAAAGGGAAAGCCCAAAAAGGACAATATCTGTTAGCGGTAGGCTTAGGCTGTTACACTAAGAAGTATGAATACGAAAACGAGATAAACAAAACATGTATATAGTGCCACGTTGTTTTGTGAAAACCTAAAACACAACACTTTTACTTAAATCTACTTCCTTTTAAAAACATATATAATTGATCCTCGAAGAAAGTATAAAGTTGACGTGCTTTAATGATGATTTTGATGTATTTTTCGCACTACGAATTTAGTACTTATCATACTTAACAAGCATACGACATGCATACTCGTATTGCCTTTGTAAAATTAGCGTACATATTATATTGAACTATAGCAAGTATCCAACACGTGTCCGGAGGTGCTAGAGTGTTAGACGTGTTAGATGTCGAAACATTACACAAACTAAAGCGCATATGCTTTTTAGGTTGGATATAGGAGAAGGGAAGGAATTAGATCTTGTTGAAGAGTGCCCCAGAGTGAAACTTCAGCAACAGTGTATCAAGTATTTGGGCCCAGTGAGCCTCTCATTCATTCTTTATCTGCATAATCTGTATTATATATGGAATCATGAATCATCCACATGTTCTTCTTTCAGTTGGAAAGAACAGCCTATGAAGTTGTTGTGAAGGATGGGAAGTTCGTTTACAAGCGATCTGGGGAACTTGTTCACACGACTAGAGTCGATAAGCACGAGAAGTGGATATTTGTTCTCAGTACCTCGAAAGTCTTGTATGTTGGAAAGAAGATGAAGGGCACGTTTCATCATTCGAGTTTCTTGGCTGGAGGAGCCACGTTGGCTGCTGGGAGATTGGTTATCGAAAATGGCATCCTACAGGTACAAGTTTCTTTCTTCTCTTTTCTTTGGAGTTCTTACTATCTGAACTGAGATCCCTCATCAGTTGGAGAGGGAAACAAGACATTCTTTATAAGGGTGTGGAAACCTCTCCCTAGCAAACACGTTTTAAAAATTCTCAAGGGAAAGCCCAAAAAGAACAATATTTGCTCGGTGGGTTTGGGCTGTTACAAATGGTATCAGAGTCACGCCGGGCGGTGTGCCAGCGAGGACGTTGGGTCTTGAAGGGGGGTGGACTGTGAGTTCCCACATCAATTGGAGAGAGGAACAAGTGCTAGTGAGGATGTTTGGCCCCTTATTGGAGAGAGAAACTGAGTGCCAGCGAGGACGCTAGGCCTCGAATGGGAGTGGATTGTGAGATCCCACATCGGTTGGAGAGAGAAATGAAACATTCTTTATAAGAGTATGGAAACCTCTCCTTAGTAGACATGTTTGAAAAACCTTGAGGGTAAGGCCAAAAGGGAAAGCCCAAAAAGAACAATATCTACTAATGGTGGGCTTGGACTGTTACAAATGGTATCAGAGTCGGACATCGGGCAGTATGCCAGCGAGGACGCTAGGCCTTGAAGTAGAGGTTCCACATTGGTTGGAGAGAGGAACGAGTGCCAGCGAGGACGTTGACCCCTTATTGGAGAGAGGAACGAGTGCTTGTGAGGACGTTAGGCCATGAAGTAGGTGGATTGTAAGATCTCACATTGGTTGGAGAGGGGAATGAAACATTCTTTATGGGGAAACCTCTCTCTAGCAGATGCATTTTAAAAACCTTCCGGGGAAGTTTGAAAGTGAAAGCTCAAAGAGGACAATATCCACTAACGGTAGACTTGAACTGTTACATAAACTGCTTGTCTTTATCCTCGAGTGTTCATTTAACGATAGTTTCTCGTCTTCGTATCAGGCAGTTTGGCCTCATAGTGGTCATTACCGTCCCACAGAGGAAAACTTTCAGGAATTTGTCTCCTTCCTTGCAGAAAACAATGTCGATCTCACACACGTAAAGGTGAGAACTCAAATCTTCTTTTCTAGTGAAACTGGAACATAGCTTAACATCTTTGTTTTAATTAAATTCAGATGAGCCCAGATGATGAGAAAGACAATGTAGAACAAACGCGAACGAGCAGTTCATCCAAGGAGTCGAGTGCTGGTCTGGATGATGGAACTGTGGCCATTGTTGCTGAAGAAATGAGCATCGATAAACCCGATTCGCCAGAGCAAGAACCATTGTTGACCGGAAGTTGTAAGGTAGAGATCATCCCTGATGAATCAATACTGAAAAGAATAAACTCACACAAAGAAACAAAATCATATCAACTGGGAAAGCAGCTATCCTGCAAATGGACAACTGGTGCAGGCCCCCGAATCGGGTGCGTTCGTGACTATCCCGTCAAACTTCAGCTCCGAGCATTGGAGAAGGTCAGCTTGTAGCCAAGAAAGGCGACTGCTCGATCCAAATTTCGATCGTCGCCTCCAGTTTCCAGAACGCTGAGCTCAAAGGTGTCTAACCAAGTGCTATGATTCACCAAAGTGATGCACAATCTTCTTCATAGGCAGCGGACATTGTTAATGACAGTGGATTCCTAATTATTCCATTCCTTAAAAATTACAAATATTTGTCATTCTTCTCATACACACCATTGTATGTGGCTATAACTGGCCTATGATTGAATGACACTTGGCAATATCAAACAACCATGATTTGCATAGGCTAATGTTATTACGCCGAACACTTTTAAGATCCTCTCGAGCGTAGGTTGTAGCACTGAGCTTTTGGATAATTATTGTCTCATCTAGTGAGACATGCTAGGATTTTGGTTTTTTAAGGAAAGGACAGAAGAGTTCTGAGACAACATTAGCCAGTAGTAGTGGGAATTCTCCCGTTCCCTGGTCAAAGACTTGGTTGGATGCAAGATCTACTCCATGAGGAGTAGTATAGACTTGGATGATACCATCATGACCTCTCTTTTCGTACCGCTAGGGATGCTTAATGCAACTTCGCCAACTAGCATTACCTGCACTTTCGTCTCTCATGGTGTGGTCAGCACTGGTTTGGATGAAATGTCACTATTACCCTTTTTACAAAAGAAAAGATTCGAGAGAACTAACTCGAATTAAATGGACATCTCTATATTTGACGGGATTTTTAAAATTAGTTTAAGAAATATCGTTTGGGCCAAAATGAAAAATGGGCTTTAGTATTGGGCCTTAGCTGGGCCCAATTGTAGAGAAGTCCAGCAGCCTCGGCCTTCATTATTTCTCGTGACAGAAACAAAAAACGAAACAAAACAAAAGGAGCTTTCAAGAACGAGATTGCAGAGCTTGAAGAGAACAGCCATCGGCCATCGGGGGGTTCTTCTGCTTTCAATCGGATTAGTTTCTGTATTCTCAAATCGCCGCAACAATTATGGAAGATTCTTCCTCTCAATCCTTCTTCAGGAAGCACTGGGAGGGCTACAAGGAGTTTTGGTCCGAGAGATTCTCGATCCTCGACAACTATTCCCCTTTCGTCCAGCGCGAGAAGCCCCTTCCTTCCTGGTCTGACTCCGATGTCGAGGAGTTTATTGCTTCCGATCCCGTTCATGGCCCCGTTGTAAATCATCTTCCACTTTCCCTTTCTTTTACTTCCAGATTTATTAATTGTTCATTGGTGTATCTTAAATTAAATGCGGTCGTTCACTCTTTCTCCTTGATAAGGTAAAACAGCTGGAGGTCAATGGAGATGATTGTTTTTACTTTGAGTTTGGGATAATCTATAATTTCTTAGCCCAATGATTGTTGATGCAAAATGGTTATGATCTTGCATTCCTTGTCTCCCTACCCTTGTTGTGCAGTATTGATTTGAAGATTGTTATACTTTTCAATCTTCTGGTGCAGTGTATAGTGTGATTATTAGTAGGGAACTGGACCAAATATTTCCTTTTAACATGCTTTTCATGATCAGCAGTTTATCACTAAGTGCTGCCCATTACAGGACTACTTAATTACTGTCTTTTGAAATCGTTTTGATCATAATAAGTGAAATAATACTTTGCCTTTTCTTTTCTTTCCCGTCATTGTAATTTGATTATTATCAGTACAATCAAATTGATTTGTTTCATTTAACCCTTTTTCTTGGTTTGTTTAGATTCATTGTTCTATCATGATATATTGCAATCTTGTTTCACCGGGGTTGGAATCAATTGCTTTTTAGTAAAGTATTTGTGAACTGTATTGGTAGATGGTTGTCATCATTCTGATTAATGGAACCTTTTAGCGCACCTATTTCCCTGGTTTTTGTTTGATTTTTATATGCAAAAGTAATTTCCTGTTTATTTTTTGGTTTCATCTGGACTAATATGTATGCCTATAATGCTCTCTAGTTAGATCATGGATTCATTATGTAATCTCCCTTGCCTTCTTAAGGTGAACTACTTGGTCTGGGTGCATGCTCTACGTCGTTTTTCGCTAGCGTATTCCTACACGTTCTTCCTTATGAAATTCCAATAATTACTTAGGCAGCATATCTACTTTGAGACTACCGGGTTAAGCATGGTTGACATTATGTTTTACATTTTACTAAGAGCTTTACTAGGAGCTCCTATACATGCCCTTTGGATTCCTCGTTTACAAGCTGCTCGTTTTCTTTTTCAGTTGAAGACTGCCAGAGAAGCTGTAAACTTTGGTCTTACAGGAAGCCTTATTGGAGCTGTGTCAACTGCAGGCGTTGCCTGGAAATACTCTAGAAGTTTGCATGGTATTCAACCTTGTCTCTCCACTTAACTGCTTCATATTAATCAATGAATAGCAGTAGCATTCAAACTATCATTTATCTCTCATCAGTACTCATTTCTTAATTTCCATTTTCA
This sequence comes from Cucurbita moschata, assembly GCF_002738365.1. Lineage (NCBI taxonomy): Eukaryota > Viridiplantae > Streptophyta > Magnoliopsida > Cucurbitales > Cucurbitaceae > Cucurbita > Cucurbita moschata. Next base: position 4,688,200 of record NW_019268519.1, on the reverse strand, counting down.
TGCAAGTCCAATATATTCCTCAACCAATTAAGAACATTTTATCATCAGCTAGAACCTTGAACGATACTTAATTATGTCCACAGCTTGATGAAGTCATGACTTTGATTGAGATGAATGAATACTGGCTTAAAATAATTCCTATTTTTTGTATTTATGAGGTGATATTTTAGAGTAGTTTAGGAGTCTCAAGTTGAAACGTGATGTCTTTTGGTAGAATAGTGAAGTCCTCAAGGTTCAAAGTCTTGAGAGTCCCATTTCTAAAAGAGTTGAGGAGCTGGGTTTATATGTCAAGACCTTGGGAATCATTTCTCTATGTTTAAATCTGCTTCAAAGCAAGCCACAAGACACAATAAGTGTATCTAGCGTGTTAAAATGTTGACCACGAGCGACGTGTAAAAGGGTCGTAAACATTTGGTTGCTTACCCTGTAGCTCTGTGTTTGACAGGTGCTGGGCTGTCGTTCCTTGCGGGAGGTGCATTCGGTTGGACTTTCGGCCATGAGATTGCGAATCATTGGTATCAACTCTACAGGGTGGACACCATGGGAGCACAAGTTAAGTTTATGGAGTGGTGGAGAAACAAGAGCGAGGGACGTTTTTAGGCTCTGATTTGCAGTTGAAGCAACAACACTCGCACTGCTGCTGCCATCTAAAATAAAAATGAAGTGCAACTTTGTTGAAATACAATGGTTGATTGGTTTGTTTTTATGAGTTTAGAAAAGGACTATCCTTTTATTTTTATCTTCTGGAAATGACTGGTTCTAATTTGTAAGCTTGTTACAAATGTACTCATCTTTACCAATAACTACATCAATCCTGCCTTCTTTGTAATGCCTGGTGGACAACGTGAGCTTTACTGCTTGTTTTTCGGCCTTCTTTCTTGATCCAACTTCATGATCCTTCGAGATTTGTTTGTGCTTGACTTAGAATATCCTCCTTTTAAAGCTTTCTACGGGTGAAGAAAGGACGACTTTAGATTACCCAACGACTTTACTTGAACAAGATATGTTCCATACGATGTTCCCATCTAACTGTGCTCCCCGAGTTCTAAGGATCTCGAATGTGAAGATTATTAAAAGGCCTCAAATTTTATTATGAGTTTTATATGTTTATATGAAATATATAAATTAGCATTAAAACCTAGGTAACGACGAAAGCTAGAGAAACATTACAATAATGTTTGTAGATTTTCAAACTATGGAAGTATCATAAATTTTATTTTATAACTTTAATAAAAACATTATATTAGGAATAATTTGACACGGTAAAATATATAATATTAAAAAAAATTCGAGGGCAAAAAAAACCTTTTCTTTTCCATTTTTCTTTAATGTAATTTCAAGAAAGCCCAAAACAAAACATGAGAGTTTATGTTTCAAGGCGGACATGGACAGAATCACAATAGATGAGTCACACCGTCAACATCAAATTAGGATTTTTTTTTTTTTTTTTAAAGTTGAAAATGATAATGTCTAAGCACGCATGGGGGATTTCAACATCAAATCAAATTGATATCGGACCAACTTGCCATACCAAAACTAATTTCGATGAACAAACATTTAACAGTACTACTACTATGACATGATACAGGTAGATTTTTAAACCATTGGTCTAAATGACAAACAATAAAGTTTAAAAAAGAAACATGCAGATTAAGGTCATGATTATATAAGGGAGAAATGATGATAAAACATTGAAGAAATGAGAACAGAAGAGAGGAAAAATACTGCTTTTATTGTATTGCACAAATTGCTGCTTTGAATTTATTATTGAATGGGGGAATATATTCAGAACAAGACACTCCTCCTCCACCCCTTCCACCTTACTCATTACCATAACATCTAAATTATTAAAACAAAAAATGTAAGAAAAAAAGAAAAATACAGTTATGTACTAAATAGTATGGTCGATTCAAATTCACAGTGATTTTTCTTTCCTTTACTCACAAACTCACATGAACAAAAAAAGAAAAAAGAAAAAAAGAAAAAAGAGAGGATGAAGGCCATCCTCCCAAGTCCTTCCATTAAAGGATGGAGGGCTACATCTTCATGTAGGACACTTCTGCATCTGAATCAACAAACATAAATATCTGTATTAATGAATCTGTTTTCCACCTCTTCCATTCACTCTCAACTCTCACTAAACAAAAAGTACAAACTGGTTTAGATGTTCTTTGATAGGATTTCTTTGTTTCTACCTCGAGTTCAATAATAAGTGGAATAGAAAACTTGGACCTCTTACTTCTTAGTCTACTATCTTTCTACGTCGAGTTCAATAATAAGTGGGATAGAAGACTTGGACCTCTTAATTCTTAGTCTATATCTTTCTACGTCGAGTTCAATAATAAGTGGGATAGAAGACTTAGACCTCTTAATTCTTAGTCTATATTTTAATCTATTGAACTATGCTCAAATTAGTTAGTTATTTGATAATTCAAAAGTCATATATGCTCATTAGTGAAGTAGTAGATCTCTTTCTAATGGGTCTTTATTCGAAGTTTAAAATTGTTTTGAAAATAGCGTACTAACATAAAGAGGAAATGGATAGTATGCAGGCATGATTGTTAGAAAGTATCATCAAACCGACCAAAACAAGAAGTTCTACGCATACTTGCAGATAAATTATGACAAAGCAAGAAATGAATAAACAAAAAGAAACCTGTCTCTTCGAGAATCGTCGGCGAAAACTGTTCATTGACAAGTTGTGAAATGAGAATCCTGGCCAAAGGCTCCTAGCATCCGACAAGCCACTTCAAGCAATTTCCCTGCCATTGTAATAACAAAAGAAACTTTTTAATTCTATTCACAGCCTCTAAAATTCAACACTTCCAAATTCTTTAATTCTCGATTGTTTTGTTTGGTTATAAACTTCGTATGAACAAACAGATGTATGTCATGTCAAGTTTATGCTAAATGATGTGTTGAAAATCAATCATAATGAATCAAATGAATCTTTATACAAAATTCATTGAATGTTTATAGATCAAAATAAATAAGAACAATTAGGTAAAGAGGATTATATAAAGGGTAGCTTAATGGGGAAAGCACAGGAGCTCTTTCTCTCTACCAGCTGCTGTTCCAATGGTTCTCTCTTCAGAAGGGTCCCATTTCTTAAAACCCCATAAGATATTCTGAGTTCACCAACCAAATTATTTATTTTGTTTGTTCCTCATACTTCACTTTTTTCCTGTTCATTTCTTACCTTTTCAGTTTGTAAGAGGAAGAATACCTTTAATTATTTTTCTACTCATTTGGGATTTTGATAACTCAACAGCCACACCATTGATAATTCTAATCATGTTCAATCCAATTTGCATAAAGACAAACAAAACCCACATGCATAGTTGTAAAGAAAATCCAATGATCAATACTAAACAGAAGATCCAAGTGATAGTTTATGGCCACAAGGTCTTAAAGTCAAGCTACTTCTTCCTCTTCCCTTCAAGAAACCCTAACTAAGATTTTACTTTGAATTTTTGTTTCCATCAGATTATACAGATTCCAAGCAACACCATTGAAGAAACTCAGTCACTTTCTTCAGAAGTAAACTTCAACCAGAAAATTAGTTTCAGAAAAGGGCCATTTCAACGCATCAACTTTGCCACCAAATCCCCACATCCCAAGCAATTGCTTCCACTTTTATTTGTTTAATATTATTATTTTTTATCTACCAGGAAAATCCCTAATCAATCCGCCGTTGAAGACGGCCACCGGAACTAGACAATTAGACCTAAAAACCGGCGTGAAAACCGACGCTACACTAACAAATCAAAGTCAAACAGAGCAATTGATTCATGGAAAATGAATTGTAAAACGAAACGATGCTGAAATTTAACTGTCATGTACCTCTCCTTGGCTTGGAAACTACTTTCACGTGTTGAACTGTTTTTGCCGACAGTTTTGCCTCCGTCTCCTCCGGCGGGAATAGAACCCCGTCGATCCCCTGCACTGAGATACGGCCGTCGGTGTAAATGTCAGGGTCGAACAAATACGCTGAGCCATCTCCCTGACCGAACTTGACCGAACCGTCGGCCTCTTGCGCAACTACCTTATGCGGCAGTCTCAAGGTGTCGTATCGGACTTTTCCAAATCGGCGAACGGCATTGTACATACTCTCTTCCGTCTGATACTCCGGAATCAAATGGTAGTACATGATTTGCTCCGGTGCTCCAGGCTCGCTCAGTTGGTCTGTAGTAAGTTTCGCCATCGCTTCGTCGTTCGGCGCCAAAACGGTTAATACATAGCCTTCTGAAACTAACCTCCCCATTTCCGTGGCTAAGGACGTTAGATTCACTAATATGTCCGCCATTTCGTTGTAACCGCCGTAGTGAAGAAGAGTGTGAATGAAATCTTTCACTTGACGTTCCCCGTTGAAGTGGTGGTGAGGTCCGCCAGGTCCAGGAGCCGGAGCCGGAGCCAACGACGGTCCTGGAGCCATTGCGTCGTAGATTGGGAGTGCCGGGGGAGACCCCGGCTCGGCCGGTGGAGCCGGTTTCTTCAAGCGGTGAGTCCTCGGATCGACTTCCGGCGCTCCTTCCGGTTTCACAGCAGTTATAGCCAGGAGATTACGTCGGCGGTTGAAATCATCTTGTACAGACTGAGGAATGAGAAGCCGTTCGATCCCGTGGATGACACCGTCGGGCCGAGTAATGGCGTCGGGTTGAATGACCTTAGCGAGATCGACGGTTCGTTCACCCGTGCGGTGGCTCGTCAATCGGAGGACATGATTCGACAGCGTCTGATGGCGAGTCGTCTCATTCTGAGTCGGCCACTCGCCCAATCCAATCCGAGTCGGAATGACATGAAACGTCAACAGCGTCTGAAGCGACTTCAAATTACGCGGCTCGAGAAGAAACCGCTTGAACTCGGGGTCAAGATCGCGCTCCAGAGCTTCATTTCGCGGCGCGAAAATGGTGAGATTATGATTTCCAACAGCATCTTCAAGAATCTGCAACAAAAGAGCCTTCTCGATTAGCTCCGCAAGCTCCGTGTAATGCGAGTCCAGTAGAGCGACGAGGACCGAGTTGGAGTTAATCTGGCCGGAGGAATTAGAGGAAGTAGACGACAACCGAGGCTTCGAATATTCCGGTGCGGCAGAGGAAATGTGAAAGGAAAGAAGGAGAGAAGAGACGATGAAGGAGAGCTTGACGGCAGCGGAGACAGCGGAATCCATGGCGGCCGGCGAAGAAAAATGGAAAAGCTTCCTTCCAGAGCGCGCAGGTACAGCCACTGTTTTAGCTCGTGAGAGCAATTCTTTTACAAAGCCTTTTTCTTTTATTATTTATTTATTTCCACACCTTCTTTTTTAAATTTAATGATTATTTATATAACTAAAAAAATATTCAACTTATATTTTTTTAAAAATTACCTTACATATTCTTGTTAATTACAAATTACCTAACATTATATTTTTAATTAATATTAAATAATAAAACACCGAGTCATTTTCGATAATAAATTACAACAAACCAATGCTTACATCACTTAATTAATTTCAATTAAATTATCAATTTGGTCCCTACTAATTAACCTGAATTTCACAATTTCAAATCCCGACCCACCCTTATTAAACTAAATAAATTTTACTAATTATCCCGTAAATATTAATTATAAATTATCTCTCACACTAAATATTCTAAAATTATATAAAATATATTTATGGGAAAAAGAAAGAATTTTTTTTTTTTTTTTTTGGTTTAGTCAAATTATTTATTAGCTAATATTTTTTAGTGGAATTATTTATTTCATAATAAATAATTTTAATGATATAAAATGTTAATGAAAATTTATAATTCAATCTTAATTAATTTATTAATTAATTTTGACGGAATAAATATAAATAATAATAAAAAAACAGAGAGTGTGTGTCGGGAAACGTGGTGGAGGAATAAACTGGTGGAGTGGCCAAAGGAAATGTCGGCAATGGGCAAATATTTTTAGTACACGTGGCAGAATTTGATTGGAAAAAAGCAATGGTAAAGGGTAGAATTGGGAGTAGGTGATCATTCACGCTTCGGACAGCTCAGATTGGGCGCTCATTTTTTTTCCTCATTTGACCATAACACTATTTTTATTTTAAAAATATTTGTACTCTTTAAATTTTTATTCTTTTTTTTTTATTAATCAATATTTTTATATATATTATAAAATATATAATAAAATTTATCGAGACATCACTAAATATCTCAACGTTGTGTAATATAGTTAGCTGCCTTTCATATGAGATCGGACGTAGATTGGAGAGAGAAATTAAACATTTTGGCGAAAAAAGGAAAGAGAGGGATGGAGTTTCTCGCGCTTTTGGCATAGCGGGCCCAACGGGAGGCCCACACGACGGGCTATTAGCTCAGTGGTAGAGTGCGCCCCTGATAATTGCGTCATTGTACCTGGGCTGCGAGGGCTCTTAGCCACATGGACAGTTCAATGTGCTCATCAGCGCCTGACCCTGAGATGTGGATCATCCAAGGCACATTAGCATGGCGTACTTCTCCTGTTTGAACCGGGGTTTGAAACCAAACTTCTCTTCAGGAGGATAGATGGGTCGATTTAGGTGAGATCCAATGTAGATCCAACTTTCTATTCACTCGTGGGATCCAGGGTAGGGAAACATCTATCTAGTTAGACGCATTTTAAAATTGTGATACTGACATCAATACGTAATGGGCTAAAGTAGACAATATCTGCTAGCGGTGAGCTTGGACTATTACATTTCACAATATTGAAGTATTTGAAGAATTATAATTCGTAGATACGGCTCGAACTCGTTGGCTCTATGCATAAGCTATCTGATCGAAACGATTAATAAAAATAAAGAAAACGAGTAAGCTAAATAATAGCGAAAGAAGTCGTCTAGAAGAATTGATCGCTAAAGCAAAAGGTCAAGTAAAGGTTGATGCATGAGTTGTACCAAATCTAAGTTGAAATTAATACTATTAATGCTTAAGGACACGCATCATTTTGTTAGGTACGTTACATTATTAGAAGAGTTAAACTTTATAGAGAGCTTGTTGACATCTAATCCCACTTCGAGCGGTGCTCTCGTATATTTCGCTTCTCTTTCATTTATGTAGTGATCAGTTTGTGGGTATTCGTGAGCTGGGTTCGGTCGCGTTGGTGCATTTTTTAGACTCAACTCAATTGTTCGTGAACTGGGTAAGGTCTAGTCTTTTCAATACCTCCTTTCTTACCATCGCTGAGAGTACGCAAGCGACCTTGCTTGCATTCTAAGCAGAGCAAGTGTTCATCAGCTATAATTTTTACTATTTTTCCTTTAGAATACGCACGCATGGTGTTCGATGTAATGTACTTGTCCTACCTCGATCTTTTATGTATGACAATTTGTCATGTTCGGTTTCATCTGCTCATCCGACCTTACTCTTTTAAATATACACATTTGCCGTAACTCAAAAACCTAGCATGTTCATTCCTACTTTGATCTCTCGAAACAAACATTATCCCATCTGATTTTTATATGTTAGTTTTATTTTACGAAGCTATTTGAATCATAAATCGTAGTTTTGATTGTTCTAATATCACGAACAGAATAAATTAAACGAAACTATTTATTTATAATTTAATTGAAGTTCGTATATTTAATTAATTTAAAGTTCCAAAATTTAGAAGCAAAGTTAGAAGCATGAAAATAACATTCAATCTCTCCTTACCTAAGAATTTGACTTAAAACAAATAAAATAAAATAAATAAACAAAATAAAATAAATTCAATCATTTTTTTATTAATATATTTGATTTTTTGTTTTTAGTTTTAAAAAATTATTCTAATTTAAACACTTTTTTAAAAACATTTTTAAAATGCTTTAAATAATAAATCTATTTGATTAAATTTATTAATAAAAAATATTTTTAAAAAATCTTTTAATTAATTCAACTTGCAAATATATTTTTATTTATTAACCTCTTTTTAAAAATAATTCTGATAATCTAAAACTACTAAAGAATTTTTTATAAATTAATTTTATTTAGAAAAAAAATAAAAATATATTCCAAATACATTAGGAATTAAATTAGCTTGTCAAACTTTAAATAAAGCATTTGAGAGAATATTATATTAATATTAAAGTTTGGTGAAATAATAATTTTAATATTTATTAAGATTTTTCTTTAAAAAAATATTTAATTGTTAATTGGCAACGTGTGAAAATTTGGTTGGTCGATTTTTGTCGGTGGCTCTCCGCTCTTGAATCTTATTGGTAGTTGACTCTACCAACTAGTAAGAAATGACCAAAATGCCCTTAAACAAAGGAGTTGATAGTCATTAATGTGAGGGCATATTTGACCTATTGAAAGTATCAAAGATATGATAATAAATCTTGCAACTTTGATGCTTAATTAAATGAATGCTTTTTGTTTTGGTTTTTATCAATCATTGAAGTATTGATCAAATTTGGGTTTTGTCTTATTCCAATTGAGGACTCAATTATGGAAAAGTTAAATATATATTTTAAGCGCTAAAATTTAGCTAAATTTGAATTGTCATTGTATAAAGTTTGTACCCTAACACAATTAGTTTAGTAATCTAACGATGATTTGACATGTTCGTTGAGTAAATGTTGTTTGTTTTGGCGTAACGTGACAAACAAATGAAAGTAATAACTAGACTCATAAAGAGGAAACTGCATAAATTACTTCATTTCAATAATGACAAACAAATCGAAAATGATATTGGTCATGAAATAGACTACGTGCCATCCTTGATAAGTTCAACCCGAATATTAGTTTGCTCAAGTTTACAAGTCCGTTCTCACAAATGTCATTGCTATGTGGGGCTGACTCTAAAAAAACGTCATTGCTATATGGTGATTTGACATATTCATTGAGTAAATATTGATTGTTTTGGTGTAATGTGACAAACAAATGAAAGTAATAAACACAATTTTCAAGTGTTAAGTAAGAGGCAATGGTGAAATAAACACAATTGTCAAGTGTTACTGTAACGACCCTAAATTTCCACATACTCAGAGTCGCTACTAACGTCTCATGCTCATCTATAATGCAGAAATATAACTCTTACATGAACATAATTGATAACGTAAACTTAAAAAAAAAAACGTTTAAAACAACTTCTTCTCTGGAAAACACAGCCATGGTCTTACGTGTTTAAATACAAAATACTAAAATTTAGAGAAAATAAAAAAAAATACAAAATAATTTAAAACAATGGAATACAAAACAACCCATTCTAACTTAAAACTAAGAATTTAAATATGAGTCTACCCTATGCACGTGCCACAGTCTCTGCTCGCGATGTCGCCGTCCTCCGTACAAGTGCGCCTTGCCTTTACCTAAAAAATGATGTGGCACACGGCCTGAGTATTTCAAAGAATACTCAATAAGTGGCCCCACTATAGGGGCCGTGCAAATGCAAACACATGCAATCATGATTTAGGGACCTATCTCTATTCATCTTAGGGGTGTCCTCCAGTCTCGAACAAATTGGATGTGTAGTACTTCCCTACACACGACTCACACGTGCGAGTATGAATCCCCAGGGCGCTCGCACACCCCCTGGACCCTCTGATCAAGCTAATCTGTAACGACGTCCGGAGGTTAGCGGAACCCCATAGTGTCATGCACATCATGAACACCCTCATCTGTGTGCTTTCGCACCTGTGCATATTCGCGCTCATCATACGGTGCGCGTCTGCACTCATCATCTCTAGGGGAAGTAGCCATATGCTTATGAACATACAATATGCATGAGGTCCCTCTAAATCTATCACAATGTCTCTTCTGACACAACCCTCTAGTCTTATCTCTTTGTTACTTTAGGTAACACATACTCGTGGATATTTATATTAATATCATTTTCACGCTCTTAGGGTTGTGTCCTATATCGATCTAACGACATGATGCAATATGGCACTCATCATCATATAACATGCTCAATATGGAAAACATCATCATATTAAGGTAAACGTCACGCAATCATCATACTCATCATATTGTCACAAAGTGCATCAAACATATCAAGTACGACATTCATCAAAATATATATATACTGAGCACATCATCAAGTATTGTAACCCACACATCATCATAACTCATACATTATCATAACTCATATACCACATCGTACGACATAGTTCATACATCATCGTAACTCATACAATTTTTAGCCTATCCTATAGTAAGGCCACTTACTTGGTTGGCCTTAGCCGAAGTATTCCCTAATTTATTTAACGTAAGCTCCCGTTCCTTCAGAGTTACACCAAATGTTGTCAAGGTTTGCTTCCTATTATATCGTTCGTCACATTTTGTTAGTATTTCACATTTTAATTAATAATCCAACTAACCGTGTGAAATATGGCTCTAAACGGTCTCAATAAAAATCGAATCCCATGTTTTCATTGTTTCTAAATTATATAAGATGATAAAACTTAATACTTAAATTAATAATATGTCAATATTATTAATATTTCAAGTGGCTTGTATAATTCAACCTTTAATGTTATATCCTATAAATACAAATATAATAATTTATCATATTTTCCATTTTCCTTCCCTCATTTATTTCTCTTCTATATTGTATTTTACTTCTGTTTACGATACTTGCTATGAACAGTACTTGCCATTTTCAACCCGTTCTAATTTTCTTTTCTTTCCTAAAATCTTTTCTTTTGTTTTTTTTTTGTTTTTCTTTAAATTCTAATTCTTTTGAGTAGTTCAATTCTACCTCCATATCTCATTATTTCAAGCAATTTAAATCTAATTCTATAATCACTTTCTCAAAAGAGTTTAATTCTATAATTCTTTTAGAGTTTAATTTTACTCCTATATCTAAATAGTTTAATTCTGATCAACAGTTTAATTTTATTTCCATATTTTTTTTTCTTTGGCTTTACTATTTCCAAATCTAATCTTCCTCCCATACATGTATCTACTCCCATGTTTAAATAGTTTAATTCTCATATCTGTTAAAAAGTTTAATTCTATTCCCAAATTTTCTTTGACTTTACTATTCTCAAATCTTAGTTTTTTATCTTTTATTTTATCTAAATATGTTTTCCAGATCTTCCTTTTCATCCCGTTTGCGAAATCTAGATCTTCTTTTTCATCCTGTTTTCCAAATCTAGAATATGTTTTACAGATCTTCCATCTTCGTTCTTTTTTTTTATTTGAATGTCTTTCAGATCTTTCTTTTCCCTATCTTCCTTTCTTATCTATCTATTCTTAGACCCAATTTTGATCATTCAACAAATAATTTTCTAAATTTCTAACTATCTAAATAATTGCCTTCAAAAAATAAATCTGACTACTAATTTTCAAATGACATCTCTTACTCTGCCTACCCTCTCTCCATTATCTGCCTTCCTTCTCTCTCCATTATCTGCCTTCCTTCTCGATCTCTCCATTATCTGCCTTCCTTCTCGATCTCTCCATTATTGTATAACCATCTCTCCATTATATGCATTTTTTTCCTCCAAAAAAATATTTTCTTTCTATTTCTATTTTTGTTGAATTATTAATACTAAATGAAGGAGGTATTTTAGGGGATAGACGACAAGTCAGTTTTTTTTTTCTTTTTTTTTATTTTGTTATTTTTATTTTAATATACACACATATACATATACATATACATATATATTAAACCTATACATATATATTAAACCTAACGGGTCGTTAATAGTTACATTAACTAACACACCACTAGTTGACTTGAATATGTCAACCAATTCTCCCCCACAACAGTATTTATTTAATTGAGTGGTTAAAGCGTAAAGGGAATAAATGGAAAGAAAAAAATATCCACAAAAAACAAAGATACAAGTTCATAACAATATTGATGCTCTTCAAACCCATGCTTATTGTCTCTATAGCCTAAAATAAAACACGACATTAAATAGTCGAATGTCCTGTCGACGTTATCATGATAACATCAAGAAGAACAAAGGATATCAACTCGAACATAGCCATAGATATAGCTCAGTCAACCAAGGTAATCAAAATTACTTGCATGAAGAGAGACAAAATAGCATGCCATCAATCAACCCCTGATGAATGATTCAAATCTGGTAAAAGTCCCACTAACAAATTAGTGGATAATTAGGCACTTCAGAAGAATCTTCTCTTTAATGATATGGGAGAAAAGAGCATTATCAAAAAAAAAAAGTTACAAACTAGAGGAACACTTTCTTCCTTCTAGAAGGAAATATACGAGAAATACTCAGAAACACGTCTACAAAAGTTTCTTTCTATTTACCTTTCTGTATTCCACCGTCTGTTCAGTCATCTATTCCACAAGCAAAGAGCGCACATTATAAATTCTACAAATAGCGTGAGACCCCTATATATTAAACCTGATGACATCTATGGAAGAATAGAATAAAGCGTTCTTTATAAAGATATGGAAACTTCTCCTTAGTAGACACGTTTCAAAACCTTGAGAAGAAGCACAAAGAGGACAATATGGACTTAGACAGGGCGATTCTTCCAACTATGACTGTCAATTTACGAGTAAATAAGCTATTTACTACATGGACTAATATTTAAATTGACTCTTAACAAATTATAAAATAAACTAAAGCCCAGTCATTTTTGTGAATATTTCGAAGTTCCCCTTTCTTTTTTCTTTTTTTTTTTCCATTTTTTTTAAAACTTCAGTCTACTACAGGCTATTTCTTGTAGTATGGAAGAAGGAAACAATCAATTGCAGTATTCACCTCTTATAAGATGGCCTTTGAGTGAAGCCAATTCTGAGAATGTTCAACTTGAACTGGATTCTGCAGGGCATGAACCTTCTTTATTTGAGACGCTCAAAGGATTGTTTCCTCCATTCTTTGGTGTCCGTCTATCATTTGATTCCGAAACTGGGTTGTTATCCCCTACATTACTGGACTCAGGACTGCTACTTTTTCTAGCATCTCTTGTTTCAAGACGTTCCATCATGCGTGATACCGTTGCTATTCCAACATTAACCTCTCTTCTAACCTCAGAGCCAATATCTGACATTGAAGTATTGCGAGAGAACAATTTCTCCTTCCAGCCTCGTGTGCTCTTTGCGATTGAATCTTTGTATCTGAAAAGAAAAGGATAATGGAGGTGCTCAGGTCATGAAAGAACAAAGTAATCAAAAATTACACTAAAAACAATAAAAGCCATTAAGACATATTACAAACCTCATTGACATTGCATTAAATCGAGACTTCAGTGAATCCGAGAGTGATTGCAATTCTGATGATGGCCCGGCTCTATCTTGACTACTTGGCACTGGTTGACTGGTGGATCTCCTAAGAACGGTGTGGGACAATAATATTAATACATGACCGATAAATTCCATGTAGCTACATGCGATGGACACATTTCAATTAAATCCAATGAATAATGAATACCTATCGCTCGAAGGAGATCCAAGTTGGCTGGCAGAACGTGAACTGTATTGAGGTGCTGATGGAGAAGACTGATCAGTTTGCACGGGAGATGCTGAAGCATTGAGTTGTGGAGACTCTTCTCCAGCAGGTTGAGGTGGTGATACAGTAGCTACCATGATTCTTGAGGCTGCTTCACCTTCCCGATTGTCACGAGGAAGTGGAGAGGTCGATGAAGAATTAGGAGGGGAAGAAAACACCAACAATTGGGGACGGCCATGAATTCCTGACCGATGTCTGTGGCCTTCCCTTCTAGCACTATGGCGAGCTTGTCCCATGGCAGCTGCAGCAGCTAGGTGTTGGAGTATACGCTCTTCAAGGTCAGCATCATCAGCACCAGCTGGCAGCTGCATTGAGAAAAAACGTTCCCCAACTTAGATTTTGGTGTCCATGATTTAGTGACTTTAGGGTAAATATCATATTGGATACATACATGCTGTAACTCAAAGTCACCAAAAGTGGGATGGCGAAATATTGTTGAGTTTCTAACTGGATTAAGTCTAAAACTTCTCTCTTGTTCTACTGCTTCGAGCAACTCCTGACTGCAGAACAACCTCACATAAACAACCTTCATCTGCTTTCAAATTTAAATGAAAAAGTGATGATACAAAAATGGAATCAGTATAAACCTGGTTGGATCCTTCAGACTAACAGGTTGCCAACACATGGGGCATTGGGAGCTTCTCTGACACCTATTAAAAGATGGGACAAAATAAAAATGCTTGAACCAATCAAATTTAAATTCCAGTCATAACCTCAAACTTCATATTAATGCAGAAAATAATGCACAACTTCGGCAGAGCTGGGAGTATTGATCATGTTGTGGAGTATCTGGCTAAAGAGAGGTACTTGAGAAATTTCAGAATAATTTGCTTGATGAAGACGGGATTCCAATTTCTTTCCAGATTAATGTCACGTTTCTGGTCTGGCTTTTCAATTCAAAAAATGTTCTTCCCATTTTTTATTCACTGTGAAGCTTTATATAATTTCCAACCTTCTTAAAAAAAATAATAATATGTTTTACATTTCTACTTAAAACAATAACCGCCTGAATTCTAGTCTAAGAAAGTTGAAATTTGAACCTTCCCTAAAAAAACTATCATACAATAGAACTGAAAGAAAACCACTCCCAACTGAGCCCTACCACCATAAAGCATCATGGCAAAAAATGAAAGAAATATATAAACAACACAAACCCCTCAATCTAGCAATAACAAAATATATGATTCATAGGATCAGAATCACAACAAAAGCAGCCTACGAAGCAGATCATGGACTATCCAAGCCAACTTATTGTTAGTTAATAATCTAAGTAATTAGACAGCTCGGTATTCTGAATGGAAATATGTTTAAATGATTTTTTGTTTAATGATGATTGGTTTATAGTACTTTTATGTAAATAGAAGCAAGACAAAGCTCACTGAAAAGATGAAGGTTAGATTCCATGTTGACTGTCAGAAAGTTGGGACACACAGGAGAAAGTGAATGAACAATTCAAAATGATATGAACAATCAGTAGTTCTTGTAAAAATTAAAAAAGAAAAAAAGAAAAAGTGTGGTGAAAGTCCTTGGGTGTTCTGAGTTCTTGTTCACTCAATCAAGCCCAAACCAATCTATTTTGTTTCACTTCAATATATGACCAAGACCAGATTTTAAAAAAAGAACAATACAGGGGTGCCTCTTCTGGATCTTGTACTAAGTAATAATTCCTTCATGAGAAAACTGCCAAAGAAAGCACCAACCTTTTTTTAAGAAAAAAGCGTTAGAGGAAGAAGCATAAAGTACCATCCAAAACAGAAGGCTCCCGTAAATCAGTTAATAGATATTTGGTTATAAAAGACCCAGATTATCACACTTCCAAAGTAGGTCTTCTCTATTTTAGGCCAAGGACACCAAAGTAGGTCTTCCTTGTCACAGTTCCATAAGATTGAGTCATTGACCCATGGTTAAAATCAGAGAATTTTTTTCCAAAAAGAAACGTCAAAAAAATGGTTATGAGAATCCAGTGATCCTTAGCTTTTTCCAATGATAGAGCTTACAGAATAGGGTAGCAAACAACTATGGCTCATATTCAAGTCTAGGAAACGATCTTGCAATGGATACTATCCACAAAAACTCTCTTTCTTTTCTTCGTCGGGATTCAATATGTTGAAATCACATATATTAGAGATCAATTGCAATCCAAACTTGTAAAAAGTGATCCGCAGCAAACTATTATGCAGAAAAGATGCAAACGCACATCAATGAAATAGATGAACATTCAAAAAAAATTAGGCATCTGCAAAAATATTTGAAAAACTCACAACTTAACATTGAAAGGGAGATAAATATTTGCTAAACGGGTCTGCAAAGATATTGTGCACTTAATTTCCAAGTATGATCACATCAAAAGCAGTGTTGGTTTCAGAAGATAAGATGGAATGTCAAGTTAAGCTTTAATGCATAAGAGGTTGGTATTTTACAGGAACGATCATCAGGAAGACTGTCTTGCCTTGAAGTCCATATCCGTTAGCTGGTTTTGAGAATTATATTTTTTGCAATTTGGAATTATATTTTATAAAGTTCAACTTTTTTCAACTGAGTAAGAGAATGAAAAAGCAATAAAAATAAGTATTCATGTATGGTTTAATCCTCACATGAATTACATCAATTTTCTACCCAAAATCTTCAAGCCACCCAATGTTTGCCGTGTCAAATTTTTAATATTCCAAGCAGGCAATGCTGGGCATGGGTTAAAACCACGATCACTAGGTTAAATCCAAGAATCTTTAAACAAAATCCAACTCTTGAAGTTAGATTTCATCCTCACCATTTTCTTCAACCATCAAAGGAAAATGCCCACATGGCAAGAGGTCTGCTGACCTTTTTCTCTCTTGTCTCAACATTCTGAAGATGATATTAGAAACTCAGCACATCATACCACGAAATAAAAAGAGCATCCAAATTCCCACCACCTTTACCACTATAAGCTATCACCTAGATGTTAAATACATGTGATACTAATAATGAGGGTAGTAAGTCATATTGCTTGCCAGCTTCCACCCCCACCAGTACATCATAGATTGGTAGTCTGGACACTAGTCAATAGAAGACTTGTCATAGCAACAGACCCAGATACTTAATCAAGTCTTACACCCCCGAAGTACCTAGCATGGTCTTTCAAATTTGGATTCATTTCTAGCACTGAGAAATCAACCGTCTCACAATTCAAATACGTAAGATTCTACTTATATGATGATCTACTAACCCTTTCGAAGTATTAGAACTTCCCTATAATTTTATTTTTCTTTTTGGAGGAAGAAGGAAATAAGATACTTTTCATTGGCTGGTGAAAATTATAAAAGAAGGGAAATGCCCAAGAACCCCCGGTGGTTACAAATTGGTGCATCAAATGAACTTAATTGACGAAACTGTATAAATATAAAAAGAAGCCACAGTTAGAGGCAGGTATATGGTAGTCTGCCAAACATCCACTGTCGTCGTAATCAAATCAATAGTAAGACAAGATGATCACAAGCAGATCTGATATCTCAAACAGATATTGCAACAAAAAAAAAAAAAAAAAAAAAAAAAAAAAAAAAAAAAAAAAAAAAAAAAAAAAAAAAAAAAAAAAAAAA
>NW_019268519.1:4597467-4670649 GCF_002738365.1 Cucurbita moschata | reverse complement strand
AAAAAAAAAAAAAAAAAAAAAAAAAAAAAAAAAAAAAAAAAAAAAAAAAAAAAATTACCATTCAAGAACGCACTGCAGATGAAACTCATGTTTGCAACTGGTCATCTGAACAAAATATAGCAACTGACTAAGTAGAACAGAAACCATCTGACTTCCGATTAAAAATCAAATCACACTATAAGTACTACCGTTGAAGGATCACTGTCACAGAAGTTTTCAAGACATATACTGCAAGCGTCATCACAAGCATCCTGGATTCCACCTTTGACAAAAGCTGCAGCTGATGTCAAATGCGCTTCAGAATTCTTAGTTTCGTCCATCGTTGGAGACTACACGAATTTTAAAAAAAAAAAAAAATCATCATCACCAAGAAAAACTTAAAAATATACAAGAAACACATGATCTATTGCGTGATATATAAGCAGCAACTAAACAAGGAAATGATAAACAAGTGCTAACAATTATAAATTAGCGACACGACACAAATTTTCAGTGAATTAAACCACGCACAAACAGCCTACCCTAACATCCATAAAGAATCAAAGAATTCAAAACCACAATTTCCAGAGCGAAAAGCAACAAGCAGCTAGCCCGAAGAGAACAGTAATAAAAGATCGCAAAAACTACAAATAGAGATAGCCAGAATGAAAATTCAAGAGGAAAATACATTTGAAAAGGATAACAAAGCCATTCCTCTCCAGTTCCGATACTCAATGAAAACAAGATTAAAAAAAGTAAAAGAATCCAGTAACAGAATAAATCCATCCGGTGAACAACAGCCAAGAAAAACGGAATCCGGAAAAAAGGAAGAAAAGTAGGCACAATAATATTCATCAAAGAGAGAATTAAAGATAGGGACATGAAACGCAAAAAGAAGGAAGAGAGAAGAGATTTAGGGGAAGAAAGTTACCTCCATGAGAAACGACGATCAGCAGGAGAAGCTTGTGAGAGAACAGGTAAATAAGATTGGACTGGAACCAGTGGAACCCTAGGAGGAGGAGCAGGCGGAGGAGGAGGAGGAGGATTGGCTCCGTCCTTGACTTGATAAAAGGCTGCTGCTGAGTGCTGCGCTTGGGTCGGTCGTCGGGTCAGTGCGTATGAGCTATGATGGGATTTAACTCGTGGCAAGCGTTTTACTACTCGCGCCACTCGCTTCCGTACCAATGCCCCACGTCCATCCTTACTCATATTCCCCGGATTTTTATTTTTAATATTATTTACAATTATTTAAAATATTATAATTATTATTATTACCTCATTTTACGAGGGTTCATACGACTCGATGATCCAAACAATTTAGAATAATAATCCAAATTTAATTTTGATATACTTTTTTAACTTTGAAAATGGGTCGGTTGAAATAAGGTTCAGAATCTTACTTGTCTTCTAAGATTCTTACGAAAATTAAGAATATTCGATCAACTCGAAAGTTTTACCGAGCGGGTCGCCTTATTCTGATTAAATATTATAAACTTTATGTACGAGTGACTTTAGTAAAATCGATGTTAATAAGTATCTCAATCACGGTTAATAAATCTTAATTTGTCATATTGATTTGATCGAGTTTACTGTTAACATATTATTAATGAGATTAAAATGAAAAAGAGAATATATAATCGATTTCTTAAGAGGACGAGACACGAAAATAAGTCATTCCAATATTTGGCGCTTATAATCAATTAAATTATATACAATATTAATTGATTAGTTAATGTATTAATTTCATCAAACGAATATAAACCTCATAAAAAAAATCAATAATAATCCATTTAAAATAAAATAAAAATTTGAACAATTTTATTTTCAAATATTTTATTTTTGGACAGAAATTAAAAAACAATTTAACCAAACGACTCTAAAATTTAAATATTGAAGTCAAGAAAAATATCAAAAATATTGATAAAGTGTCGATAAATATAAAAATTATTTTTCGTAACTAAATTTCAATTATATTTATATATTTTTGTTATGACTAATTTATGGAATGATCATGGTTTATAATCAAAGAATATTTTCTCCCTTGGTTTGATGTCTTTTGAGGAAGCCCAAAGCAAAGCCACGAGAGGTTATGCTCGAAGTAGACAATATTATTTCATTGTGGAGAGTAGTGTTCATCTAACATGGTAGTAGAGTCATGCCCTAAACTTAGCCATGTCAATAGAATCTTCAAATGTCGAATAAAGGACTCCACGATATCATACCATTGTGGAGAGTCATGTTCATCTAACATAGTATTAGAGCCATGCCCTAAACTTAGTCATGTCAATAGAGACTCCCCAATATCATACCATTGTGGTGAGTTGTGTTCATCTAACATGGTATCAGAGCCATGTCCTAAACTTAGTCATGTCAATAGAATCCTGTCGAACAAAGGACTCTAAAAGAAAAATGAGTCGAGTCTCGATTAAGGGGAGGTATACTTTATTCGAGGGGAGATGTTGGATGTTGGATAAAAGTCCCACATCGGCAATATCATACCATTGTGGAGAGTCGATTAAGGGGAGGTATACTTTGTTCGAGGGAAGGTGTTGGATGTTGGATGAAAGTCCCACATCGGCTTATATATCATTCTAGTGTGGAGAGTATACTTTGTTCGAGGGGAGGTGTTGGATGTTGGATGAAAGTCTCACCTTAGCTTATATATCATTCTATTGCAGAGAGTGTGTTCATCTAACCATTTTAAAAAGTTTCTTTTTATTCTTAAATTTTAAAATAAAATTTAAAAATTATATATATTCACGACGAACAATGAATTTTCCGTCAAAAAGAATTAAAAAAATCAAGAAATTGTGCCCAAGATTTGACCTTCCACCGTTTGATGCAAAATCCTTACCCGCTCCAACTTCCATAAATTCTTATATAAGCCACTTCTCTCTCACTCCTCAATTCACTCTCTTCTTCGCTGCTCCCAGTAGCTGACGTACCACTCACTCCACCCCATTTCCCCCTGTATCACCGGAATCTTGCTGGTAAGATCCAATTTTCTCAGATCTGATTACTGCATTTGATTCTTTCGCTGTGGAAGTTGCGGAGATTTTCATATCGCTGTTTTTTCTTCTTGAAACTGCAAGTGATCGGGTTTATTTGAACTCTGCTTAGCTCTGTGGTCGTATTCTGCTACCGAAATGTCATGATTCTGTGATTTGTGTTGTATGATTTGCTTGAGTTTCACTGCATTATATGAATTATTATCACCTTGTTTGGAAAGCTTCCGATCCAATGTCTATGATGATTTTGAAGTTAATGCATTCAATGCAGAGGAGTTGAGTTTCGGTGTGTTAATGATCTGATCTTGCTGATTTTAGGTTTTTTGGTACTTTTGTGTATGTGTTTTTCTAATTTTGATGTCAATCGAACTATGTGATTAACTTCGGAGTGTTGTTGATCGCAGTGAGAAGATGAGGGAGATCCTTCACGTTCAAGGAGGTCAGTGTGGTAACCAGATCGGATCCAAGTTTTGGGAAGTGTTGTGTGATGAACATGGCATAGATCCTACTGGCCGATACACTGGAACCTCCGATTTGCAACTTGAACGTGTGAATGTGTACTACAATGAGGCTTCTTGTGGACGTTATGTTCCTCGTGCTGTGCTCATGGATCTCGAGCCTGGTACCATGGACAGTGTGAGAACGGGTCCTTATGGACAAATCTTCAGGCCGGACAATTTCGTCTTTGGGCAATCTGGTGCTGGAAATAACTGGGCCAAGGGGCATTACACGGAAGGAGCAGAACTCATTGATTCTGTGCTCGATGTTGTCAGAAAAGAAGCCGAGAACTGTGATTGTCTTCAAGGTATAGTCTCTGTCTCAGATCATGCGCTTGATTAGATGGTATTGCTTGGATCTAACAAGTGTTAAGTTGAAGCTTTTAGATTTATAATTAGTCGTTTTGCTAATGAACCCTTCATTTTTATTTTCGGATGTTCATGTAGGATGAGATCTTTTGACATGATTGAGAGTGTTAAACAATGGATCCAGTATCGAAATGCCTTTTCACACCCCACGTGCCTTGCATTTTTGTTTGAGTTATACAATATAGTATTAAACTCTTTCAAATACTATGGTCGAAACGATTTCCAAAGTGCCAAAAAGTATGTTCACGTCTTCTTTTGCTAATTCTCTTTTGCTTTTACTGTTGTTTTTTTTTGAAAAAGTGCACTTGGGCGTGTGCCAAAGTGTTGATCCCTCCTTAGCGCATCTTCTTCATGTTCTTGCTTGTTGTAGGAAATGCCACGCACATGTCAAAGAGCTCCACTTTCATCAACTACTTAATTAATTTTGTGCCCAAGACGAGGATTTTTCTTGTTTTCCTTACACATAAGATCCCAAAACATTTTCTTCTTTATTAACGAGAGATCACTATGAACCGATACCTCAACAATCCTCATGTTGTTTGTATTAGAAATCACAGATCTTCACAATGGTATGATATTGTCCACTTTGAACATAAGCTCTCATGGCTTTGCTTTTGGTTTCCCCAAAAGGCCTCGTACCAATGAAGATGTATCTTTTCCCAATAATCCTCAACAGTTTGTTTTTGTCACAACTTCATCGAGAAGTAATAGGTTGCATCATTCATACTATAGAAAAAGTTATTTTTTCTTCCAATCATGGGATTTCTGATTCATCAAGTGGAAATTTACAGATTCCGATCATGGGATTTCTGATTCTTCAAGTGTTTTCATCTCAGTTTGTTTGCTTGGCATTTCTATTTCTTATTCGTTTTTGTGTTGTTACAGGTTTCCAAGTGTGCCATTCACTTGGTGGAGGCACGGGTTCTGGAATGGGGACTCTGCTGATTTCCAAAATCAGAGAAGAATACCCGGACAGGATGTTACTTACTTTCTCCGTCTTCCCTTCACCAAAAGTGTCAGATACTGTTGTAGAGCCGTACAATGCCACCCTTTCCGTTCACCAGCTTGTCGAGAATGCGGATGAGTGCATGGTGCTGGACAATGAAGCATTATATGATATTTGCTTCAGGACTCTCAAGTTAACAACTCCTAGCTGTAAGTATAACACGCATCATTGCTTGAAAACGAGGAAATCAAAATTTTGGAAGAATTTGATTCAGTATTTCGAGCAATTCTAATCTATATGGGTAACTTAGTTATAAAAATTCACGATCAGACATACCAATTAGCATTAAATTCAACTTAATCAAGACTCCTGTGAAAATTTCCTGATCTCTGAAATTAAGATATGATTGCAATTGTTAGATAACTTTTGCTGTCATTGTCCAATTATTTAACCCGAATCCGCTCTGTTTATTCTCTTTCAAAAATAGAGATTTGCACATGACACATGTTAAATGAGTTGTAAGATGCATATAGATGCGCCTATAGATAGAGATAACTTGAAACTTTTACTGTATCACTTTAATTTGTTTCGTTTTTTAACTTGTTTACTCTTGAAACAGTTGGAGATCTCAACCATTTAATTTCTGCTACAATGAGTGGAGTGACATGCTGTCTCAGATTTCCTGGTCAGCTTAACTCTGACCTCAGAAAACTTGCTGTGAATCTCATTCCTTTTCCTCGTCTACACTTCTTTATGGTGGGATTCGCTCCTCTTACCTCACGCGGGTCGCAGCTATATAGAGCGCTAACCGTCCCAGAGTTGACACAGCAAATGTGGGATGCTAAGAACATGATGTGCGCTGCAGACCCACGCCATGGCCGATACCTCACCGCCTCTGCCATGTTCAGGGGCAAGATGAGTACTAAAGAAGTTGATGAACAGATGATCAATGTTCAGAACAAGAATTCCTCATATTTCGTGGAATGGATTCCAAACAATGTTAAATCAAGCGTCTGTGACATTGCTCCTAAAGGACTCTCCATGGCATCAACCTTCATTGGAAACTCAACCTCCATTCAGGAGATGTTTAGACGTGTGAGCGAGCAGTTCACTGCCATGTTCAGAAGGAAGGCTTTCTTGCACTGGTACACTGGAGAAGGAATGGACGAAATGGAGTTCACGGAGGCAGAAAGCAACATGAATGATCTCGTTTCCGAGTATCAACAGTACCAGGACGCCACAGCTGATGAGTATTACGAAGATGAAGAAGAGGAGCCCGAAAGCGAAAACGAGTAACTTCGGTCTGCTGTGAGTAATCTGTAGTGTATGATGATCTATACATATGTGTGTGTGCCATTAGTGTTTGATGACAAGTTGTATGCTTGCTGTGTCTCTTTTCTTCTTCATTTGGTTTGTTTCAGTATGTGGTTTTGTAATGTTAGAGTTATCCCATCTTCACATCTAGAGTTGAAGTTGTCAAGTATTGTTATTGGGGAGGGATGAGGACTGAGGAGTATTCGTGTTTGCATGAGTTTCCACTTCGGAAACGTTCACGGATTGATCGATATGAAACCCCTAGCCAATCAGTTCCATGATTATGTGTTTCGTAGTTTAAGATTATGCTCTCGGTTTGCTCACGATTATAGGGTATTCCCATTTTTTTCGTGTCCTTTCATCTCATCGATGAAATGTGTCGTATAATTATAGAAATTGTGAATATATGAAGAACATAGGGCAATCATATTGCTAAGGGTTCGAACATTAGATTCACACATGCATGAATCAAATAATGTACAACCTTCTTCTTAACTGTGCCACAATCGTACTCTTTCAAGATGAGCGTGCGACCTTTGAGTTATCATTGACATAAACAACATATACTGACTCTTTCAAGATTTGCAACGCAATTGTAGCACAGGCAACGAATATTCAAGTCTTTGAAAATCACGAACCACGTATACTGAAATCTTTGAGGAACACCAACACTGATAACATATAACATGCCTTACCCTTACCCTTACACCACATGACCTTCTCCTTATTTGTTTGCAGCAGCAACAGTCCTTGATCAACAGCAAGCCATGACGTGAACCACAACGGTGCTTCAGTGCCGGCGAATCTTTCTCTCTTGTACGCGCAATTAACCTCGCTGCCTCCACCTTCAAAGGCCGCCATTGACTCCTCCTTCCTGCCGACGTGTACCCGATGTCGATTAAACACTGGTCATGCGTCGCCCTCCTCCATACTTGGACGATGGAGATTTTTCGAACACCCACGGCCTGGTAACTCCTGATCATCGATTTAATGTTGCCCTCAGCCAAAAGTTTATGTATTTATCACGGGTTGATCTTAAACAGTGACTCATGTCTAAGTGCAGACTTTATATCTTCTGTCACATAATCAAGACTACATCGGAATGAAAGCCATCCCGAAACGTGGCAAATAAAATGATGAAATTGGAGAGATCATGTGTTTGAATGTTTTATTTTAAGGACACAGCAATGAGTGGAATTTATATAATGGGTGTGGCAGATATTGACCCATTTTGTTTTTGTATTTATCAAATAATTTATTATTATTATTATTATTGGAAAATTAGGCCCTCCCTGAATGAATGAAAATTGCAGAAAGGCCCTCATTTTCTCTCTCTTTCCATGAGAAGCAATGATTTAGAAAAGGATCCAAGGAGAGAGAAAATTGCAGAAAGGCCCCTCATTTTCTACTCTCTTTTATTCTGTACCAAGAATTTTAGAAATGAAGTTATGATGTTCCAATAAACTTCCATTTCTTTTGTATCCCTTAGATCCTTTCCATGTGAAACCTTCATCATTTTGCCCCACTTTTCCTCCTTTTTTGCTTTTAACACCCTTTTCTCTCTCTCTCTCTCTCTCTCTCTCTCACTATATATCAACCATCTGCATCAAATATATACTTCATTATTACCTTTAAAAGTACTACTTTCCTTGCTTCCTTTTCTTCGTCTCGTGGATCTTTTACGATTATTCTTGTCGCTCTTATACCTATATTAACGCTTTTACGTATGTCTACTTAGCTGTTTTCTAGTTCGACGTTGGTGAGAAGATTTATATTAATATCTTGAAGCTTTATTGTAAGATCTCATATCAATTGGAGATAAGAACGAAACATTTCTTACAAGAGTATGAAAACCTCTCCCTAACAGACGTGATTTTACTAGTAATGGACCAAAGCGGACAATATTTACTAGTAATGGACTTAGAACATTACAAATGGTATCAGAGTCAGTCACCAGGCGGTGTGTCAGTGAGGATGCTAGGCTCCCAGGGGAGGTGGATTATGAGATCTCACATCGGTTGGAGAGGGGAATGAAGTATTCCTTATAAGGGTGTGGAAACCTCTCTTCAACAAACTCGTTTTAAAACTGTGAGGCTGATGACAATATGTAACAGGGCAAATTGAACAATATCTGCTAGCGGTGGGCTTGGGGTATTACAAATGGTATTAGAGCTAGTCACTAGGTGGTGTGTGAGTGAGGACGCTGGACTCCCAAAAGGGGCGGATTAGGAGATCCCACATCTGTTGAAGAGCGGAATGAAGGACGTGAAACCTCTCGTGAGGCTGACAGCAATACATAACGAACCAAAGAGGACAATATCTAATAGCGATAGGCTTAGGGTGTTACATTTAAAATGGTAACTATCATTTTAATCAATTCACACACGATCATACTTATAATCATATCAGTCAATGTATAAAACTCTGTAACTTTCATAAACGAATCAATTCAAACTTTTCGTATCAAATGCATAGACGATTTCTAAATTTTTTAAGAAGCCCGCACACATGTGAGAATCGCTCCATGATCGGTTATCAAATCGAGAGCCTAATAACGATTAGTTTAAGCGATGACGTTGGAGTAGCAGTGAATATGGTGAGATGATATGAATCCAAAAGAGGAGAAGCATATAAGACAAAGGTTTAGATGTGTATGTGTTTAAAGAAAAGAAAGGGTTTTGTGGGTCAGAATCACATGGAGATGGAGAAAGGGCATGTGATTATAATACACAATGGATCCACAACCATTCATTCACAACCTCTGACCAAATTCAACACTTATTCTTTTGGAATAGAATCTTCTTCATTATTCAATTCCATTCCCTAACAAACAATCATCTTCTAACCCTGTTTCTCTTTCCCTTTTCTTTCTTCTACACGTTCCTCGGTTCTCGATTAAGTTCTTAAACTGTAGTATATATAATCGTTTAGTCTCGACCCTTCTAGATTTATAACAAATTAGTCCCTGTAGTTTTGAGTTTTGTAACTATTTTGTGAGATTCCACGTCGATTTGACGGAGGAATGAGTACTAGTGAGGATGCTGGACCCTGAAGGGGTGGATTGAGAGATCCCACATTGATTGAAGAGAATAACGAGTGTTAGTGAGGATGATGGGCCCCAAAGGAGGGTGGATTGTGAGAACCCACATGGATTGGAGAGAGGAACAAGTATCAGCGAGGACGTTGGGCCCTAAAGGGAGGTGGATTGTGAGATCTCACGTCGATTGGAGAGAGGAACGAGTGCCAGAGATGACGTTGGGCCCTAAAGGGAGGTGGATTGTGAAAACTCACATCGATTGGAGAGAGGAACAAGTGTGTTAGTGAGGACAATGGGCCCTAAATAAGGGTAGATTGTGAGAACCCACATCGATTAGAGAGAGAGGAACAAGTGTCAGCGAGGACGCTGGACCCTAAAGTGAGGTGGATTGTAAGATCCCACATCGGTTGAAGAGGGAAATGAAGCATTTTTTTATAAGGGTATAGAAACCTCTCCCTAGTAGAGAAATGTTAAAAACCTCGAGGGAAATCCTAAAAGAAAAAGTCCAAAAAGAACAATATTTGATAGCGGTGTACTTAACTGTTACATATTCAACCCTACCTACGAGAAAACCGAAGAAACGTCCCATTTGAGGGGGTGGGGGCAAGTAATAGGAGCGAATGAGATGGCTGGATTTGTCCTAGAAACCAGAGAAAGGGTCTCAAAAGGGCTTAAAAAAAAACAATATTCTTTTGAAGACAGTGATTCAGTGTCCTGTTTAGGCAGTTTTTGACAGAAGGAGGAAAAAAGAAGCATATACAATATCATTCTTCACTTCTCACTTATTATTAATATTATTACTCTTTTTTGTTGTATATCAATATGTCACGGGCATGCTTTGAGATGTACAAAGCTTAGGAATGTTCCTACCTCTTCCTTGCCTACTCCAACAAAACAAAAGACATTAGAATTTTTGGGACCCTCTCTTTCATGTTCGTTTGTTTATGCGTTGCTTTACATTTGTAACGTTGCGAAAATGTTAATGTGATAAGATATAACGTGAATATCGAGAGAGTTTGTGATAGGGAGTCGAATCGATATGATATTAGTTTGAGAAAGTGTGTGATGTGAATTTGGTGATGGAAGTAGAAAACTGTGAGATCCCATAACAGTTGAAGAGGGGAACGAAGCATTCCTTAAGGGTATGGAAACCTCTCCCTAACAGACGCGTAACGTGGAAACCTAAAAATCTTGAAGGGAAATTCCAAAGAGGAGTAACTCTGAAAGACGCATTTTGAAAACTGAAAACCGTGATGCTGACGGCGATACGTAACGGGTCAAAGTGGGCAATATCTACTAACAATAGGTTTTGGCGGTTACAAAAACTTCGCTTTTGAATCCTCTTAACCTTAGCTCAACCATAGTTTCTTCGGATCAACCCTTTTGAACTGAACTAAAGTTCGTTCACGTGGGATTCTCATGTACTTTTAAAAACACCTCTTGTCATCCACCATGCTCGATCTTCCTCAGCCGTAAAACTAATTAGTACTCATTTGACACATCGACCGATTCGTTATCAGAATCATCGATCGACCCGTATCGAAGACCAACAAGCATACAATTGGCCCTCGTTTGTTATGCAAACAAGGGCAATAGGAAGAGAAATGAGATGATGCTTGGGGTAAGGACAAACAAAAAGACACTCCAATATTTTAGATGTGGAAGATCATGTGCTAAGAGAGAGAAGAAAAACAGAGCTTCACACATTAATGACATAGTCATATGTTGTTGTTTGTTAAAGCAAAGCCAAATATAATAATGAGAGAGAGAAAAGGAAGAAAGTGGGTTTGAGTGGATGCATATAAAGAAGGAAGAACTGAGGAAGAACAGCTGCAAATATGGAGCAGATGATTGAAGGTGATAAGCCAAATCCAGCGCCATTTTTGACCAAAACCTATGATTTGGTGGATGATCCTCGCACTGATCATGTTGTTTCTTGGGGCCAATCTCATTCCACCTTTGTTGTTTGGAGCCCTCCTGAGTTGGCTACTCATGTTCTTCCCAACTACTTCAAACACAACAATTTCTCTAGCTTTGTTCGTCAACTCAACACTTACGTACGTATCTGTCTCGTTCTCTTGTTCTTGTTCTCGTTCTTGTTCTCCTGTCTCTGAGAGAGTTTGAATTTATGGCTCGAGATGGTTTATGGAGAAGGATAGTTCTCGTGTATAATTAATCATCTGGGTCTAGGCCGACTTCCTCTTAATGGGATTCTTTAGCTTAAAGGGATGCATGAGATGTTCTCAATCTAGGTAGAATTTAAACCTCGGGTCCATGAATGAGACGTCAGTGTCCAACCATTACGAACTATGCTTAGATTAGCTTATTTTTTATCGGATTTGAACCTACAAGAGACCGTAGCATTTAATCGTCATCTAACTAGCTAGAGAGATTCGTTATGAGATTCAAACTTACTAACGCTCGAGAGCAGATATCAATGTCCAAACAGTTGAGTTTATGCTTGGTATAACGTTATATATTGTTTGACGTTTTTTTCAATCCTTAGAACGAATGAAGCCAAAAACGATTTGATTGACGTTTTTTTCAAAGTAGAATTCAAACCCATGATTCGTTAATGTTAATCGATTACGCTATGCTCGAGTTAGTGAATAATTTGATTGTGATTGACAGGGATTCAAGAAAGTAGTAGCAGAGAGATGGGAATTTGGGAACGAAAACTTCAAGAAAGGAGAGAAACAATTACTCTCACAGATTCACAGAAGAAAATCTCATAATTACAATAATAATAATAATAACAATCTCCAATTCTTCCATGTACACGGCGAGCTCTTCACCGCCACTTCCTCCTCCGATTCCGACGTGCTGGCGGCGCTGACGCAAGACAACCGGCGTCTACGACGGAGGAACTTCATGCTGCTATCAGAGCTGACCCAGATGAAGAATCTCTACTCGGACATCATATACTTCATCCAAAACCACGTGAAGCCATTTGATCAGAGAAACGGGAAATGGGTGGCGAAGTTGGTGGAGTTGGAGGCTCCGCCGCCGCAAGTAGCGGTGGCTGAGGCGGCGGGGGAATCAGAAGAGGTGAAGCTATTTGGGGTTCCGATTAGAGGGAAGAAGAGAGGAGCTTCAGATGAAGAGGATAGAGTTTGAAGCTTAGTTTTTTAGTTCAGTTTAGATTTCTTTTTTGGTTGAGATTTTTGTACATAGATATTGATGGAATCATTCAGGATGTTTTGGTTGGGAATGGCGATCATGATTATTCAAAATACAATAAAAAAATTTGTTTAAATCTATTTGCTTCTGTCCTTTTTCCTGCTTTATTTTATTATTTATTATAAAATATTATTTGATTTATTAATATAATTTAGACATTATATTGAAAAATGAAAAGTTATAAAAAAAAAAAAAAAAAAAGTTAAGGGTTCCCACCCTATTAAAAATGAACATAAAATTTCAGAATAATAACAGGGACAAAAAGTTTTTCATCCCTGCTCGAAGAAGGAAAAAAAAAAAAAAAAAAAAAAGTTAAGGGTTCCCACCCTATTAAAAATGAACATAAAATTTCAGAATAATAACAGGGACAAAAAGTTTTTCATCCCTGCTCGAAGAAGGAAAAAAAAAAAAAAAAAAAAAAGTTAAGGGTTCCCACCCTATTAAAAATGAACATAAAATTTCAGAATAATAACAGGGACAAAAAGTTTTTCATCCCTGCTCGAAGAAGGAAAAAAAAAAAAAAAAAAAAAAGTTAAGGGTTCCCACCCTATTAAAAATGAACATAAAATTTCAGAATAATAACAGGGACAAAAAGTTTTTCATCCCTGCTCGAAGAAGGAAAAAAAAAAAAAAAAAAAGTCTTCAATCATCTATGCTTCTAGTCGAACAATGAGGCTTTCCCTTTCGGACTCTCAAGGCTTTAAAACCCGTCTGCTAGGAGAAGGTTTCCACACCCTTATAAATGGTGGTTTGTTCTCCTCCCCAACCAACGTTGGACATCACACACGTTTTTTCCAACCCATTTGGGTTATTTCTTTTTCCTTGTATGAGTTAATCCACCTATAGTGGGATGGAGAGAGATAACAAGGGTGAAGTTGCATTTCGTGAACCAACGGTACATAAAAATTCTAAGCTTTCAACTGGCAACTCCTATCAGAAATGTGCCACTAAACAATAACAAGAGCTACAAATATCCAGGGAATCCTGAGACTCAAGGGAATACAAAGATTAACAAAATTATGAGGAATGGAAGTGTTGATGAAAATGAAAAGCACAAAACAATACGTTAGAAACCCTTCCCTCTTACACGAAGTTGTCCTTTTAGTAGATGATACAACAGCCTCTTCCGACTCCATCGCCAACATAATGGAGGCACAACACCCCGTCCTCTCTTCTTCCGTGGTTTTCCTGCATACGAGAAGGCACGAGATCATAAAGCTTTAAGATCCACCAGGACAAGACAAGTGTCCGCCACAAAATGTTTTAGGTCGACAAATTCATAGGAAGAATTGATCCTAGACATGCAACCACTAATAAAACTAGAAACTCATAACTTTAATGACATTTGCTAACCTAAGTTCAACTCATAATATATCTTCAACTAAAATACTAGAGGGTTAATATCTGCAAAGGGGGTGGACACCGGGCAGTGTGACCTCGCTGGCCTTGAAGGGGGTGGATTATGAAATCTTATATCGGTTGGAGAGAGGAACAAGTACCAACGAGGAACCTGAGCCCCGAAGTGCCAGTAAGGTCATTGGGCTCCAAATGGGAGGTGTATTGTGAGATCTCACATAGATTGGAGAGAAGGACGAGTGTCAGCAGCGTCTTCGCTGGGATTTGAAAGGGCGTGTATTGTGAGATCTCACATCGGTTGGAGAGAGGAACAAGAGACAGCAAGGACGCTTGGCCTTGAAGGGAGATGGATTGTGAGATCCCACATCGGTTAGAGAGGGGAACGAAACATTCTTTATAAGAGTGTAGAAACCTCTCCCTAGCAAACGCGTTTTAAAAACCTTAAGGGAAAGCCCGGAAAGGAAAGTCCAAAGAGGACATAATTCAAATAATCATATTATCATATTGGTGATTGGTAAACCCATGTCCACAGAAGTTGCAAGGTGGAATCTTTTCTAATCCTTCCTACCACTGCTTTCTGCTTCAATTGGAGAATTAGCCATAAATTTTCTTTATCCAAAATTCCAAAGTAATTTCGAAGGCAAAGGAAAGGATAAACTTGGTTAAAATTTACATCCAATCACTCAACTTATCTACCTCAGCTCCAGCCTAGTTAAACCGATTACACTAACAATCTTCCCCCACATGCACATGCAAGCAAAAGGAAGAGAAAGTCCTTACTTCTTTGCGTTGTATATATCTCGTACTGTGATTGTAATTGTGAAAAGCTAGATTCCAGCACGGGCCAAAAATTCTTTTGAATCGCAAGCACGTCTAGTACAGTTTTCATCCCAGCTCTGGAGGGTAAAGGATCGTCCAAATCGCATCCAGGACTTTCTCCCAGCAATACCTTTTTTATTGCCACAACAGAAACGTAAATAATTAATGAGGTAGAATAAGTTATATCCTAAGCACCCTGAAATGTAAGCATGGAAATAGGCAGCATACATAATGCTTCAGCTTAATTAGAGATACAAATTAGAGACAAGAAAATATTAGCAACTTATAAGACAAAATAATAAATACTGCTCAATTTCAGTTTTCGTTTTTCCA
Organism: Cucurbita moschata; assembly: GCF_002738365.1. Taxonomy (NCBI): domain Eukaryota; kingdom Viridiplantae; phylum Streptophyta; class Magnoliopsida; order Cucurbitales; family Cucurbitaceae; genus Cucurbita; species Cucurbita moschata. Next base: position 4,655,811 of record NW_019268519.1, on the reverse strand, counting down.
TTGTTTAGAAAAGGCACCTTGATTACTGCAGTAGCTGAAGATGATATGGAACGGAGATTATAGCTGCAAACAGAGATCGCAATCAACTTAGCACTAGGCAGGAGAAAATACATTTAACCAACTCTGAGCACAAGCCACAAGGATCAAGAAATGAGGAACAGACCCGCCTTCTAAAATAACTAGCAACTTCCCACCCGAGACAATATTCAACAAGTAGGTCATCTGTGCATACCCAGCAGGAGTTACCTGGAATTTGAGAAGAAAAACGAAGTCATGATAGAACAGAACTCAAGAAATTTAAACTGTGAATCAAAATAGAGAAAATTTCCCAATAATATAACAATCATTCAATAAGAAAATCCTTACATCACACATCCCCAATGGATCACCCCTTGCAGCATCAAATCCTGCTGATATGATAGTGAGATCAGGGGCAAAAGCAGAAGCTGCAATGAGTCAAGATAAAAGTATATCAGAAATGAGGAGTTCAAATTAGTACTAGACAGCACCTTCAACATTTGAAAAATAAAGCTTAAAATTAGTGCTCTAGATATTTTTTAAAAATAGTGCTCTTCATTCCCATAAATAGACTTATAATGAGAAATATTACAAGGTAAAATTCAATATCTCTCACCTTTTCTTCCTTTTTTTTCAATAATAGGAAGATAATTGTAACGATGAGAAGTAACAAATAAGAGAATTGCATATGTTCCAGAGGCCAAACCATATAACAACAAAGCTTCTCCGTTGAGTCATCATCAAGAGTATAGCCGTACAGGTTGGTGATTAAAAAAAAAACCTCTAGTAACAAAATAAAACCATTGAAAAACATTAATTTTGACCCTAATCCAAAAGTCTTGAGAGTTTCTCTCCTTGTCACCAAAAAGTATACTGTGTTCTTCCAAACTTCTTGATAACATGGCCAAGATTGAAACTGAGACACCAGGTTTTACTTTCATTCTTGAAAGCCAGACAAATGGCAAGTTGAAAGACGAGGCCCTCAACATTCAGAGGGGCAACACAGCCATAACATAGTGCAGGATCAACAAATGGAAGATTGGAAATTTTGAAAAAAAAAGGTAATTTTTTTGCAGGCCGTTTCGCAAATATTTTTCATCTCTTTTGTCCATGAGAAACACTTTCAACAAGAAACCAGTGCATGATATTCAAAATAACAATTTTCTGAAATAAAAGATTATTAAAGGAAGTAAAGAACCTTATATATCTTTTTCTCAAACCTCAACGGGTTCTTAAATGTTGTTTAGGGAGTATTAATTTTCAAATACCATTATTACGATTCAGGATACATTCCTATGTCATACAAGAAAATGTCATCAAACCATTTAACGACTTAAAATATATATATGTGTATTCTGATGAGGAGATGTAGCAACAAGCAATAACTTATTTATCTAATTAATTATTTGGGGGGACTGGAGAGGAACCCAGAGTAATAAATCAGAGTACGATACATATGGCTCTACTAAAAGAAAAACAAATAGAAAATTAAAAAATGAAAAGGTGAACAATTGGAGTTAAGATATCAAACTTAAAAACCGATGGTGGGAGCAAACATGATCAAATTGAGAAATAGCTGGAGATAAAATATAAACACCATAAATGCATTAATGATAAAACTATTCATATCATTGGAAATCATATATCACGGCCCAATTCAAACATCAATTTATCATTCCCTGTAATAGGAATGTTCTTTTCTAAAGGGATGATTATTGTTAGGTGCGATAGAAAATGTTCCACACTATTTCATTTTTATTCAGAAAATATTTTGACACAAGATTAAACAAGTAAAGGCAATGGAAATAACCTATGGGAAGCACAACTTGCTTAAATGCAAAAATGTAATCATTATCACCAACTCCCGACTGACTCCAAGGAACATTCACACAATATCCTTCTGCTCCCATCGTGCCAACCTAAAGAAGTGAATAGTTTTAAATAATTAATGTTCTCACAGTAGAAAGCCCACTCCAAGGCAACAAGCATTTTGGTTGGTTGGAGACCAAAGTGCACAAGAAAAAAAGTTATACAGTGAAGCAAGGCACAGAGAAACAATTGTCATTTATAATTATACATGCAATATAAGTAAAAGAACCAAAAAGAAAAATAAAATAAAATTTATATGGTAATAAATATGATTATCTCTATTATTATCCAACTCTTTGCTAGATAAAAAATGAAAATAAAAATAAACAATGTGTTACTAAAAAATTGGACAGATAGAATATTGTCATTTCATTCCAATTTCACTAATTAATTTTTTAGCAGATATGCTTAAAACTCGGACACTGCACGTCCATGTACAAAACCGACACTCCAATACTAGTTGAACACATATAGGAAACTTGTTAAAAATGTCAAATATGTTAAACACAACAGATAGATAATTAGGTGTTATGCACTTGCAAACATAAGTTGAACGATTATGTCACTTGAGCTAAAGTGTTTAAACTTTTTTTTCTTTTGGGACAAATTGGATATGTATCAAACACTTGCTAGGCCCATCCTCTGCGCAATCTAAACGGTTTCCTTGAAAAATCATGATTTCTCTCTTGCCATAAACCCTGATAACAATAGTCCTAGTAAAAATAGATTGGAACAAAGGATCAACAAACCCTAGCACATAATAAGCTCATCTTTCCATGCACTCCAACAAAGAAATATAAACTATGTTTGCAATTCTTCATTGCTAGAAAAAGTATCCAGGCCACAAATGATAGGGATGAAAACCACATGGTTAACTTAGCCCACACGATAAAGTGAGGTGCAGGATTTTAAAAGATAACCAGTTACCTCATCAGCAGCTCCAGTTCCAGGATAGAATCTACCGAATTCATGCCTATGTAAAGATATATACAAGACCTACAAAATTGGGTCAAAATTGTTATTGAAACTGTACAAAGTCCAGAAATGACTAGAAGGAAAATCACAAAGATAACCTCTGTTTGTACAAATATGTGAAACAGTAGAAGAAAACTTAAGTAAATGCATGTTAGAAAACCTACAGTAATAAATTAAGCAGTTTTGAAAAGGTCCCAATTCATCACAAGAATGTTCCAGACATTAATATAATAGGTATATTCATGAACCCCAATACAGGCTTGTGATTAAAACTTACAACAGTGAAATCATCTTGTCAAGCAAATTTTTCCATCTTTTGCAAATAAGAGATCAGAAAAGGAAGGTAAACCACAAGGTAGAGAAGTTCTATTCATAAAGAGCATACCGATTTATTTTGCTCAAATATTTCCTGTGTTCCATTTCCATGATGAACATCCTAAAGTAGATAGAATTAGAATGAATAGAGAGAGAGAGAAAAAAAAAATTGCGAGAGAAAGAATTGAAACCAGTTATAGGCCCTACAACTTGGGAGAAAAACATTGACCTTACCCAATCAACTATTAAAACCTTCTTAGCACCAGCAGCCTGAGCTGCCAACGCAGATACAGCCGCATTGTTATGGAGGCAAAACCCCATGGCTTGTTTAACACCTGCATGGTGACCAGGAGGACGAACCTGAGATTTAAAACACAGTCAGACAACATTATAAAGGAGCATTACAAAAAAGTCCTTTTTCTTTTAATAACAATGAAATAAACTTGGGGATTCGAGCATGTTAACTTTCATACCAGAGCAAAACCATTTTTGGCACGACCAGAAAAAACTTCTGAAGCAAGATCAGCACATAAACCGGCTGCAAGCCTAGCAGCCTGTGCTGAATGCTTATTTGCATAAGTGTCAGGTGTGAAATAACTGCCATAAAAAATAAACCCACAATCAATCAGCAAACAGAACATCGTGAACCCACTAAAAATGCCCAAGTATTCAACTTAGAACGATCATGATTCACAGTTAATACCCATAATGGAGTTCCCTATATTAATCTTGAGACTCGACATCGCTTCAAAGAAGGAAAGTAACCTATTCAAATTAACAAAGTTACATCACTATAACAAAAGAATAGAGCATCGTCCATGAATGGGAGGTGCAAAAGGTGAAGTCTCTCCCTATAACTGCAAGGAAACCCTTAAAACAGCTCTTGTCCCATTTGGTATAAACTAATTTACTTGGAACATTGACCACTCGAATAAAAAGAAAAGGAGAGAAAGAGACTACCTGCCTAAGACCTCTAGAGGTAAAAATCATCCCTCTCGACCTCCTTCACATTTCTGACGCAACTCCACATCCTAGACCTCCACACTTATAACCAAACCCCTTCTTCTCGAAAGCCTTATCCAAAAACATTTAGTCATGTAATCATAGGCCTTCTCAATTCAATCTTAAATACAAAGCCATAAGGTTCCTCTTTCTATAAACCTCTATGGTTTCATTGTCCACAAGGACTGGATCTACAATTAATTCTTTCCATTTGAGTCAGCATGAGTTACAAAAAGTTTATTTCATCATTCATACTTGAATATCCAATAAACAAGGTCATATATAATCTAGTCAGATAGAAGCAACTGCATTTTATCATTCTATATAACAAACAATAGAGAGAGAATGGCCATTATGAACATACCAAGAAATAACATTGCTCGACACCTCAACAGCTTGAATATTCTCCGCGGAGTGAACCTTTATCCCAGTGTATAGTAAAATAAATAAATCACAAAATGATTCTCATAAAATAACGGTAAATCACAAAATGCTTCTCATAAGATAAATGAAGGGAAGTCATATTTAAGGAAAAAGTACCAGCATTACTATCAATATATCTATGGACAAATCCACAAATTAAAATAGTCAACATCGATTCACATGACACTTATTTTCCTCCAATCATCAGCATTTTGTCAATAATTCCCTTATCATCCATGATATTTCATTGATACAACATTTATGAAAATTGTTACCAGTAACCACATCATCAATTTTCATGCATATCCATTGATATATCAGTCAACATTAGTAAACAAATCTATACCACCCACCATTACTTGTCAATGTCTATATAAAAAAAATTTATGTCAAAATTTTAGAGTATGCTCATCATTCATTTTTCTTCTTTATATAAAACTTAGATTCCTCTTTATAGTTCATTTTTGTAATTGCCCTATTTCTATGATCATCATCCCTAATTGATTGGGTAGCTTTCTACCAGATGGCATTTACGAGGCTTTAGATTCCTTTTGGATACTTCATCTACCAATGAAATTAGTTCTCACCAAATTTAAAAGAATGACTGAAAATAAATGTAGTTCCTTACCATCTCAAGTTCTTCTTTGGTAATTTCTCTCGCTGGGATAGGATAGCATCTTCCAGGAAAAATTCCTATACGCAATAAAAATTTTCCATTGCTTAGAATCCAATGATAAAAGATTGAAAGCAATAAACTATATAAAAACATATTAAATAGTAATCATTAACCCAAATATTTCCTACCTTAAAAACAAAAAAACAAAAAAAAACAAAAAACAAAAAAACGGTGAAGTAAAGATTACCAGCTGTAGCCAAGCTAGCAGCAATAGCTCTCAGACGATCTGGTCTTTCTGGGTGCGGGTGTGACTTCATTTCAACCTTCTCTAGCAAGAACACCACCAAACAGGAAGTAAAGTTCTAGAAAACCAACGACTTAAAAAGTTTCCAACAAAATAGTATGCAAAAATCATTTTCAATCTAAACCACAGACCCAGACAAGAGCATGGATATAACAAATAAGAACACAGTGACATGCCATTTGCATAAACAAATCGAAACAATAAAAATAAATTAAATTTAGATTTTAAAAAGGGAAAGAAAACGTTTTTATTAAAGAAGAGAAGATTAAATTAAATAAGAACACATTTAGGCATGTTACATTTTTCTTTTTCTTTTTTCTTTCCTTTTTTATACGAAAAAAACATTTTTATTAAGGAAGAGAAGATTACAAAAAGGAAGGATAAGGACTTGCCCTCAAGGCCAAGGGAATTTAGAAACGGCTCCCAGTTGGCAACCATATTATAAAGTAAAAAAATCTTGACAGGAGGAAGCTAGAAATTTAACCAAATCCCAAAACTCATCCAAACTAGGGTAAAAAACCCCAAAGTTCTTTGGTTTATTTTAAACTAAAGCCTCCAAAAGAGTGATCCATGACAACATTTGTCCAAATAACTTAAGTAGAAAAAATGAGCATATATCAGCTGTATCAAAGCCATATTTAGCAATAGGAATGAACACTAGGATAAGCCTTAGAGATGGGTAGGAAGCTCTAGAACTTAGTTGCAATGAAGGAGAAGATGAATTTGGTCCTCTGTAACTTTATTGTAAAGGAAACACTATGTAGGAGCAAAGTGGATAACAGAAAACATATTTCACAACATGAGACTCTCCTCATATTGTAGCTTTAGCTTTCCGGACAAGCCCCCTTATTTCACATGAAAAAGAAATTTGCAGTATAGAATTAAACCATGGAGGTTTCCACGGGAGAACACAGGAGAAGACATGTGTTGCATCCACACAGAGAAACAAAAGAAATGGAAAATAAATAGAATGCTTGAGAATCTAGAACATAAAAGTTTTAAACAAATTCCCATACTTCTGAATGCAGCAACATTCTCTCATCAAAGCCTATTGCCGTGGAACTATTAAACGTTGATACTTGTGAAACCATGCCTGCAAATACAGCATAAGAATAACTGCAGTTAGACTCTTGAAAGCAATAAATAATGACCAATGAAAGTAAAAAAAAAGACATAAAAACAAGGACTACCAAGAAAAACTGAAATTACAAGCAGCAGACAACTATTGGTGACTGGAAAAGGGGATAATTACAAAATAGCTAAAGTTCCAACTAAAGAGAGACCTTAAAATGCGTCAAAACTCCAAAGCCTTCAAAGACCTGTTAGACCCAAGGCTCCTTCATTCAAATAGTGTAAAAACCGACTCGCAATGGAAAATGACCTTAATCCTTAAACAAAAGGTCCAACATAATTTCCTCCATCATATTAGTATCTTATAGATACTCAAAAGGATTCTTTTCCTTCTGGATTGGAGCTTTTTTCTTGTTCATTAGGCTAGTACTTATTTGTCTCCTTTTGGGCTATCGTCTTTGTAGGCCCATTTTTCATCTTCTGGCCAATGTTGGCCCTCTTGTGCCATTTCATTTCTTCTTAATGAAAGCTTGATTTTCCAAGAGACAGAGAGAGGAGGAAACAAAATAAAAGACCCCTAGAAATGCCAACTCTCTATCAGAAGCCAACATCACACCATCAAAGAAAAAGATCTTCAAAGACACCCACGAACATAGCACACCAATGAAAACCAAGTAAAAGAAGAGATTTCTTAGGATTTTTCCAAGCTGTTAATACTCCCCAAAGCTAACCAGGAAAAAGCGTCAATTCTCCCTAAGATTTGCAACTTTCATAGTGTTGGAGAGATGTGTCAAATGGTTGACACAAAAGGGTCTAATATCTTAATACATGAACTTATACAAACGTTGATTGAAAAATGATCACAGCACACGTATTAAATGACAGAGAGAGGAGAAAAGAAATAGCCGGGGAAATATAATACATCCAATTAAATTCAGAATATTATAACTTCACCACATATCCATACTGCCGTTATATCTGGTAATTTTTCAACGAAAACATCAGCCAGTTTTCTCATATATTAAAAAAATAAATAATACGAGATGACCAGAAATATGACCACCCATTCACCAAACGAATAGAATAAAAAAGAATACATGAATACATAGAGAAGAAGAAGGTTAAGGAATTAAAATGAAAGATAACACTACATGTCCAATAGCAAGAACATGACTCACCTTTGTCAGTTCTCGTTTCTAGCTCAGCCTCTAATAAAGTTGATTCGTGTAAAAATGAAGGAGCAAAAAACCCATGCTTCAATATTCCTGATTCTCTATGTTCTCCACATGACTGCAAGAGAAAATATGCACCTAAATATGCAGAACACAAAAGTTGACAGAAGAAAAAGGGAAATTATGTTGAAAAGGAGTACAAACAGACGTCACAATGTACGGCAACATCGAGGTTGGCCATGGTACAATTTGTACAGAACCACTTCATTATTTCCCTGAGTTTATGTAAAGGTTCCCAGTCACTATCATCATCGTCATCCTCATCATCATCCTCAAAGATGTCCAGGTTGTTACACATATCTTGGAATGTCATTTCTCTCTGCTGCCTTGCCTTCTTCTGAAGTAAAACCATATTGTATTTACAAACAGTGCAGTAAAAGGACATAGAACCATTGCATGTCAGTCATCAGTTACTAATGAAATCATGTTTTACTTACACGTAAAGTATCGGGTTGAATATCTATATTTACGCTGCTTGGTACATCCCTATAAGAAGCTATGCCAGTATTATCATCTCCACAGTTATAATCTAAACTAGGTCTAACACTACTTCTATCGGAGCCTGATTTTCCATGTCTTCCATTCAAAATTTGACTTGGGAGTTCGTTGCCTTGCTTCTGAAGATTTACTTCAGCCTCCCCATCCACTAGATGACTCTGTTGAAGTATTTCTGAAACCATTACGCCTTGTGTTCAGGAGTTGGGTGAAAATGTTCATCAGTTAATGTCATCAGCAAGACAATAACTACTAAAACCAAAGAACCAAAATAAGTATGTGGTAAATAATCATGAAAGAGAGATGAAGATCCAACTGACGAGTACGAAACAGTCATTACATCAACAAAAGTAATAATGATAAATAAACAATACAAACAAAAGAGCAGAGTGAGAAAGAGCAACAAATGGGCAAAGGACATGGAAATTAGTGACAACCTTTAGAGATTCAATATCCATGCATGAAGCTACTAAGAATCCAACTTTAAATTTAAGTTGTTTATTTATAAGAAACTAGATTTTTTATAACAGTCCAAGCCCACTGCTAGCAGATATTGTCTTCTTTAGGCTTTCTCTTCTGGGCTTCCCCTCAAAGTTTTAAAACGCATCTGTTAAGGAGAGGTTTTCACACCCTTAAAAGTAATGTTTCGTTCTCCTCTCCAACCAATGTGGGATCTCACAATCCACTCCCTTTGGGAGCCCACCGTCGTCGATGGCACACCACCTGATGTCTGGCTCTGATACAATTTGTAACAACCCAAGCCCACCGCTAACAAATATTATCCTCTTTGGGCTTTCCCTTCTGGACTTCCCCCAAGGTTTTTTGGGTTGTTACACTTTCACTTTAAAGATGGAGCAGAGTGGTCTCCACCAAGCCAAGGGATTACCCAAAAAAAAAAAAATCCCCAGTTAGCAATAATGTGAACACACTAAATTTAAGTTTCAGCTACTGCCTTTAGCAACTTTATAGGCCTTGTTCCACAAAGTCCCAAAATGGGTGCTCTTAAGTGCGCTGGATCATGTGCCTCAACCATATTCAGCATGCACTTCTCGCTTAGATGCAACAAATGTTTTAACAAACTATGGCTAAATCAGGTAAATAAGAGAAAACTTAAACAAAAACTAGTAGTTCTCCTTTGTTCAACGTTCTCACCCGAAATGTGCCCTCTCACTCTCTCTAATAAATGTGAAGGAACGTGAAATATGACTGAATTAAAAACATAAAATATGGAGGACTGTACTCTATTGATGAACAAAATTGGAAAGAAGAAATTACTCAGTGATGACAGGTTTAAATTTTTAGATCTCAGTCTTCAGATTTTCAATCATATTTCACGCAGATTTTTAATATTCTTTGCTGAAAAATGTACACCTTATACTTTGTGTACTTTGTCTCGTTAAGGCTCTCACTACTTTTGCATCTTGTGCCTAAAGGGTATATGCTTCACGCCGTTAAAGCCACTGACACCCTCACACTATAACAGGACTAAACAACTTGCTCTCTAGGACCTTTTGCACCTTTTCCCACGAAATGGCTTCGAAGGGTATCATATCAATTGTCGTCAAATAGCTGTAACTACCTGTGAATTTCATGAGAGAAAGTGAATGTCCCAGCTACTACTAAACTATAACACATAGACACGCAACATGTATGTTTCAGATTTATACTCAACATCTCTGTTGGGATATCAGTTTGGTGATTAAATGTTGTACTACGTTCTCACTGAGTATAGGGTTCAAACTTGTCATAACATCAATATAACTTGAGAGTCTCTACCCAACACTATCTCGTAGGTATACCATGAGATCTAATTGTCTCTATAGGTATAGTCCTAGCACGACAACATGGCATACGTCCTTTTCAAACGATCTACCATCACTAAAAATCATGGTGCAACTCCCACTATCTCTAGAGGTCTTGTCGTGACATTCACTACAACACGCCCCCCTTTCCAACCGGAATGCTTAAGGTTTGTAGTTAACCACCAAGTCTATGCCTCTTAGCTATCGTCTATCGATGCATCAAACACTTTCTAGGAAACTGAGAACTTGTTCCTATATTCATTCATGACCCTCAAACACAAAAGAAAACTCTTCAAGATTGTTGTACCCCTCAGTACCACCAGAATGCATTACAAACGGTGGTTATGCAGCTTTTTTGACCGCTCTTTCTTGAGGAACTTCATTCCCCATTGCATATTTAAAATTTCAACTATTAAAACCCCACCCCCAACCCTACCTTGCACTACATAAATAGGTGGATATGCATGTTTAAACTAGCACTTGAAACTTGTAACAAACAAATTTTCATCACACCTAATCAATCATCTCCTCTCTTCAGAACCATGGCGTGAAAAATCCTGTACTCTCACGTGAAACTTGGGTGAGCTACAACCCAGCATATACAGTCACTTCAAAAATTCAACCAATACATGGGGAGAGAAATGTGAATTCTGAAAGACGAGAACGAAGCTAATGACCTCCAACACAAAATTATAACAAGAAGAAATAGAAACCCTAACTTCCAACAGAAACATTTAGAGAAGAACGATTCAAACGGGGCGTCCATCGGGATCGAATCAGTGAGATTTTCAAAACGAAACTGAAGAGAAGATTAGCGGGAAAGATAAACAAGAAGAAGAAGAAGAAGAAGAAGAAGGAAGTAAGAAGAGTGATGAATAATCGAACCTGCGCTAAGCAAAGATGAGTCGCTTCAGCTCCATGGCCAAAGCACTAGTACGGCAGCGGGAGTCGCCCATCCATTTCCATTGTTGCAAATCGAGGTAAAAAGAAAATGTCCCATTTTGCAAACGAGTCCTTTGACTTTAATGTAATTTCAGTTTGCGTCCATTTCAAATTTTCGTTGAGTTCCGTGCCTGAAAGCAAAACTAAATCTTTTTTTTTTTCTTTTCTTTTTTTTATGATAAAATAAAAGTAAATAATTTTTTTTTAATTCTCAAAAATGTATAATTAAAGAAAATAAAGCTTGAAAAAATGTTTAAACTAGAGAGTGTTAAAAACAAATATTTAGGCATAGCATGTCTATTAATACTCTTATAATTAAATTAAAACAATTTAATATTAATTAAAAATTACCCAAAATAATAGTTGTCATAATTAATTTAAACAATTTATATATTAATTAAAAATTACCAAAAATAATAGTTGTCTGTGATTTAATAAAGAAGTTATTTAATTGGTAAAAGTAAAATGAGAAAAAGAAACGCACGTCGTTTGAAGGGATCGAACGCGGGTGGACTAAAATAATAAAAATAATAGTTGTCTGTCATTTACAGAATAAGTCATTTAATTAGTAAAAGAAAATGAAAGGAAAATTGCGAACGCCGTTGCCGGGGATCGAACCCGGGTCACCCGCGTGACAGGCACAAGAAATGTTTACATTAATAGTAATTACAAATCTAGAAAAAAATACGCCGCTGCCGGGGATCGAACCCGAGTCACCCGCGTGACAGGCTGGAATACTTACCACTATACTACAACGACTTGTTGATTTCGGAATGAAAATAATTTTAAAATGTTTATTATATTTTAATACTAATTATTGTGCCTTAATGCGCCAACCTAAACACGGATTCCCTTATCTTTTTATTTTAAATTAAACGAAGATACGATGAGACAATAAATTAAAATATTATATGATAATTCATCTACCACGACCATTGAAATAAACCCGCCCAATGAATTATCAACCTCAGAGATTTATATTAAAAATGTTACCCAATAAATATATATATATACACTAAACTAGGAGTCGAGATTTGAAGATTATAGATGTGGATGATATAATTGAGAAATGATATACCCTTTAAAGCTAAATTAAATATTCGATTGCTATAAAATTCACACGTTCGTAACCAATTGAGCTATCAAAATCTTGACGGTTAAAACATATATATATCACTGAACTCGTGTTAGAAGTTCAAGTCCTTGTCAATATAAGGATAATATACTTTCCTAACCAGATCACAAAGATTGAATAATTTGCAACGTTCATAACTACTCCAATTCAACAAAGTTGGAAGTCGTGATTCAAACATCTTTGATGAAACACAAAAGTTTTGAGTCCAGTGGTGATGTTCGTGAATTAAAGTAAGGCACCCTTAAACAGACGGATCATGACATCAAAACCATTGACAGGTTATCAATATTGAAAGAGCTCTTGGAGCGAGTTTCACCTTGGTTAATTTAGTAGAAGATCATGGGTTTATAAGTGAGGAATACTATTCCATTGGTACGAAGCCTTTTGGGGAAGCCCAAAGCAAACCCACGAGAGCTTACGCTCAAAGTGGACAATATCATACTATTGTGGAGATCCGTGATTCCTACCAGCTTCAACTTACTAATCCAAAATTTGCTCAACTGATATAAATTTAGACGGTATGAACGTCTCTTTACCACAAAACTATGATCACTTAAAACAAGCAGACAGAACTCGAAAAGCCACTGCTACATTCAATTGTGTCCTATTTATACAGTACAGTACTTTTGAACTCTTCATGTTCGTTCTGTAATGAAAATTTCTTCTGTATTCCTGATGAGATCAAAATTCAAGGAGATTAAAGTGCATGAGAGAGGTTTAGATGTTTATCTCCAGCAAGAAATTCATCAGGACCATTACTGAAGAAAAAAAAAGGTAAAAATCAATGAATTGAAAAGAAAAACAATCAGTCTGCCCAAAAGATAAAATGAAAGATGGGGTACCTTAGATGGTTCAGAGCTGACATTATGTAAAGACATGTAAATACCAAAATATGCAACCCAATTGTATAGAAAATATAGAAATGTTCGGGCATACGAAGGTTAGTGTCTAAGCCAACTTAGTACCAAAAAATCAAATATGTCCTCCATGGATAAAACAAATGTTAAGTTGATTGGCTATGACCTATATGGGTCGCGACCTCATGTATTTAAGATGTATAATAAGATTACATCACAAACCATGAAATCATAGATTTGGTAACAAACCAGGAAATCATAGATTCTCCTTAATTCATGGTAACAAACAAATAAATTAGTATTATGTACAGATATGATCTATTATACTTTTAACACCCCTCAATCTGGATGTTGTACTACTAAGTTCACATTGCGCCTAAAACTGCTAAAAGAAGTTGGCAGAGGCTTTGTCATGATATTGGCAAGCTGATCTTTGAAAGATTGAGTCGCACATCAAGCTGACGAGTCGATACTCGTTCACAAACGAAGTGATAATCAACCTCAAAATGCTTCGTCTGTCAAGGAAAGATTGGATTGGCGGACAAATAGGTGACACCAATGTTGTCACACCACAGGCTAGGCGTTCGTGCTTGCGAGATCCCGAGCTCATGCAAGAGGACTTGGATCCAGATTAATTCGGCAGTGGCATTAGCAACCGCCTTATATTCGGTCTCCGTACTAGAACGAGAAACTGTTGAACTCCAGGAGATAAGATTGTTACCAAAAAAGATCGCATAGCCTCCAGTGCTTCAACGATCATCAGGATTCTCGGCCCAATCAGCATCCGAAAAGGCACTCAGCAAATCAATGTTGGACTTTGTAAGACACAAGCTCATATCAATAGTGTCATGTAGATAACGAAGAATTCGTTTGATTGCCGCCCAATGTACAGAAGTCGGGGAGGACATGAACTGACACACTCTATTGACACATAAGGATATACCAGAGACAAATATTGGAGAGCACCAACGACACTCCGGTAGTGAGTAGTATCCTCAGGCAAGAGCTTTTCACCTCCATCCAATAACAACTTCTCACTAGGAAGCATAGGTGTGAGCACACCTTTGGAGGTGAGCATATTGGTTTTAGACAATAAATCTTGAATGTATTTATGTTGTGTCCGAACAAGTCCATTGGAAGTATGGCAGACCTCAATCCCAAGAAAAAAAACTCAAAATGCCAAGATCCTTGACAGCAAAATCATCCCGAAGCTGTGTAAGAAGTTTCTCAGTAGCCGTAGAAGATGAGCTGATGATAATAATGTCATCAACATAGATGAGGATATACATTTGAATGCCCGTCTTGTTAAAAATGAAAAGAGAGACATCAACTGAAGGTGTAAAATCCAGCTGTAATAGTTTAGCGCTAAGGCGAGAAAACCAGGCACACGGAGCTTGTTTGAGGCCATAAAGTGACTTATCCAGCTTGCAGAGATAACAAGACGTTAAGAATCCACAAATCTAGGGGCTGCTTCATATAAACATCTTCATCAAGAAAGCCACGAAGAAAAGCATTTTGAAAATCAATCTGCCGAATAGCCCAACCACGAGAAATAGCAAGAGATAATAAGAGTCGAATGGTAGTGGGCTTAACAACTGGACTAAAGGTTGATGGTGTTAATATAACACATGCGGAAGCAATTTGGATCTTAGGCACTTTTAGAACATCAATTATTGTAAATTACTAGCATGTTCATAAGTATTAAAACTTAATGAGTTTAAATACTAACCTTTTGTAGTTCAAACTCCTTTTGCCTCACGAACCGGTTTCGAACCACCACTAGTGTCTTCTCCACTATCCTCCGGCCTTAGAACGGGATTGTGGAATCCGGTGAGTGACTAAACTTGGGAGGGATTTTGTATATGTGAAAGAGAGTGTGAGAAGTTTTTCTCAAGGTTTTTCATCAAAATGAAGAATCCCCTCCAAGCATCATGATCACTCTATTTAAAGAGTCAAGTTTGCATGTTCATGCAAACTTGAGATCACCAAATTTTGACACTTAAAATTCCACTCAAATGTTTGGGATTATGTGGCAAGCATGCATGTTTGAGTTAACCAAATTTTGACACTCAAAATTCCACTCAAACTTGTGGGGTTTATTTGGCAAACATGCAAGTTTGGTTAAACCAAATTTTGACACCTCAAAATTCCACTAACATGGATTTTTCCATGGGATGAAAGTCAACATTTTGACTTTCTTCATTTTAATTCAACAATTAATTTGAATAATGAATTTCAAATTAAAGTAACATTAAATGATTAATTAAACTATTTAATTAATATTTAATATTAATTCAAATGCCAATCCCAATCAATTCCGACACATAATTGATTAAGATATTTAAATCTTATTTAAATATCTCAGATTCTCTCTTTTCGTTTAATTCGTAAATAAAACAAAATTGCGGTTAAATATATCGTATATATGTAACGCATATTCCCTAATTTGAATTCGAACACTTCGAACTCACTCGTCACACTGTTCTATGGTTTAGTCCGATATGAGCTAGCAGAGGGATCTAATGGACCTATAGATCATGGGCTCCAACGATCCAAGATTAACCGATTAAACTCATTAACCTGGTTAACCAACATTCGTTAACTACTAGGACACTCCACTATAGCCTAGTAGTTGCACTCCCCTCACTATAGATATATTTCTGTCCATCTGATATAACCATGATTAGTAAGTCGATCCTTCACAGGTTGTTCGTAACTAGAGCTGGGTTAATTTACCGTTTTACCCCTGAAGTTACTTCTTGTTCCTTATGTCTCACTGATCCTCTAATGAACAATTGGTTTGTGGTCCAACCAATAAACCGAATCCCTCTCAGGCCAATGAGAGGGTGGGGCCCCTTGTTCAAGACCTGGAGTCAGTGCTTAAGGGAACTACCTTTCTTCTATCCTTAAAAGTGGGTAGGAGTGAATTCCGTCTTGCACCCCACGTCCCCAGCCATTCACCCAGTCTTACCCCTGAAATGGGAGGCCTGTTGAGTCGGCGAACTTGAGCCACTCTCACCCATGCAAATCTAAGGATAATTCCAAATAAACAGGAGTTCATGGTTAGCTCAGGATTAAAACCGAGTTACCTAGGTTATCGAATGAAAAGAAAATCAGTCTCGACAGTAAACGACTTTATAAAGTGAGAGTGGTTTTCTTCATGGTCCGATCTTATGCAATACTCGTTGCATAGGACGCCCCCACTCACATGTCTCCACATGCACAATTTAGTGATCACATTGTTTATATCATATACAAAAGTGGGCCGCATCCATAGTGTCCCCAGAATAAGGTACTCAGCCTTATCCTTATACTATAGATCATTTTGACTATATACTTGAACTTGATCCACTCTTATGTCTCTACATATAGTTCAAGTAATCATACTATAGCCAGAGTGTTCTTAGTTTATTGGATTTAGATTAATGATCGTAAAGTTCACTTTATTCAATAACAATTTTTTACTGAATAAACATCAATAATAACTTTATTGAAAATAGAATATATCTTTGTTTACAAACTATGAGTTTTAGGACATAAAACCCAACAAAGGTATCATCAGAATCAATGCCATACTGCTGTTTAAACCCCTTAGCAACCAGGCATACTTTGTAGCAATCAATAGAGTCATTTGACTTTTGCTTGAGTTTGAAAACCCATTTGCAATCAATAACATTAAGACCAGCACGAGGAGGAACTAAGTGCCATGTCTTATTTTTTAGAAGTGCCTGAAATTCATCATTCATTGCTTGACGCTAAAGAGGATGCTCCATAGCAATAATATGTGAAGTAGGTTCAGAGGCAGAAGACCGAACTACAGAATATGTTACTGTTCCATCTGTACGCACCTTGGGTTTCTTGATATTGTGCTTCAATCGAGTACCATACGGATGAGTAGCAGGTACAGGATCCACAATTGAGGGGACAGCTGTACCAGCCGTTGCGAGGGGAGCAACCGGTGCTACAACAGTCGGTTGACCAGCGGCTGAGGATCCGACCGGGCATTGTGCAATACCATTTGTTGGCGGAGGATTCGAGGCCCCAATCATTGGCTAAAAATCCAACGCCGATTCGCGCGACAGCGACGCGGAGGATTGCGGCGGCAATTCCAAAGCTGATGTGGGCACCAGATTTTCTGCATCCAAAGAGTTAGTAGGTACATATATATGCATATGATCATTATCCAAATTAGTACTGCTACTACCCAAGTGCAAGGTGCACAAATCAGGGGCATTGTGCATCGGCTGCATGGTTGGGGAAGAATTGGGTGGGGCTCTCTTGAACGGAAAAACATTCTCATCAAATATGACGTCTCTAGAAATATAGACACGGCCAGAATCGGTGTCAAGACACTTATACCCTTTATGTAAAGAACTATAGCTTAGAAAGACACATTCCTTGGATCGAAAAGAAAGCTTTTGTTTGTTATAAGGGCGAAAATGAGGCCAACAAGCACACCAAAAAACTTTTAATAAGGAGTAAGCTTGGCAGGTCAGGTGCCCAGGTCTGACGTCTCTAGAAATACCCAGGTCAACACTAGCAGCGGTTGAGGAAGGGACCAGCTTGGCAGGTGTGGCAATGGTGCCATCGAGGTAGCCCATAAGCTTCGTACTCCGTAGGTAGGGGAGGAGCTGGGTGTCACAGTCATGCTCGTCCAAGGCGTGTTGGCCCATGGCCGCATGCCCATGACAAGTCAAACCCTTTATGTCTTTCCATGTTCTAGTGTTTTACATTTGTATTTCTAGGAAGTATGACGTTTCGGAAAAATCATGTCTAGGTCTACCAGACATGAAATGCCTCAAAATATACGATAGGGGGATATGACTAGTTGTCAACTTCTCCCTACCAATAGTTATATACTGTGAGCCGTTGTTGTTACTCTCTTGCTTGCATATATAACGTCTAATGTACGATAGGGGGATATGACTAGTTGTCAACTTCTCCCTACCAATAGTTATATACTGTGAGCCGTTGTTGTTACTCTTTTGCTTGCATATATAACGTCTAATGTACGATAGGGGGATATGACTAGTTGTCAATTCTCCCTACCAATAGTTATATATTGTGAGCCATTGTTGTTACTCTCTTGCTTGCATATATAACGTCTCTTTCAAAATCTCTCTTTCGAAAATCTCTCTGCCCTCGTTTTCTAAAACTTTCTTCTTAAACTGAGGCTAGAGGCTCGAGCACTTGGCCGTAGGCGACGTAAGAACGAATTGGCTTAGCTCACTTGTTGTTGGAAAGTGAGTGCCGCACAATCGCAAGTCCGCTGCCATCAAGAGTGCGATTGTGACACTAGGCGCGCCATATGATGAAGTTGTTTTTGGTGAGACGGATTGTGACAGCGTGGTGAAGAGGATTGAGCCAAAGGTCGACGCCATGGTAGTTGAGATCGTGTTGGAGACGGTGGATGGGGAGGAGGAAGAAGATATGGTAGACATTGTTAATGAATAAACCTTCGCTCTGATACCATTTTAGATTGAATGGCACTATGATGGGTCGCGACCTCATGTATTTATAGATGTATAATGAGATTACATAACAAACATGAAATCATAGATTCTCCTTGATTCATGGTAACAAACCATGAAATCATAGATTCTCCTTTATTCATGGTAACAAACCAGGAAATCATAGATCCTTTATTCATGGTAACAAACCAGAAAATCATAGATCCTTGATTCATGGTAACAAACCAGGAAATCATAGATTCTCCTTGATTCATGGTAACAAACCAGGAAATCATAGATCCTTGATTCATGGTAACACACCAGGAAATCATAGATTCTCCTTGATTCATGGTAACAAACCATGAAATCATAGATTCTCCTTTATTCATGGTAACAAACCAGGAAATCATAGATCCTTCATTCAGGGTAACAAACCAGGAAATCATAGATCCTTGATTCATGGTAACAAACCAGGAAATCATAGATTCTCCTTGATTCATGGTAACAAACCAGGAAATCATAGATTCTCCTTGATTCATGGTAACAAACCAGGAAATCATAGATTCTCTTGATTCATGGTAACAAACCAGGAAATCATAGATTCTCTTGATTCATGCTAACAAACCAAGAAATCATAGATTCTCCTTGATTCATGGTAACAAACCTGGAAATCATAGATTCTCCTTGATTCATGGTAACAAACCTGGAAATCATAGATTCTCCTTGATTCTTAACAAACCAATAAATCAATACTATATACAAATACGATCTAGTCTACGTTTAACAACAAGAAGAAACAAGAACATTTTAGAAGAAAAAACAATGCACAAACATGATTGAAAAATGGAATTGACTTGCTTAAGGACTTGATGCATAATTCAGTTATTGCAAAGAATGAGGATTCTGTTGCCCTCTGCACCTTATTAAGGTTGAGTTCACATATCTTTTGGTTTAAACACATTTTAGAAGTTGTTTTAATTAAAATACTAAGTATGGTTGGTTGCACCATATCTAAACGACCCTACAACTTTTTGAATGACTTCCCAAGCATTTATTAAAAAATGTTTTTCAAATAAATTTTCCTTTTTTAGTTACCAACATTCTAGTTTTAAAGAAGACACTTCTAACCATCCAAAAAATTTAAGAATGCCATCTCTTCTCCCCACCGTGGTTCAAAGGGAAGTGACATGGGTTCAAGACTATAGTGCATGAAAAAGAGTGGTTTAATAAGACTAAAAATATTTAGGCTGCTTATTGCACTTCACATTGTTAAAAAGAAGGATGAATTATAAAAATCAGAGAGCAAATGTGGAGTCATACTTGTTCCCAAGAAGAAATCGTCCACTGCTGAGTGTGATCCTGTCTCTGAAACCCAACTCTTTGTACCTCTGATCCCTTTCCTAAAATAACCAAAACCAAGCTCGTTATGTGATTTGAAACGTACAAGAAAAAAAAAAAAGAGAGAGATAGTAATACTAATAAAGGATGAAGAACATAAAATAATTAGCCGTAGGCTAGACCTTTAAAAATGAATATAACGAGCTTGGTTTTGGTATGTTTATATATGTAACAACAAACATGATTAGTGCAACAATGTGCCCTATCTAATTAAAAAAGTGAAATGGTATGTTTATATATGCTTGTTTGAAGGACAGAGAGAATTGTCCAAATGCAATGTATGCCTGACCTAGAGGAAATGATGAATAGTATCTAAATTTCAACACTACAATACGAGTTTCGAGGGGGAAAACCTTTCTGGTATCATCCTCATATATTTTCTTATACTTGAATTCAACATCGGACATGGAACCACTTTCGAGATCCTCTCCATGCTGAAGTACATAATTGAAGTTATTGAAAGAAGCAAACAAATAAAAAGCGACAGGGTAGGAGCAAATGAAGCCCTGTTTTAAAAGATGACAAACTTGAGTACCTTCTTCGATCCCCTGGACACTACTTTTTCATGATTGTAATACTGGACATAACGAATCTTTCCATACAATTTGACGTTATCAGCTTTTGTCTTTTCGAGCTCAACTGTAAGCTGTCCTACCTTCTCCTTCAATTGTCTTAATTCCTAATGTATCAGTAGAAATATTATATTGCAGGATATGTCATCTCAACTAAAAGAAATGTCTAATCCTAATAAAATAAAATATACATTGCCAATAAACACAAACGAAGCACACCTCTTCTGCCTCATGTAAGCGTGTCCTAAAACGGTCCCTCTGACTACAAATTACTTTTAGCATTGAGCTTTGATCTTGATCCAATGGGAAATGTTTTCGATCTACATTCTGACATGCAAATGGCCATACACATTAGGACTACCAATTGAAAAGGAGAAAATTATATAACTTGAACAATATAATATAGTCAAGATATGACAATAATAGCCAACATCACATATTCGTCAGTAAACATAGACAAATATGGACATGCAAAGTAATCTAATATACCAGATAAAGCACTTTTTTGTTTTCAGTCATTTCTCTTTTCTGTTGGCCTAACCCTAACCAAGATATTAGAGTTCTATAAAGTTCACAACTGTTTTTGGGGGATACCAGATCAAGTACAGTAAGGAGATACCTTATATAGCATCCTCTTACAGTGCTTGATCGATAGATAAATGTATTACGTCAAAACAAGAAAGTTCACAACGCAGGGGTCTACTGCCACTTCGAGGAGACAGGTTGCTTGCCTCCCAAACAACAATCCCACAAAATAATCAATTACCAGTTAATCCAGAGCCCAAAACATATATACATATATATATCAAACTAACATCTACGGAGAGGGTGAATTTTCTAATCTACCCCTCAACATAAATTGGGAACCTAACATATTCATCATGCGTGGCAAAGTAACAAGTGGAATTTAGTTATCAACAATAGGGCAAACTGGGATAGTTTGCTAGGACCAATAATGCTCGTCAATGCAACTAGTAAAATGTGATCAAGGTCTTCACTTGCTTTGCACAAAGAATGCATACATGAGGGTCGAGGAGTAAGTTTTAGACATCCTCAAACAGTAACTAAGCTCTTATAAGGACCGCAGAAAGGGACTGAAACTATATTCAATTTTGAGAACATCTTGGAAACCTTGGGCCTAATTAGGCTCTTATTCACTGATATATTTTCATTTGTGATCTAATTTTACATTTCAATGAAATGGTTTCGGTTTCAAATTAAAAGAAAATCAATAACCATTTCATTCTGTTTTTAATTTTCCGCTTCTTGTGCTTTCTTTTTTCGTTCTGGTTTCTTATTCTTTAATTTTTATTAGAAAAAAGAAATGGGAAATGGAAGGAACGACCCCCAGTTTGCTAAAAAAAAAATCATTTTGTTGACTGCAAAGTACAGACGAGGTCAATATTGCAACTTGCAACTTCTAAATAGAAGAAAATGAAACCACGAGTTACATTCTGGTGTGACATACCATTAGTTAAAGCATTGGATTTCAAAGACCGCAAGAGGATGAAGAAAGATAAAGAATACCTCTAGAAAGCTCACTCCTTGCCTCAGAAAGATTCCAGTCATCAAATAAACTGCCCTTTTGGTCCTTGGAGTTATACCCCTGCTTTAAAAGAAACACCATTAAAAGTTGACAATCATAGCTCTGAAGGATTATCAAATTTCAAAACAATACACGTGCATGCAGATGCTATTTAAACTGGCTGTCAGCAGTATATAGGCAAATAACCACTTACACATATGCTTAACTTATATTTCTTTCGGATAAATCAAATTCAACTTTCTTGACCCAAATAAAGAACATCCTCTTTTGTGGTAAGAAAACAAATTTGGACATGGGATTATTTATCATTTTGAAAAGAAATGTTACATCCCTGCTCACTATAGATGTTTCCAAATAGATACATCATTTTGAAAACTATAATATATTAAAAACAGAAATATGAACCATAGTAGAAATTTCTGCTAGCCAAAGATCGGAACCTTTAATATGTCTTCTTCCAACTTTTGAATCAACTTCTGTTGTTCAGCAACCTTTTCTGTGAGTTCAGCTCTCTTGCTTTCAGCTGTATCCAACAAAGATGTTTTTTCTGAAAGTTTAACCTAGAAAAGACATAAGAATCACATGAAAAAATATGAGAGAAATCGTTTCTTTCTACCTACCAATGATTTTTAAAAAAAAAAATATACAGGACCAGCTTTCAAGAATGTTCCTGC
Source organism: Cucurbita moschata (assembly GCF_002738365.1). Lineage (NCBI taxonomy): Eukaryota > Viridiplantae > Streptophyta > Magnoliopsida > Cucurbitales > Cucurbitaceae > Cucurbita > Cucurbita moschata. The sequence continues at coordinate 4,633,115 of NW_019268519.1, read as the reverse complement.
CAGCAGGTCATGCCATATGTCCACACCCATTTGAACATGTAAAACGAGAGAAAATATCAAATAGCCATGAAATATAGGCATTTTACCTTATACTGTGTAAGCTCATGTTCCATTTTTCGGTTCTTATCAAGAAGAAGAGATTCCATTTTGCTCATCTCTTTCCCCACTGGTGGCAACCTCCCAATCTTCAGCCTCAATTGAATTATAACCTACAGCCTGGGTATGCATGTAAAGTTATTCACAGATGAAGGAATACACTACACATGTTACCAAGCCAAGCAAATTCATCAGAGGAAGACTTTGGTGGCATAAAACCTGAACAATTTTTTAAGATGACTTAAAAAATATAATATTCATGATTGTAGGACTCATGTGATCATACAAATCTTTTATATTATTATGTTAAAGATCGGAAAGATGCAATGACATTCAAACATTTAGCAACAATAGTTTGACTGAAATTATTACAACATATCATGTTTTATATGGAACAATTGTGTTCTCTATAATCAAAAGCACTTTATACATGAGCTATGCGAAAAGTAAGATTCAACAAAACAATATTTTTTATAAACAGAGAAAAAGGGGATTTCTGAATTAAGAGATGAAAATATAACATGCCCTCACACAGATAAATAAGTTCTCCATCTAAAGTGAGAGTGAGAGAGAGAACAAATTGTTGAGGAACTATCGCACATAATTCACAACACATTTATGATTGAATAGACCACTAGAGAAACGAATGAACCACCAGAAAAATGGCCATCAGAAGAATCAATCCAACTGGCACTGCGTAATGAGCAAGTCCTTGAGGGGACAAAGAATCAAAGTGCAGAGGAACCTCACTACAAAATCAAAGTGCAGAGGAACCTCGCTACACTATGAAATAAAATATAATTCATTCCTTCATACCTAAACTATGTGCCACAGACAATTTAGAATTTCGAGAGAGTAAGGTAGATAATATTTCTATCATAAAAAAGCTAGATAAGTTACTTGCAAAATCTTCACTTTTTTCGCAGATCATCAACCATTTTTTCTGTTGGTCTCGCTTGAAGCTCTCTCTTCATCTCATCAATAGCAGCTTCCTGGCTTACAAACAATGAAAGTTGTAATGTTGAGGCTAATTGGTCATTGGCATATTCAAAGTAAAATAGTGCATTGGACCTGGTGATTGATAACATAGACTTGGTGACAATTTTAAGTAAGCAACTTTGTCCATATGAATGCAAAGAGAATTTATCTCATCTTAATCCATTAGATGTTAACTGCTTATTGTTGAAGTAGAATTGAGATTGATACTGACCTTTTCATTTATCAAGGCATTCAGATTCTTGATCTCAATAATATGTTGTTCTCGTTCACTTGATAAAGTTGTCTCAATTTCGTGCAGTTCCATGTTTACCAAGGAATTACTCTGTTCTTTTTGAAAAAATTATAACAGGTCAAATAATCAGAAATACTGTTAGAATACACTATATTTAGGACTGCATACTTCTTGGAAAGAAACGTTGTAGCAAACAAAAAATAAATGTACAGGATTGTTTCAGAATAATCTAAACAGAATAGATTATAGGATATCTATCCAGTCAACATGAACCAGAAGAGAGTAATTTTTCAGACTAACACATACTGCCTTCATCGAAGTATTGTTATTGTTAAATTGGATAAGAGCCATATTTCTTTTTAAAATATGTATTAGCCTAAAGGGAAAGCATATCATTCTGTGCTGCATTGGTTTATACAGTAGGTAATGAAGATAGAGTTTTACTATAACCGATGCGCTAATAAGTTGTCAAGAAATAATAAAAAAAAAAAAAAACTCCAATTAGTGATTTCTGTGCATCGAAAGCCACAAACTTCAGAAGCATCCCTTCACTTATGGTTCCTTTTGTGCCTAGGGAATAACTGCTTTATTTGTTTAGTCTCAGCCGGGTTCATCAATCAGTTTTTAATGCAAATATTGTGTGCTATCACCCCTTCAAATCCAATGGCTAAAATAAGCAGTCACTAATTTTGTTTGTTTGGATAGAGAGAATTCATAGGACTTTGAAGATAATTCTAGGGGCTTGGAGGAAGTTTAAGATTCACCAGACTTCTCAGTTCTTCTGGGTGTAACTTAAATAAGTTCTTTTACAATTGTAATACTTCGTTTTATCAATGCCAAGTGGAGTACTCGCTGGCATGGCAAACTCCTTTGCCTTCGTACAAGTTGATGTCTCATCTGACTATGCTTCCTTTTATTCTCTAGGATATAATGCCCTTTTCATTTCCTATATACATATCAGTAAATAGCTCATATGAAGACTTCGAATAATGTTCACTTCCAAGTGATGTTCTGGAGTCTATTATATTTTTTATTTAAATAATAATTCAGACCCATGAATAAAAGAAGAATAGTGAATCACTGAAAAGATACAATCCACTTCTAACTATCCTACAATTTTCTTTCAATTTTTGGTATCATAGGAGAGTGGATAGTGCGTTTTGGTTTCATCTTTGAGGATTTTGATTTAATAAACAGTACTAAAAGCACAGCAAAAAGATTGTGCCCAAAAGCCAGCGAAAAGTAGCTCCTGTAGATTTTTGAGGATTTGGAATCAACAAGGGAAGTAAATTAGTTTAATTGAAATCAAGACATTGAATATCAACAAAAAGAACATTTAAAATATATAAGGTGGTTCCTGTGCAGAAAAAATAATAATAAACAGCGTGAAGAAAACATCGAGAAATCTTTCATCAACATATTAATGTACAGATGCTATAGTAGTAATACTTCACCTTTTCTTATTGCCAGTGTCGTCATTTGCTGACTGTAACTGGGAGCGCAGAAGTCTCTGGGTATTCCATGCAAAAATAAAAAGTATCAAACATGGAGGCAGCATTGTGACACGTAAATATCAAAAATCAATATGTATTAAACCCTCGAGATAACTCTCCTCCTGCATCCACCCTCTCACATTGTCCAAAGAACAAATCAGCAAGTAGAAGCTAAGCTATATAGTAGTTTGTTCATTTGACGGGTGCTATTTGATGGTTCAATCGTGAAATATCTTGTTCTACGTGCTGAGTGCCCCCACCACCACCACAAAAGGGAGAAACAAGAAGTTAAAAAAAACCATACACGTGCAAATTCTTGAAGAAACTTAGGCACAGTTTTTACACATTGTTCCTTCATACACTAATGCAAAATCAAGTTTACTAAAAACTTGTAGCCGTCTTCCCTTTCCTACAAAAAAGGGAAATATGGAATCTAATGGAAAGACTTGTTGATAAATGATAATTAATATGAAAAACTTTTTTCTCTAACAGAATTACTGATAATAAATCCTTTAGATGGAGAATGTAGAGAAAGAAAACCTTTTCCCTTTCGAGGCTAAGAAACCATGTTTGAGCCCTCTCAACTTCATCCATTAAGAGAGTGACCTCCGACTGTTTTGCCGCCCTCTCATCGTTTTAAAATATCAATGGAGTAATAATTAATATCTTCAGTCGATGGACACTGAGGTGCAATGGTTTTTTAGAGCCTAAGTACAAGTTTAATTCAACAAAGGTAGGATATGGGGATTTGATCTTTCAACCTCATATCAATTACCTTTCGCGAAATGCAACTTAAATGCAGTAAGACATAAAATAAATAATACAAAATAAATTAATACATCAAAGTCTTAATATTACAAAACAAAGCTGAAGGAAAGTATAAGAGATGAGAACTTTATTTAAGAGATTGCCAGTGTTTTTGGTTAAATATGCAATCTAAACCATATACTACAAACATGCACATTCACCTGATTGAGCACGAAGTTCAAACAATTGACTCTGGGCACGTTCATGTAGCTTTTTTTGAAACACTTTCTTGTTCACGTCTTAGTTGATCTTGTAACAATCTCTCCCTAAACATTATTAAAAAAAAATCACAGTTTAATACAAGGTAAGGTTTAAAAAAGAAAGTTTACCATCAATGACTGAGAACGAGGCACTACCATAAAAAAACCCAATGTAACTTGAGATTATTTTTCCACATATGACCCAAAAATGAAGAAAATATTAAATTATTAAGGATCTATACTCAGTATTCTTTGCTTCAATTTTTAACATCAATATCAATATGGAAGATAGTTTAGTTTGATATTGGCTCGGTACAAAATTTAGAAAGTACGAACAATCATAGAAATTTCCTTCTTCTTCTTCTTCTTCTTTTTTTTTTTTTTTCCTAAATGGGAAAAAGAAATCAATTCTCGATGTATGATATCGATACAAAATAATGTCCTATCATAGAATAATTGCAATAATAGTAAGAATAAAAATAAATCTGCTCCATTGTGACAAGAGGGAATCATAGAAGCTTTTCCTTTATTAGATACTAACAAAACTAAGAACATTTTAATTTGATAGAATTTTCTATTTGAGTTTAAGAAGAAAATCTATGTATCCCCACAAAACTATTTCATCATATCTAATCGATATTGCCATTTACATTCTAAATATCTCATATATACACTTGTTCAATTCCATTAACCCTACAGGAAAGGTACCTTTCTTTTATTGCATCTAATGCCTTCTGGTTTTCTTCTGCCAGACTGCGTTGCTTGATATCCACAATTTCCTTAATTTTCTCCTCCATCTAGACAACTAAAATAAGATTAACAGATGAAACGAGGAAGAGTGTAATGATTAACTACCTAATTTTTCCAGTGACCAATTTTAATTCTCTAAAATCAAGATTTGTTTGTATAATTTGAATGTGCTAGTCCTATTCAATTTCTTAATATATTTTTTACTGCATGAATCGGCTTGGTTGTTCTGCTAATTCCGTTTTCAATATGAAGAATACCAGGTGGAAGGTTTACTACTAGAATATTACTCTCTCAAGACTGACTAGCAGTATTAGTGACATGAACCAAGGGACCTCCACCAAGCTCAAAGTGTCCAACAATGGAATTGTGTCTAAACCTAAACCTTCGGTTGGTCAAAATTGATTTGAAGGTGTTGTGGTTTGGAAATTGATGAGAGAATATTCAATCCATTCCATAGTGTTATCGTATCATTTAGTTATATGGAAAAATGTCAATGTACTATTATCATCATTCATCACAGCATACAAAAAAAAAAATGTAACCTGTTGCTCCAATTGCCGATTGCGCTCTTCCAAGTTTTCTAATTGTGGCCTGCTGATTCTTTAAATGTGTTGCTTCAGTTCTAAACTCCTCAAGCTCAACTTTCATTTTCTTGTTCTTAGATTCTAATTCAGACAATTTCAAATCTTGTTCCTGCAAAGAGAACGTTGTGCAGCAAAATCTTTAAAAGATGACTAATAGCATAAAGCAACAGGGTTTAATACAAAACATATCAATATGGTTCTTCATTTCCATTACCCCATTGAGACGCAAGAAGACAGTGAATTCAGACTTCACGTGATCGTTCATAAGTTCAGTATATATTTATGGATTAGTGAATACAGAACATGGAGAAACTTTTCTGAAACATTCCACATTGTTCATCCTAGTACTTCGATATTTCTTCCTTTTTTTCTTTTGTCATAATATATTTCACACCCTACCAAATTTGAAGGCTCACATCTGATTGTACAACAAAAATATTTTCAAAGAGGTTCCATACTATTAAGTAGCATTAAAGTATAATGAAGAAGAAAAATGTTCACAAGTTCAAATCACTGATGCTGCTTAAATGCAACACCCATGTGAATGTATTTGGCACTTACACCAATTGAAGCAAGAGCAGGATAAGGATCAGGAGCCTCATAAAGTTTCTGATAGATGTTAAGAAAAGAATTTTCTCCAAATTTTGCCCTCTTCGTGAGATTGTCAACTTCCTCTTGGTAATTTTTAAGTAGAGAATTAAACAAGTTCAATTTATCCACTGGTGAAGCCTTCTTGAAATCTGTCAGAGTTCTCTGTTAAAATCATTTTAAAACTGTAGCAAAGATATTTTCAGAGGAAAAATAGTAAGAATAACAGAAGGGGACATGAGCAACAACCTCTTGTACTTTCAGCAAGCTTCCGACGATTTTTCTGGCTATTTTCTTGGTTTTCAGCTATCCTAAGTCCTTGTTCATCCAATGCACTTTTCTCCTCCTCTAAATCAAACTCTGCAAATAGGAAACCAGTGACCATTTTGTGTTAGAAGAGGGTAAATTTTTCAAGGCAGTCTTAAATCAAACAGACAGCAATTGATAGTCTTATTGGAACTTCATATCCAAAGGCACAAAATGCCTTTGATATTCGTTAGTACCATTTAACTCAACGATTCGCATTGCAACATACTACCTTTCTCCAATGGACAAGAACCTCTCAGTATAAAAATTCTAGTCTTCTTAAATAAAATTGAGCTCAAAATTCAAACTAACGCATAGAAATTGAATGCCCCTGCTGTGAATCAGAACATAACATAGAACACGTAATTTTCTTAAGCTAGTTAATAATGAAGTCCAAACCCACCAATAAGCGCAAGAATTGAGAGAGAACCCGATTTACAATTAGACTATTACCTTTCCAGAAACTGGAAACGACGGAGACGGGAGAAGAGGACGAGGAAGAGTCCGGCGGTTTATCCCTATCGGATCCACCTTGCGGAGACTCCATGTTTGGGAAGGCGTAATTCAGATATGGCCGCTCAGCGAGTTCAAGAGTGCGATCACTTTCAAAAACTAGAATCACAGAGCTTCTACAGTAATTGTGAGATAGATTTAGAGATCAAGGAAGTAATGCAGAAATCCGGGGAGCTTCAACACTTCTGGTATGGCGAATTGGACGTCTCATTCTTCTTCTTCTGTGTGAATTTGGAGAAGTGAATCTGTGAATGTGCATTGCAATGCAATGCAAGGAATATCAACCAAGTTCGTTGGCCAACGGCTCTCTACTGTGTGAATGGCATCAGCAAGACCAACGGCTCTCTACTGGGCCAAAACCTTGTGCTGCTCGGACCAATATATCAGCTCAAGCAACGGTTCTTGGAAAATTATAAAAAAAATTAATACGAATAACAGCGTCATTCCTGAAAACTAATTAATAATTCTATTTTTAATGAAAAAATAAATAAGTAAACCAAAGATGTTCCTAAATTGACATTTTTTTTTTTTTGGTAGTGTCAACACGAAAATACAGTTACAACTCAACCCTTTCACATTTGTAACTAATGTGTAGTGCTGTCGTTAAGCAGGCCGGCCGAAAGGACACCAAATGCCTAAACAAGACAAAAATCTACTTTCTTTCTACTTAACACAAACTTTCCGATCTTCCCTCTAGCACACGGGGATCAGCCCTACGCACCGAGGACAAAGCGTAGAGGTCCCTTTAGCTTGTTGTACCAGAGTGGTTCATTGTCAAAAGAATAACAATGGGTTGTAGCCTTTCTTATAAATGGATCGTTGGGCTTTCTCGTCTAAAGACAGGGGTGAGCATTTTCACACCAGAAAGTGATACATTATGACTTGTATATGTTTATATTTAAATTTTAAAAAAACAACCCGACAACTAAATCCTTGAAAATAGAAAGTAGGGCTTAGGTTGAGTTGTGAACTATTTTCGAGTTGCTAAACACAATTAAACCTTAATCTCGTTTCTTTTTTAAAAAGTAAGTTTTTCCTTTTATTTTAAAGTTTTATATGTAGTTCGATTTTAAATTATTTTTTATTATCTCAAAAATTTATGATTTATTGAGTGTATACATTTGCTTTATGATTAATGTTCTTCGTGTGTATTTCAATTTTTTATTTATTATTTTTTTTTTTTTATCAATGGTAACCTCATGCTACAACTCGAGCATGTATATTGAACAATTACTAAACGTTTTGATGTTTCAAAAATCGAATATGAGAAATAGAAAATAAGAATTCAAAGTCAAAATGAGTTTCCAGTTAACTATTGGTCGTATTCAATTAAGAGAACCATAATAGGTAGGAAAAAAAAAACATAAAAAAAAAATATATATAATAAAATCTATTTTTTATGTTTTTTTTTTTTTGAATTTTACTTTTAATGGTGTATCACAAGCATATTGAAAATAGATTTGGTATATTAGTGGTATAATTTAGTATATCAATTATATGACGTCTACATTTTATATTTTGTATTTAAATGACCAAATATAAATATAAAGTATTCTAAATATATTATTGATATATATGTTGATACACAATTAAGATAAAATTAGAAAATAATAAGGAAAAAGTTATATATTTTATATTTACAAATTGGAAAATATAGTTTTTTTCTAATATTGCAACTGTCATTAATTCATATAGCTAATATTCTATATAAAATATTATTGGTAGAATGTCACTTATTATTCATTTACAGTATTAACTTCGGTGCTTATAAATTAATAAGCTTTATTAAATATTTACAAAAAGAATAAAGTTCGATTAAATAATTATTGTCTTTTACTTTTAAAAAAATTAAGTTTATAAATACTAATTATATTTTTATGATTTTCTTGTTTCGTCGTCTATGGTCTTAAAAACTAAGTCAAATTTTAAAAACCTATTTAAATTTGTTATCAAATCGGACCTAAGTAAATCGTTTTTCCTTTCAAATTATAATTTCTAAAACTTACATCTTCTATGTAAGATAGAATCGAAGAAGAGAAAAAAAAGTAGAGGAAAGAAAGTAAGAGGTACCCATAAATGAACTCGATCTGTTGTGAATCTGAAACATAAAAATAGTAATAAGTCTGCAAGTGGAAGTACCCATAAATGAACTCGATCCACTCTGAATCTAAAACATAAAAACGGAAGATAGGAAGTGTGCAAGGAAGAGGAAACCATAAATGAACTCAATCCACTCTGAATTGAAAACATAAAAACGGTAGACAAGAAGCCTACAGGGGCGACCTGAGAACACATATCACGAGACACTTACTAAGTGCAACGACATGTGGTCTCCGGCAGCCCCAGCAGGATTCTTCTACCTCTAATCGCTTCTTCAATCTTGGTTCGCTCTCCATGCCCATGTGTTTTTATAGAAGATGGATGGGGGAGGGGAAGCTTTTAGTTTGAGTACTACACCCTAAACTTGGGAAGGAAAATATGTACTACACTTCCTTTCTTCCTCTTGAGAAAATCTGTAGTACATTCCTTTACTTTGTACTTAGCTCTCCTTTCATCCTCATTGTACTGCTTTACTTCATTTCTCGTGTACTATCATTGCTCTCTTTGCTCTCTTATCCTCCGACCTATATAGTATTCATAATTGCCCTCTGTTTAAGAAAATTGTATAAAACAGCTTAGATTTTCATGTTTTCTATCTAATTTCATTCAAATTTTACCCAAATTGAAAAGTTATATTGTATTAAAAATGTAAAATTTCATAAAAAGTACAAATATGGCAAAAATGAGCAATGCTTTGAGACTGTATCAATCAGCAAAAGGATCACCGAACATAGTAGACGGGCGAGTATCCTATCGAGCGATTACATGATCCCAACCTGTTGTTAAACTACAAGTTTGTTTCCGACCTTTCACAGACAAGGAGATTTCTCAAGTTTAAAAGCGACTCACAAACTTAATAAACACACAATTGGATTTAGTGTTGCTAAACCCCCTAACTTTTTGACTTCGTATCTAATAGTAGAATGTATATTTTGTATCTAAAAGAAAGTTTAGAATCTTATTAGGCACTTTTAAAGTTCACGGACCAACTCGATGCAATACCTAATGGATTTTTTTTAGTTTAAAAACCTATTAAATGCAACTGTAAGTATAAAAAGACAACAAAGAAGCTACCGTATCAGCCATTTCCTCGATCATTTTACACTCTTGCACATACCTTCATCTTCCTCAAACAAGTCTTCAGGTGGGTCATAAACGATCATATCAGGGAAAAGCTCCAAGAAGTCATCTTTAACTTGTTCTCTCAATTCTGGGTATGGAACGAGCCCTTTCAAAATGACACGAAAAGGTAAAGATAATGGCCTATCAGGAGATTGCCTCATTTCACGATATATGTCCATGGCCTCCGAGGGCATTGCATTATCCAAGTATGCCCGCATGATATCTCCAAAAGTATGCTGATCAAATAGTACTCCCTCTCCCTTTAGATCCTCCCAAACTTGCTTCGTTTCTTCCACCCTTTTATTTTTCGCAAGCATCATGAGCATGTCCCTATAAAAGAACATGTCGGGACGGTACCATACTTCTTTACGAACCACGTTATACAACTGAAGGGGCAAGAAAGGGTCAACAAAGCAATCAATGGGTGTAAAAGCAAAGGTTTCTATCAACTTAAGAAGGGGCAATTTTAAAAAAAATATAAATGATGCCTTTGTAAAGTAACAAACTACAAGAGTTGGAGAATGTTATTCTCCAAGACAATAGAGTAGATTACCAAGACAAGAACAGAGTAAATTTTTTAGGATATAAGGTCCTAGGCATGCATCATTTTAAAAGAAATCTAAAAACAAACACCAAATTGTTTCCGACCATCTAATATTTTCAAACTTGTCGTTCAATATCTCTTCAACACAAAAGGGCAATAAAGTAAGCATCAGTAGATTTTATTTATTTATTATACTTAAAGGTACATAAGTGGATTTTATTTGTTAAAGTACTTTACTATCACTAAAGGAGACATACGCGCCTAGTTATGTAATTCATCTTATGTCATGGAGGATTTCATCCCCAATGAATAATATAATACTAGAATTTCTGTTTCTAATATATATCACTCATGGAATTCAAGCCTCGCCTCCAGACAAACAAAGGACCACTATTATAGTGTACGTTGTATATGAAAAAAGGCTAGCATATTCCAGTTTTTCTCTGCCAAAAGTAATCGTCCTCCTGATCCTATGACATCCAATAGTTAGGAAACTTGCAGTCTGAAAAAGGGCAATAATATGAAGCTCCCTATGCAGTTTGGTGGTCTTGGTCTTGGACTCTTGGCAATCTAAAAGAGAGAAACTTCTCTTTCTTGGTTTCTGGACATGGAGATTTTTAAACAAAAAATCCTCTATTGAGAGGATGATTATTGCTAGCACATATGTTTCAGATCAGATATTGGAGCCTAAATCTAATTTAGCTAACAGAAATAGAGTTCGTGTCCATAATGGCAAGAATACTCTACTTTGGAGAACATTAGGAAAGTTGATTCACCTCTTTCGTCTCTATTCTCCAGACTCTGCTTCCTCTCCTCAAAGGAGGTCCTCATTCATCAATGATGGAATTTTACCTCCTCATTTTTGGATCTTGGCTTCCAAAGAAAATCTTAATGACAAATTAACTCTTGAATAACTATATATATCTAATGGAGTTGATCCCCCACTTCTCCCAAAGATCTAGTAGTTATTTTTGGTTTTGGCTTTGCAAAAATTCTTCGTCAAATGCATTAGGCTCCAAGTAGGAATATTGCCAATACTGTTTTTCTAATAAGACGTTACAAAGCTTTAAGCTCCGTGCATCCAACTCCGTGCATTCAACTGATCTGTAGGACGTATAATGAGCTATCTTCAAGACTAATCCCAAGCTAACTGAGGCTTATAAGAAGTGGGCATATTTATCAATAAGCATACAATGTTAAGGGAAGAATTCTGGAGCTTCCCCTCTCTCCCACAAGAATCTCACACAAAATCATTACGCAAAAAGATATCCCTTCAGCTCTCTCCTGCACTCTACATACATAAACTCACTGCCCACTCATTTAAAGCTTCCTTTGGACCATTTCTAACAAACTTGTAACAACTTCCTTTTCCCCACTCTATTTCCTCATATGCCTTCTCTTTTATACATATTTAATAGGAGTCTATCACTACCCGACCCAAAGAGCCACCCTATCCTCGAGGCATAATTCAAGACATTGAGTGGCAATTTGAGTACTTCGAACTTGAAATCATCATTGGTGGCTTATGCTATTGGCTATATCAGTCAATACAAGCGGCAATATCGTCGTTCACGGCCATAGTCTCAACTAACCTGTTGGGATTCAGCCTACTTTTTTGAAATCGTCCTTTAAGATTATATTTCCTACACACCCAACCAGTTGAGGGAACTATTCCTACCCTGATCTCGATGTATGAAACTTTTCTCCATTTCGCAAGTCCATAGGCTGCCTAAGGCTAGCACAGCAAGTGTTCCTAATTCTATTTGACCTAAATGATGGTTTGCAAGCTATAGTGGGCTATCTATATTCTCCATCAATACTTCCACAACGTTCACCATAACTAAACCTCTTCAAAATGCAATCATCAAATACTTGGGAAATTTTCCTACGGTGAATAAAAATCGAAGAAAAGCATATCCAATCCGAAAATGCCACAGTTCGACAAAATTCAAGATTATTCCTATATAAGTAATGCATCCAAACAACAAAATTCTTAATGAACTCAACACGTTACAGCAATATATTGATCGAATTCACGTTTCGCCGATGGAGCTTCAGAGAGAACCTTTCAACTTTATCTCCCTAGAAATTCAATGTATGTCATGGAAGGCAGGACAAGACAGATAGATTGAGAGAGCAAAAAGAGGGCATACCTTCATGCACAGAAAGACCTGGTTCTGCCTCTGAAGCTCGACGAGAACCGCAACAAGATCGGACTTGAGCAAGCGAGAGACATGGGAGGAAATGAATCGGTCGAGACGAATGAGATTGGACTGAATCCTCTTGAGCTCTTTGACTACAATCAACCCCTCCTTGCCCATTTCCTTCTTCCTCCTCCATATCGAGAGGCTAGGGCTCGAAGCGGAGCCAGTGATGAAGCGCAACAGCAATTGTTGCTGTGGCCGATGGTGTTCGAAGAACGTGCAATGGGTCAATCGATATACATGGATCGTGGAAGTGGCACTGTTTGAGAATCTGCGAAGAAGATTTGGAGCAAATCGCAGCATCAAACTTCTGGAGGAACCTGGAAGCGATTCAGCCACAGCTATGCTCCCGTCGAAAGTGAAACTCAAAAGAACTGGCCGGGGTTCGAATGCTCGAAGCGACAAAGAGTGGTTTTTTTGTTTTTTTAATTGTAAAATAGTTTTAAAAGAGTTTTAAAAGTATTCCTATTAGTTTAATTAGCTAACAAATAAATAAATAAATAATCAATATAATTTTTATTAATAGTATAAAACATTATAATAATTTCAATAATATTTTATAATTAAATATCACTAAATTCATTGCGTTAACGACATTAGCGTATAATTTCCGAGATTTGCCACATTAATTATATAATAATGTTTTAGGTGGTGAGTCTTTTTAATATTAAATTTGAATTTGTAAAATTTTTATTTAAAAAAAAAAAATCTTTTAAGTCGAGTTTCGATTCTCTATCCAACATTAATTTGTTAAAGTCCATTAAAAAAACAACAAAATGAATAATAATATTTAATTTGTTCGGCCGAGTATCTAAAGTACCATTCTACCTATGAGTACGATGTCATAAATAACTCGAGAAATAATAAAATATTATTATTTCTTAAATTCACGTTAACGTTAACCAAAACACGAATACCCAAAATCAAGTTAATAACATTTTATCGATGGTAATAAATAATTTTGTTAAACATTATTTTTCATCTGTAGCTATTTTTCTTGTTCTTAAGCAAGTTCTCAAAAGGATTTGGCTCAATCCATGATTTATTTTGTCTTTCGATTCATTCTCGATTGTCTCACGAAATATATCGATCTACTAGTTATTTTATAATCGAGAAGTATGTATCCACAACCCTAATGTCTACACAAATTATGTATATGGATCAGTAGAAAACGTGCAAAAGTTATTTTTGTCTCGATCATCTTATGAGTCTTTTTCTTTTTGCGTATCAGATCGCCTTGGAGAAATAACATAAAATGAAAAGGAAAATAAAATAAATAAATGTTTTATGACATCAGCAAAAGGTAATCCAACGACGCAGATGAATGCAATTTTTATATAATTTGTACAAAAAAATAAAAAAATTTAAACCGCGGCAGCCTTAGTAGAGAGTGAGAAATAGTGAGTATTATTGCAATAATAATGAAACAGCGGTAACATTGTTCTTTACAGCTGGATCGTGCACAATACGAAATCCTCTGCTACCAATATATGTAGTAATAATAATCATAATAATAGTAATAATTTCTGTTGCATTTAAATGACTTTATAATATAATTCTCAAATAAACGCCCAGTCAATTGGATCCCGACCCTGTCCCACGCCACTCGATGCTTAGCTATTATCGATTCCCAAAATGTCTTTGGTTGATTCTTCGTATCTGATCCACGATATGAACGTTAGTGCTGCTATTGGCTACCCGTATGGACGTTCCACACTCCTGTTTGAAGGCGCTAAAGGATAGGAGAATACAGAGTAATGATTTCCGCTAACAAAAAGAAATATAATCTCTATATGTAATGCCCCAAATCTACCTCTAGTAGATATTGTATTTTTTGGGCTTTCCCTTTTGGGCTTTCCCTCAAGACTTTAAAAGGTGTATGCTAGAGGAAGGTTTCCACACCCTTACAAATGGTATTAGAGCCAAACATTAGATGATGTATCAGTCTTCTCGCTGTTCCCCGAAGGGGGGTAGACATGAGGCGATGTACTCGTAAGAACGCTGGTCCCATAGGGGGGCGATTTTGGGAACGGTCCCACATCAATTTGAGAAAAAAAAGAGTGTTAGCGAGGACGCTGGGCACCGAAAGGGGTGGATTGTGATGTCTCACGTTGGTTGGGGGAGAAGAACAAGCCACTATTTATAAGAGTGTGGAAACTCTTCCCTAGCTTATGCGTTTTAAAGCCTTGAAGGGAAGCCCGAAAGTGAAAGTCCAAAGAAGACAATATCTGCTAGGACGTTACACTATATCCAACTAATTACAACTGGCAAATATTTTGAGACGAGAATATGAATAATTTTATATTTACTTTTTCTTAGAATTTCTAGGTGAAAATTTTAATAACTAAAACTGTTTAGCTAGAGATAAAAGAAACGGTAAAAAAAAAGGCTTACCTTTTTAAAAAGAAATCATTAAATTAAATAATAAAAAAGGTGTGAGAAAACCTAGGCGACAGGTAATAAGAACCGTAAAAGACAAAACGTCAAGGTAACTTTATCGCGTTGTAAACGAATTGGACAAGGATTCCAGAGCGGCATCCGACCGGCCACCGGCCAAGCCAGTAGAAATTGCTCCGTCTCCGTGTGGGAGGCTTCTCCCTCACGCTCTCGTGCCCAAAGGTAACTCACCGAAACGTCGTTTTTCATCCCTTCGGCGACTGGGCCCCACGCAGATTTTCTCTTTGTCGTGAATCTCACCCGCCATAGTCCCGCGCGTTGTTTTTTTTTTAGCCACTTCTATTTTTTCTTTTAATAATTAGCTCTTTTTATCTAGTGCGGTGGTAATCCCGTGCATTTCGGTAGTACACTTATTTATAACAGAGCCAGTAATATTATGCCACGTCATTGAATTATTTTCTTTTAGGACTGCTAGCCTTTTTAGCCATTAAATGAACCAAGTGCACGGTTTGACCAAAGCACGGGATTAAATTAAATTGATATTTCGACTCGTTGGTTTTTATTATTTTATTATTTTCTATTTTTTTTATATGCACGTCATCTTGTTTGGTTTATTTATTTTTAAAATCTCTGTTCCGTTTATAATAATAACAATAACAATAATAAATAAAAGACAGCAACGACCCAACGAAAATAAATAAATAAATAAAACAAAACAAAAAGCAATTATTATATGTCTGTTATTTATTGTATATTTAAATGTTACATTTTGCAAATTATTTACATTAAATACGATAATTGTTGGGCAACTCCATTATTTTCTAACTATTTAATTAAAAAAAAAAAGCAAAAAATACTCTTTTCATTAAATTTTTTATGAAAAATGTTATAATTTAATTTCAATAATATTTTAAAAATACTATGGTTGACATTTTTTTTATATTTACTGCTTATAATTCATTTTTATGATAAATTTGACCGTTTCTCTAATAACTATTCAAGAATATATCCGATTGTTTTTCATATTTTATTTAGTTTACCATATTCTTTTTTTTCACGTGGATTTCTTTTAACAAAATAAAGTAATTATAGTCATGATAACCTCGTAAAATTGATATTTTGTCATTTTTACATGGTATTCAAATCCCATTCGTACATTAAAGACGTTACATTAATTATCTGACTAAATAATAAATAACAAACGTCGAAAAATAAATAATAGATGAGTCATAAAAAAATTATTATTCATCATCACAATTTAGCGTTGTATTATTGTATTTAAGTATGAAAGTTGACACTTAAATTTTTTTAAAAATATTTAACATATATAAAAAAAATTAAACATATTAAAAAAGGGTTTTTGAGAGTTGAAAAAAATAGTAAACTTAAATAAATAAATATATATTTTTTTCCGTCCCCTTTCAGTGGTTTTTTAGAGTCAAAATAATGTGACAAATTTAATATATCGGCCTCTCAATAATAAGAATCCAAATTACCCCCACAATTGGAGCCTATATTCAAGGGCTTTCAAATATTAATCTCAAGCGTACGTGGCTCATTTTGATTGGTTTTCAAATTTACTTTGACCGGGACTTGACTACACGCGACCGCACCCTACAACTACCGCAACTCTCATGTCCAAATTCCTTCTCTTTCCATATCTCTCCTCACGGCCAAAATTAGGTGAAAGGTAAAGTAACTCTCCTTCTCTCTCTAAAATTCTCCATATTACTACCACAACCACTATTGTTCTATCTACCTAATCCAAATGCAAAATCGAAACCAAAATTGTGCGGCAAATTCTTGCTCTGAAGCGGACGAAATTGGAGGATTACTGTCGCTTGGTGTCAGTTCGTTGCTTTCTCTGTTTATGTAATCGGAGGAGGAGGAAAATGGAGGGAAATTTGGAGATGAAATGAGGTGGTGGTTGGTTTTTGGTTGCGGTGCTCTGTTTTTGTGTTTGTATCCAAATCTCAGCCCTAGGGATCGGGTTTCTTTCGGTCTTGTTGTTGGATCTTACTGATTTATTGCCGGAGCTGCTTTCTGATCTGGCATTGTTGTTGTATCTGTGGTGATTGATGCTGCCGAGTTGAGGCAAGTGGTTGGAGGGCTGGGGAAGCTATCGGACTGGTTTTTTGAGTGAATGTTGAGTGGTTTGAGTGATTGCTATACTTGCATTGGATTTTCTCTCGATGCCGTAGGTTCAGTGTGAATCGGTGGGAATGTCTGCTTCGTTGACGGCTTTTGAGCGTCCCAGAGCTGGGGCTTCAAATACGGTAATTTTGTTTGTGGATTTCGGGAGTTTTTTTTTATTTAAATGTATTTACTCTCCATGTTAGGGAATGTTTTTAATAGTATCGAAGAAATTTATGGGGAGGATCATAGGTTTAGGTCCAATCCTGTGGTATTAATAATTTCTAAGAGCATACTATATGAAGGCTGGGGTTGAGGTGAAGGAACTCAACCATTTAGTGGTCTAAACCAAGCAATATTAGTAAGTGCATGAAATAATTATTTAGATCAAATTTGGATTACTGTAATCAAGTTTGAACTAAATTTCTTATGTTTCTTTGCCCAATAGTCGTACATTGTGAAAAAAATACATTCAGCTCTTTTATCAATGCATCTCTTCGATTGAACTTATCATATTGAACTTATCATATTGAACTTATCATATTGAACTTATCATACCAATCCTGATACACACAAAACGAAACCATTAACAGACCAATTAACTTGCTTAATATTTGGGTTTGAGTAGTAAAATTTGGAGTCATACCCTTTGGCATGGAAATGACAATTCATTCATTCGATTGAAGTTTTTGTCTTCAATTCGTAATACTGTAGATGCTGTTGTTCCCCCCCTTCCCCCTTATTTCCTTTGAACGAATTGGCAACGGCTTCTTTAGCCCTATACATGGCGTCATAAATATGATTCTTGCTCTCTTACCGAAGTGGGTGTGGAGGTCTCTTCCAAAGTTATCTGGAGAAGTATGGTTTGGACTGTACATGGCCTCAAAAGTTGACATTCCTTTTGCATAGTGTTAGCTGGAGAAGTATGTTTTGGACTCTTAACAGTCCGATATTTCTCATTTCAAGCTCAAGTATCCCTGGCTCACATTGGAAAATGCGGAATTTGCTTAATTCGAATATTACTTTCAAAGGGAAACAGAGAGTTTAGTAGTGTGAGATCTCTGGTGGGGATTTCTTATTTGCATGCGAGATACCTACTATGTATTTTATAGCTTACCAAGGGAAAGCTACTGCAATATGGAATCAAAACTCAGAGGTTGGAACTTAGAATTTAGAAAGGACATTTATGATTGGAAGATCCAGGAGTGGGCTTCTATATGTAATCTGTTCAAGAGTTTCTGTAAAGCATTCAACCAGATTGTAGAGTGCAGAGAGTTGGCAGCAAAGACTGCAAGAACATTTTATGACTCTTTCAGGAAACTATTTTGCTCTCTATATTAGGGCAGCCTGTACCTGAAGCATATCTTCATGGAACTTCTCTTGGAATTAATGTTGTAATTCTGGTTGTGTTTCATGTGAAATGGTTTTCTTCACAGAATGTTGCAGAATTTTTGTCTTGAATGGTCATTGGACAAGACCATTACTCTAAAAGAAACCCTTAAAGTATGTGGGTCAGAGTTGTTGCACTCTCGTTTTGGGTTACTTGGACACAGATAAACAAATGGAATCTTTTGGGATTTTCCTCAACTTGGTTGGTGTTGGCCGATCTTAATCACTTGGTGATAGTTTTTCTAGAAGATTTTTTTAATCACTCTCCATCGCAGATACATTTCAGTCATAAAACTAATTTTGTAATCTTCACGTTGAAAGCATTTATCTCCATACTGAGAAAGAACCATGGGTAATAAGGGCAAGAGAGAAGCTTAGTTTACAAACCATCAAAGATCAAGGAGAGTTCTGCAGAAATAGAAATCAAAGGAAGACGTACCAGCTTGTGAATAGAGATGGGGTGATACTCTAAAGCTTTTAGAAAGGGCTAGAGTGTAGAAAAGTAGGAATCAGAAGGGAAGGGGTTTTGATCCAAGTCAAGGATCGTACTAGAATGTGTCTCTGCCGATGCTATTTCCTTAGTCCTATTGAGAAGGCGGCAAAAGATTGAAAAATCAAAAAGCATAGAGGGATCAATTTCCATGGGTTCTGGAAGATGCCTTTGGAGGCTGAACTGAAATCCCAACCATTAGAATGTAACTCATACTCACTTATTTAGGCCATAATGCCTAGGGTTCTAAAGGGGGTCACCCTCTCTTTGAGAAGAAGGTTACGATTTTGTTGTGTAAATTGCCTATCCCCAAGCTATCGCCCCCCCTTCCCGCCCCAATTTAATTCCCCATCCCTATGGGGGAATCCCAATCATTACAATTTCCCATTTAGTTTCTTTTTTAATCTAAGAAATATTAAATGAATTAGTTTCGGATTTTTTTTTTTGATTAGAGATAATATTCGACACTCCCCTCAAGCTGAGTAATAGATATCATTCAATCTCAATTTTATGATGCAATGATTTAATGATCTGTTTCTTTTCTAAGGCTTTGCTTATAAGCCATTATGTAGACTTCTTTTTCACTTTGGAAAGAAATACAGCTTTCGTATTGTTAGATGACCTTTGAGTTTTTCAATGCACAATACCTGATAACATAATACTTTTGAAAGACCCAATGACAATATCATGTGAAAAGTGCAGCTTCATGCTCAAGGAATATTTTCTTCATTATCCAGCTTTATTTATAAACTATGCATCTATTTGACAGGTTTTCAAGAGTGGCCCGCTTTTCATATCATCCAAAGGTTGGTGCTCCTGTTCTTCCTTCTTTTTGTTGCTTGGAATCTGAGCTTCACTGGGGCTTCTCGAGAGTTCTTTATAATTACGTACAGGACATGTTGGTTAACTATACATATAAGCAAGTGATTATTTGTTACATTTTTTTTTTGTGCAAGATTGTGAACATTGCATCTTTTATATGAAGACCTCTTGATGTGTTATCGTTTTCAATCTCTTATTCTTAAATAACTTGAGTTTTCCTCCTGGTTTAGCTATTATGAACCTCTTCTATGATTGGACGCAATAGAGGAACAGATATTAACAGTTACCATATCTTCCACCATGTTTCCCTTGATTTTAAATCTCTGAAATTTCCTTTCTTGAACTTGTACTAATGTTCATGTCTTCAACCGTTGGCTTTATTTTCTACAATTAGTCTTTTTTTAGCTATTCTCCAGTACCTCTGATGCGAAACTTTCAACTTGCTTGTTTATCTCTCTTGGAAAGTGTGTAACGTCAATCTCAGTGTTATTTCTTATGTTATTATCTTTCTACCATTTGTGCAGGACTAGGCTGGAAATCTTGGAAGAAGCGCTGGTTCATCCTTACGCGCACTTCCCTAGTTTTCTTTAAAAGTGACCCTGTTAGTATAACTAAATTTTCCACTTTCTTTCTTTCGTCTTTATTTTTCATTTTGTTTATTGTTTTGGACACATTATGACTTGTTTCCTCTCCATCCATTCTATTTTGGATGATTACGAAATGACATGTTTAGAATAGAGAAACATTATGAAATATTTTGATGATTTGATAAATTTTGTATGCCAGTTTGTAAAGTTGGAGAATTCTGCTTGATCAGCTTGGTATTAAAATTAACAAGTTTGTCAAGCTAGAGAATTTAGTTGGCCAGTATGTTAAGCTAGAGATATCTCCTTGTGCTGGTAGTTAATTTCTTGAGTAGGATGATTCAATGGATACTGTGGTTGTCGTGTTGGAAAATCTTTGATTCACAAAGACAGGGTCCCTTCAAGCTTCCATTAGTTAACATCGCAATTATCTTGTTAGGACAACCAATAATACAGCACAACCTTCAAAGTCAAACTGAGATAATAAAGTAGCATGATTAATTTATATCAACTGAACTATCTTTCCTTATTTTGAATTTAGAGTGCACTTCCTCAAAGAGGGGGTGAAGTGAATCTTACTTTGGGTGGCATAGACTTAAATAATTCAGGGAGGTACGTTTTTCTTTATGAATGTGAATTTTTAAATTTTATTTGGTATTATTGAACTTAAGCATGCAACTTTATGTATGTAGTGTTGTTGTTAGAGAGGATAAGAAGCTCTTGACCGTATTGTTTCCTGATGGTCGTGATGGACGAGCTTTCACTCTCAAGGTACTCTAATTAGGCTATATCATTTGTGCAAAGAATATTCTTGTTTTCTACAAGTTTTTATTAATCCAATCTTTCTGTTCCTGTGCCTCACACATGAAAAGGCCGAGACCTCGGATGATTTATTTGAATGGAAAACCGTGCTTGAACAAGCCCTTGCACAAGCACCAAGTGCTGCCCTTGTCATGGGACACAATGGGATTTTTCGGAATGACAATAATGAAAAAATTGACAGCTCTTTCCATCCATGTTTGTATTCTGCTATCATTTTTCAATTATTTGTTAATTATAATGTTTGATTCTTTTTTTAATGCTTGGGGTATATGCATGGTATACTATCTTAATCCATCAATATTCCCTTAATTATATCCAGGGAGAGAGAAGCGTCCTGTTAAATCTTTGGTGGTGGGAAGACCTATTTTACTTGCATTGGAAGATATTGACGGAGGTCCATCCTTTCTTGAGAAAGCACTTCGGTTTCTTGAAACATCTGGTAAGAGTTTATGTTAAAATTATGATGAAACTAGTGCTATTATTTAGTGGTTTCCGTTCCTTATAAAATAAAAAATCAAATTAATGCTATTTTGACTCGGTGCCTTTTGGATTTCTTTTTCTTATTTTTGTAGATTTGTGATATCAGGTCATAATGAATCCAAACTTTCTTTTAGCAATGTTTTAGCTGTCCTTTTTTCTTATTATTAACGGCAATGGCTTGAGTTTTAATACTCATTCATCTCATAATGCTTCGAGAAAGCATGATTTGATGCTATAATTTTGTGCTCATATAAAATTGAGATTGAGCTATAAAGTTCTTTGGACAATTTTATTGCTTTTGGTCGACAGTGAGACCATTTTTTTTTGGCTTCAACCCCAAATGAAAAAAATTCAGAATTGACTCCAAAATCATTGTCTCCGATCAATTTTTTTGCATTCTATTCTACACCAATATTGAAAATGTTGAACATATCATCCTGATATGCCTTTTCATCTTTATCTTTTTATCTTTTTATCTTTTACCTTATAAGAAGTATTATGGTTCATAGTACTCTAAACCACCTCCCATGCACCGTTTACACCCTGAAAAATCTTCGTATTTTGTCAAGCTAGACAATCCAAAAAATAATAAAGAAATTGGCCTGTCATAAAAGCTCCCGTTCTGACATAAAGGAAAATGTAGAACCTCTTCCATCATAGTCCTACATGAGGAACCCAAATCTTTCCGTAGGAACTCCGATTCACAGCAAAAGAGCATTTCTAGAAAATCTGAATATGTGATCTATTTGCACAGCAAACACCAATGTGGGCTGAGCACCAAAGAATCTAGGAAGAAAGTTGAGGTGTTAATCCTCCCTGAAGAAACAAGTGAAGAGAGTCATCGATTTCAAAAGAGGAGGAGGAGGCCTATGAAGAAAGTCAGCAGTGTTAATCCTCCTTAAAAACATGGACAAGAGTTATTTCCAATAACCAAATTGATAAATTTGAAATTAGTAGAGCCAACATTATTAAGGTTATTTTGTTTTTACGATCAATATTTTGATCAGTTATGCTATGCATGATAAGCAAAATTGCTTTTCTTTTATTCTACCTTTTTCCGGGAAACTAAATAACAATTTATAGAATGAGATACAAAACAATGTATGCAGAATTGGAGTTACTAAATTAATAGAATGAGTCACGGAACAATATACATGTATTACGTCCTTCAACTGATGCTTAAAAAACAGCCTCCCTTCATGTAAAGAGATATTCTTAGCCGATTCTCATGCTGAATGATGTGCCAACTTGGTAATTACTTTTTATATTGTGGAATCACCCTTAAATTTTTTTTACTCCTCTTTAGGCGCCAAGGTAGAAGGGATTTTGCGGCAGTCTGCAGATGTTGAAGAAGTTGACCGGAGAGTTCAAGAATATGAACAAGGTATTATTTAAATGTTTCTAATTGATGTGGGAACAAATAAGTAAACCACAAATTATGTGGATGATCCATTTATTACTTCTAGGCAAGACAGATTTCGGTTCTGATGAGGATGCTCACGTCATTGGTGATTGTATTAAGGTACTTCTCTTCACTATATTAATGATACCTCAATATTTAATATATGTGTACAGTTTCAAT
This sequence comes from Cucurbita moschata, assembly GCF_002738365.1. NCBI lineage: Eukaryota > Viridiplantae > Streptophyta > Magnoliopsida > Cucurbitales > Cucurbitaceae > Cucurbita > Cucurbita moschata. Next base: position 4,609,878 of record NW_019268519.1, on the reverse strand, counting down.
TGACGAGTAATTTGAAATGTAGCACATTCTAAGAGAGCTTCCCTCATCACCAGTTCCAGCTTCATGCTGCACTGCACTGCTTGAGGCTTATAGTAAGTTCCCTATCCCCATTAATATTCTCTGAAACCCCTTAAATCCCTTATGTGTGCAAAAAAGGAAATTGTGGTGGTGCTAATCACAGGTTGTTTATAGAATGTGAGTGAATTGGTCATTAAAGTAGAGGATAATTTAACTACACATCGTAGGATCAGGGGTGATCACTTTTTGGCTTTTTTCTTTCTAATAATGTGAATGGATTGGCATTAATAATTTGAATTGTTGTTCTTATTGTTTAAGAAATTGATCGAAAAGAGGCGCGGATCAATGCCATGCGATCGTCTATATTGGAAACTTTTCCTGAACCAAACCGGCGTTTGTTACAAAGGTTTGTCATTCATCTACAATTGCATTTCTTTCAAAGTAACTTTTTGTACCTTTTGTTACTTCGTATCAATATTGCAAAAATACTTGTGAACAATTGGTCAATCATCCTTTTTCTTTCTGGTTATCTTTAATCTTAATTTATGGTACGTCTCTTGGGGAATTTGGTATGTCCTATGTAGTAATGGAAATTGGAATTGTAAGAATAGAATAGTTGCTTTAAAAGATCTACATGTATTCAGTTTCTTAAACCTGAAATGATGTATGTTTTTGGTTACGAGTTTTCAGTTAATCTAGTACAGGTATTGTTTTGCAAGCGATCTCACTCAGGCCTCAACTCAACTTGTTTTCATTGGTCCCCTTTTCCTTTGTCTTACATTTTTCATGGCCTTCGTCATTCTTCTTAACACCTAAAAATTTCAATTATTTATTTTTCATTTTTACCTGTCTATGTTATAAAGATCATCACATCGGCATCTTTTAAATAAGAGAAATTAATGGTTGCACGTGATAACAGTACTTGTGAACAGTTGATCGTATGATGTGCATTCTAAAATATAATAACACTGTGCTAATTAACTTTTTTTTATTCTTTAATTTTTTTTCCTCAATGAAATCTGATTTTTCCATAAAAAAATAGTTATTTATTTTTGTAGTTCTAACCTTTCTGTATACTTCGTACTTTGGTAGGCTCGCTCAAATTATCTATCTTTAAATAGCGTTGAAAATTTTGGAACTTGCAATCATTGTTGCATTTCCCAATATGTCAATTTGATTTTTTCATTCTCATTCCAGAGTTTTAAAGATGATGCATACCATTTCTTCTCATGCTCACGAGAATCGGATGACTCCATCTGCTGTTGCTGCTTGCATGGCACCATTGCTGTTACGACCTTTATTAGCTGGTGAATGTGAGTTGGAAGATGAGTTTGATGTAAGTGGTGATAACTCTGCTCAGCTGCTAGCTGCTGCCAATGCAGCCAATAATGCTCAAGCAATCGTTACAACTCTTTTGGAAGAGTTTGAGAATATTTTTGATGTAAGATACTTTGCCTTCTACCTGTTTTCTTATTGTTTGATAAAAGACTGCATATTTGCTTGGTTCTTGAAAAATTACATGGTAACTTGGTCCCTTAACGAGCTTGAAGTACTATCATATGAAATGATTTCAGCCAAATTGAAAGATGTAATCCACTTTTCTTTTCCCTTTTTCATTTTCCTTATTGTTTCTGTTCCTTCTGGGTTGGGCTGTATTCCCCGCTTATATGTCCTTTCATATTAAGTTTGTCATAAGAAAATAATGTTGAACACAGAATCTTTTCATTCTGCTCGAGGGAAAACATTAGTAATGGCTGAATAACAATATTGACGAACACAGTCTAATTTCTATATTATTGCATTTTTTTTCTATGATTATGGATCTCTTTTGTTTTTGTGATTTCTTTCCAGGATGAGAATCTACACAGATGCTCAATTTCAGCAGATTCTCAGATTGAAAATAGTGGAAGTGAGGATTCCACTGATGACGAAAATCTTGATGTGAAAGGAAATGGCTATCACAATGTGGAAAATGGGGTTGATCCAGACACAGATGATGATCCTGAGCGTGTACTCAGTGGAAAATTGAGTGAAAGTAGTGGCTACGCGGGGAGTGATCTTTATGACTATAAGGTTCTTTGCGCGTGTGTGTGTTATGCATGGAGCTTGCACTATCGTTTTCCGTACATTCTTTTATATTTTAAACATTGTGTTTTTGTTGGTAAAATATGCTCGATTTTTCTTTTTATTTCTTTTATTCTTTTTATCAGAACAGAGGCATACCGTTGATCTTATGAAGGGTTATAAAAATATAACCAATGGAAAAACAGAATCTCCTTGTTCTGGAGACAGGGATTTATAGAAAGTACCATATACTAAACTACAAAAGAATTGACTTGAAGTTTAAAGCATTTACTATTACTATAGCAATCAACTATCGCAATTTTCAATTTTTCTTGTCTGGATTTCTGCTCGTTATTCTTTGTTTTTTGTTCTTATTTTCCTTTCTTTGTTACTCAATTGTCTTTAAAATCTGTTGTAGGAATTCATGAAACATTCTTGTTTCCTAAAAAAAACAAAACAATGGAAAATAACATCCTGCAGTAGATAACTGAACTCTTACTATAATCAAGAATCATATTAGTGAAGCTTCAAATTGTGTTCTAAATGTTAGGAAGAAGGGAGTTGGATGAATAGTTTTATTTTTTACTATTATTTTATTTTTGTTATGTAGAGGGGATTCTAATTGTGCTCTTCCTTGTCAGCTCTATGGTCTTGAATAAAGCAAGATCATGATATTGTTGCACTTTCTCCGGTTAATTAGATGCTTCAGCTCTACCAGAAATGCCCAGTACCCTCTCTAGTGCTAGATCTGATAAATTACTGTACTTGTCATATATTATTCGTAATTTAAGTTAACACAGATATCAAATCAATGGAACTTTGTGCTATTCTTTGTCAGGACTATTTGTTATTTTCTCTGCCTTGAATTATAATCCTTGTTGATGAATGAAATGATAATTAATATGTATTAATTTCTGTACATGAACAGCCATTTGGAGGTGATGACTCGGATGTTGGATCCCCAAGAGAAAATAATCATTTAGCTGAGAGTTCAAATTCATGTCTTGATCATCATAAGAACTCTGATGCAAATGTTCAACCGACTGGGGAACAAAGCAAACAAAAGAAAGGAAATATGAACTCTTTGACTGAGATGGAAACTCCAAATATTTCACCTGCTGGTGAATCGTACCCATCAATGGGAGAGATCTTAAATTCAATGGATCCTGGAAATGAGTCAAGTTCTGGGAAGCCAGTGGGTAAAGTTTCAAGCTCTAATATTAGCGCTAAGAGAACAACTTTCTGGGGAAGGAGCAATGTAAGTTTTCATTTTTTTAGCTGAAGATCATTACAGTAGACGTGAAACTATTCTCTTCTTTTTTCCTGTCTTGAAAAGTTTACAAGAATATATGCATAAATAGATTGCTGCATGAAATCCTTAAAGACTGACCTAAAACCGGATAAGGAATATAATTACTTTTTCTAAAATATAGTTACGATGAATGTGAGGTAGTGGATAAGGAAAGAAACTTATGTCAAGGACTAATTCATGGAAAATTAAAGTAATAATAATCCACTAAGAATGGTACTCCTTACACTTGTTCAAACGTATCAACCATTACTATTTTTCATATGAAGCAACAAAGGATCATCTCGGTGAGCGTTTTTAAAGATAATTTCCAACAAGAAAATCAAAGACTTTTTTCTTCTTTCTTAACATGCAATAAGCCTGTTCAAGAGTCTTTCAAAGGGAGCTTCAAAAATGCTCTCTAGTTAACCTTTCGAAAATGCTCAAGGAGGCCTGTACACATCACAAGCCAATTGCCATATGGAACGAGAAGTGACTAGCACTGATAGCCACTTCCTCACCTTCTGGGCAGGTTGAGGGTCTTGTAGCTCTCTCAGGATCATCTCGGTGAGCCTTTCTAAAGATATTTTCCAACAAGAAATCCAAGATATTCTATCTTCTAAGTTTCTTACCATGCACTGTTACATCTGATAAAAATTACAAACGGGGAAAGCCTGTACAAGAGTCTGTCATAGGGAGCTACAAAAAATTTCTCTAGTTAACCTTTCCAAAATGCTCAAGGAGGTCAGGATACATCACAAGCCAACTGCCATATGGAACGTGAGAATTGACTAGCAGTGATAGCCACTTCCTTATCTTCTGGGCAGGTTGAGAGTTTTGGGGATTTGGCATTCAAATACTGAGGCTTTTGGTTAGAATGTCTCTTCGAGTTTCTTAATATACAATTTGTGAACATGTGTGGTATCCTTAGAGGACTAGTTGAGGTATTGCTGCATATACCACGAATTACAAAATTTAAAAATATTCTTTCATATTTTTCAATGAAACCTTGGTTTCTCGTAAAGAAATAAGAAAGAAAAAGAAAGCAAACCAAACAGCTTTACTGCTAGGACAAGGTTATTTGTTGTGCTTTTTTTATCATTGACACTGAGTACTGGCGAGTGATATTAATACAGGCACTCTTGTTCTGCAGTCTGGACCTTAAAATGTTTGATTGGTTCATTAAATTAAAACCTGATCATCTTGATTATATTTGGTGCAGGCCAGAAAGACGCCCTCAATTGAGTCAGTAGATTCTTCTGGAGAAGAAGAGTAAGATGTTCATTGGCTTTTTGCTTAATATATGAGATCTATCTGCGTGTTACGATCCTTATGAGCTCAATCTGAAAACAAATGTGTTTATTAGCTCATCATATGATTTATATGATGAGCTGATTAGCACATTTTTCTTACAGATATCAACGGTTCACATTCCTGGTCAAAAAGGGGAAAAAGTCGTCATATGTTTTTAATTTTCTTCCTAATTGAAGATGACAAATTCTGATATTGTTATAGAAGACGGTGAATTGGCATAGCAAAGGTGCTTAGGGCTTGTTTTGCAATTTCCACCTTTTGGACATTTTCTTAAAAAAAATAAAAGAAATCATTAAAGGACATGATTTTCACGCTCAAAGTAATTGGAATAGAATAACAAACGTTTCTTATTTTTCTTCTAGTTGAATGACCCTCCGTTGGGAAAGGGACGACTTGCCCTTTCGTTGCTTAGATTTTTTGTTGGTTGGTTTCGTTCTTGCATGAGATATCTTGATCTATTCCTTGTAAAAAAGAAGAAGAAGAAGAAGAAGAAGAAGAAGAATAAGAAGAAAAAAACTCTTTTTGGTTTTAAACCTTTTCCTTTTAGGGTAGTTCTGGAGTTGTACATTGGTCGCTTTTTGGACACTTGTTGAAGTGAAATATATAAATCTTTGAAGGTAATTGGACAATTGAAGTTATTGAAACAGGAATTTTCTTTAATACTTTTTGGTTGGTTCCTGGGTCTTTTTCCTCCCCCTCCACTTCACTATGAACTGAACCTTTGCCTAAAGACAAATTTCAACTATTTTGTAGACTTGCTATTCAGAGGCTTGAGATGACAAAAAATGACTTACAACAGAGGATTGCCAAGGAGGTGGTTCACCTTTCCAACCTTGTTATCCGAAGAACTGATATTTGATTGTAGTATTTACTGAACATCCATGTTATGTTGTGTAGGCTAGAGGTAATGCAATTTTACAAGCAAGCTTGGAAAGAAGGAAGCAAGCTTTGCATGAGCGGCGGTTGGCACTTGAACAAGATGTACGTTTGTGGGATGGTGAAAGTCGTACTTATTTATATTATAAATATTTGACACAGTCAAGCGGCAAAATTTAATACTATAACATGATAGTCTTTCAAATATAGTTAAAAAATTCCTATCCACATGATGGAAGGTTTTTTGAAATCAACCTTGAAAATCACCCCCAAGTCATTCTTTGCCTATTATCCTCGATGGCCTCATTGGCAAACAAAACTTGGTCCAATGCCTTCCAGCTACAAAGGCCCGTTGGGGGCTGGAAATAGTGCTTGGGAAGGACTTTCCCGCCAGGGTTTTGACAATAATCTTGTATAAGCTCGTAACGAATAGGCCTAAAATCTTTCACCTGGCCTTATCTTTCTTTAGGATCAGGCACACCAAAGTCTCAGTCATACCAGTGTCTGTAATGTCCCTCTCAAAAAATTTACCGAACACCCTCCACAAACCTTCTTATTACGGACCCAATTGTCTTGAAAAAAATAAAAGCCATAGTGAAGTCATCCAAACTAAGGGATTTCTCCCTATCAAAACCATAAACCACCTTGCGAATCTCCTCTAAAGTAGACGTGGCTTCCAACCTCTCCTTTTCCCTCTCTGAGATAGTACACTAGTCTAAACCTTCCGCAAAAGGCATAGGGATAGGGTGAGGAGCGTACAACTTAGAGAATAAAGACAACACCTCCTTTTCAATCTCCCTGCCCTTCCCCACCTCTCAATCATCTCTCTCTAAGAACTCGATCTAACACCCTAATTCTTTCCACGATCTTTGCCTTCCTCTTAAAATCTCCAAGAACCGTTAGATTCCACTCCTTCAAAACTCCTTTGAGGGTCTTAAGTTTCCTCAAGAAACGAAAACCTTCCCACTTCCGATCAACTCTCACACTCTACCCATGAGACCATGGACAACTTAAAGTCAGGATGTGATGGCCACTTCTCAAATTTAAAAGGGCTCGGCCCCAATAGATTCTCCTAGAGTTAGAGGCTAATGGTCAGAAGTAAACCTGAGACCAAGACTTGTCTAGGATTTGGGGGGAAAATCCACACAACCCTTGGACAAGATGAATCTACCTAACCTTTTGTTCACCACCACCTCCCTCTCATTCTACCAAGTAAACTTCCCATTCCAATGAGGAGGATCAAACAAATCACTCTTCGATGATCCTGTCAAACTCTCTCATAGACTTCAAAAGATTCCCCCCATTTGACATCTCTGACTGATGCCTTGTCACAATAAATTCCCGACCAGACACCAACACTCCCCATACAATCCAAGAGGCTTCCCAACTCCTCTCAAAACTTTTTCCTTCCCTTGGGAGTTGAGTGGCCGTAAACGAAATTAGGAACTACAAAGGCCGCAGAAATAGGGAAAAAAACCCCCTGACTATCTCAATGGCCTTGAAGAGGTTCCCATATCAAAGCACAAGAATACCCCCTGAAGCTCCCACAGAACTGAGAGTCCCCCACTCCACAAGCTTCTTATGAAAGCCCGACAACACTCCCTCACTTCGTCTCGTTTGTGCATTTAGATGCTTATTTGTTGTCTGATATTCACTTTTTGGCCTATGCATGACCATATAGGTTTCAAGATTGCAAGAGCAATTGCAAGCAGAAAGAGATCTTAGAGCTGCTTTGGAAGTTGGCCTAAGCATGTCTTCTGGACAGTTTAATAATTCTCGTGGCATGGATTTGAAGGTTTGTCTGCATGCTTTAGAATTTACTTTTTCTTCACGTCCATTATTGATTAGTCATATACATTCTCATGAGGCATGATTATGCTGATGTGAAGACAAGGGCTGAGCTTGAGGAGATTGCTCTTGCTGAAGCAGATGTGGCTCGGTTAAAGCAGAAAGTTGCTGAACTCCATCACCAATTGAATCAGCAACGGCAGCACAACTATGGTTCTCTCTCTGATGCATCTGACCGATATCAGCATGTTCAGAATCATGGTTCTCAATTGTGAGTGCCTCGTGTTATGTTACCTTGTTGGTTCTTTAGTTTAAGGGTCCGAGGTTATAGACCATGGTTAAACTCTTCTTATGGCAGTTTGTGGCATCTTGTGGTTATTCAAAGTATCTTATATTATAATTCTCTCTATTGAAAATTCTAGATGGCATAATTTTTTTTGGGCATCGTAGAACTGGAAATAAAATTTTAATTATCTTCAAATCTTATCCTCCGATTGGTTTTGTGTTAGCAGAAAATTCATTTATTATTTCTCTATGCTTTAGAGAAGTTTTACACAGAAGTAATAAAGAAAATAGTTAACTGCCGAATTTTTATTGTGTTTAAGAACCAGTGACTTTTGGCAACTCAAGGTATTAGCTTCGTAAATAGATCTACTTTTATCTTATGAGCATGTATAAACTCTATGATTTCAAATTAGAAATTAAAAGTTCAATTTGAACTTTTTGTTCAACTATAGATTATCTTTTGCATTCTCATAAGTTTCAATCTTAATATTCTAAGCTATCCTTAAATATATAGTGACTTCCATAGGGTAAAGTGCCCTACAATCTTGCACAAGAGTGTGAATGAGTCTGTTTCATGGTTCATAAAGATAGTGAAAATTTTGACGATTGCATACAGTTTTTTTTTTTTTTTTTTTAAAAAAAAATCACAAAGTTTGGTCAACTTTTCAGCTGTTACTTGGTTCACTTGCAGACAAATCTTAGGATTTCTTGTTTTCTTTGAAATGGTTCAATGCACGTAGCCTCCGTCCCCCTCTCATTTTCTGAAAAAATGGGCTGGTAGCCTATCTCGGTAGAATTCAGGGCTATTCACATGATTAAATCCTCAAGGGTGTCTTAGAGAAAATGATTAAGCTTGTTATTCTCTAACTTGGAGCTAATTCCTTGCTCATAATAATTAATATTTAGGTTATTTTGTACAATGTTATAGCTCTTCACTCCCCATGGTAGTGTCTGGTTGGGTAGGTTACTTTAATATGACATCGAATGTCTTGGTAAATTTGTAGTGTTGAATATGTGAAAATCTCACTAAATTGTTTTTACTCCGAGAAAGTACTACTTCTTTTCTCCTCAATGTTTTTAATTTCCGCAGGAGATTTCTTCAGCAAGATTTTGATTCGACCCTAGCTTTTGTTAATCATGAAAGGAAACAAAGGAGTGAGGTATCTTTTCTGTCACTATACTTCCTTGTGCATTGTCCTTCATAGTTAAATAAACGGTTTTTTTTTTCTTTCTGTATGAGTAGCAAGTGATTATCATCATCTATGGTTCCAATTATGATTGGTTGTTATCAGATATAAACTTTTTACATTGGCACAAAGTTCATCTTTAAACATTGAGAGAATAAAATTTTGAGCTGTTTACTGCCTTAGATGCATGAAATGCCTAGCTGTCTAGACGGCTTATCTGGTTGTCTAGTTCTGTATGTAAATTGTGTGATGTTAATGATAAGGTGGTCATGTACCTAGCGTTTTATATCTTATAATTTTTCTTGGCAACCGTTAAGTTTAAACTCTTATAATTTTCTTTGAATCTCAAATGCGTTCAAAAAAGAAACTCAGTGAGGTATTATTTAATACAGGTAGCCATACAAAGGCATTTGGATTTACTACAATTTACTCTTCCAACGGCATTGGTAGACTAACTTATGGTGGCTGGTTGTCTATCTAGTTTATCACTTAGGAGATGCTTAATAGCTAATATATTATTCCCATATTCTGGCTTCGTCTAGGAGAAGAATGATCTAATCCATCTGCAATTTAACATTTCATTTCCCATATTATTTGATCTTCCTCGTCTCATGCATTAAACTGAAACCTGTTTCTATTTATTTATTATTATTGTTTTTTTATTTTGGTACAGGAGGGTATGATGGGAGGTGATTGGAGAAATATCAAAGGACAAGTATTAGGATCTTCAAATAGTAATAAGCAAATTCCACGGAAGCTATTTATGGATTCATTAAGCCCAAGCGACTCTAAAAGTACCGAGGTTTCTACAAGCATGTCTGTGGATGAACTTGGTGTTGATTCTGCTTCTTTCCCTTCTACCTCAAAAGCAGGAGAGGTGAACGAATCCATCCTCTCGCCCTCTCATCGTAAACAAGTCTATAACTTTAATGATAATCTGCATGGCTGAGGTCTAGAACATCTTTTACATTCAGATTTAAACTTTGCTTCCAGGTTTCGGATCACTCAAGACACTTGATCGTGCCTTCCTCAACATTGGTAGAATTAACAACCCGACTCGACTTCTTCAAGGAGAGACGTTCTCAATTGATGGAACAGCTCCATAATCTCGATTTAAATTATGGTGCATCATCCTCACAAGACTTCATCTATAAACAACCGCCATCTCCACCATGGAAATAGCAACGCCGAGCAGGCAAGTGTCTCTATCCATAAGTAGTTCCAATCATCTATTCGTTGTATATCCTCGTCCTATAGCTATATTGTAAGCAAGTTCTTTGTGTGTGCCTTTCTAATATTTAAGTTTGGTCTTTCATCTTTAATTTCCTTCCTTTCTTTTTCTCTCTTTCTTATTTTTCCTTACTCCATTGAAGACTTTGGTGGGTTTTGTATCTTCTAATTCGTTTGTTGTGCATTGATTTTATTGAGGTTTAGACTGAGCGAAGGTGGCACTTTTTAAAACAATAGTTAAGGCCTTGGCGTTGAACATATATAATATCATATTTAGTTTCAGAGATTGGAATTTTTTTTCCTTTTCCGGGTGGGAAGGAAAATCTTTTATATTGTTAGATGATGAAAGTCTCACATCGACTAATTTAGGGAATGATCATGGGTTTATAACCAAAGAATACTCTATCCATTGACATGAGACCTTTTGGAAAAGTCCAAAGAAAAGCCATGAGAACTTAGGCTCAAAGTGGACAATATCATATCATTGTGGAATCATGGGTTTATAACCAAAGAATACTCTCTCCATTGGCATGAGACCTTTTGAGAAAGTCCAAAGTAAAGCCACGAGAGCTTATGCTCAAAGCGGACAATATCATATCATTGTGGAGAGTCGTGTTCGTCTAACATTGATGAGTCTGTTAGAATATGCCTTGGTCTCCTTTATTCCTTTATTTTATTTGAACTTATTTATTTTTTTTTATTGAATTTATTTCAAAATTCTGTAATTTGATAAATTTAATATATTATAAATTATCATTTATCAATTTTTTTTCATGTTTCTAAGAAAGTTATATTGACTCAAAATTATGATAATCTAAATAAAAAAATGTATTTAAAAATATTAAAACTTCATTCTTTTTTCAATTTATAAAATATAATATATTGGGAACTATATATACACACGTATTTGCGTTGACACAATGATAAGTCTATTTGTGCTAACCCAACGAGTCGTTTCAAATATGAATAAGTACGTGGTCCATGGGCTACTCGCATCCAATCAATAAATGTACATGTCACTTTGGGGCAAGTTCGAATTGAGATGAAACTAGGCTTTGGTCGATCTGGGGACCCTAAAACATATTATGTTAAAATCTAAATTTTACGGAGAAAGGTTTGATAGATGTTATAATTCGCCCAAAGGTATCCTATGCTTATTCATCATGAAGTTTGGACTTCCATTTCGAAGATCATTTCTCTTAATAATTATGGTTCAAATTATGGTTCAAAGTTACCTTTAAAGAAGAACCAAACTAGTTTCTAACTATATATGTCACAAAAATATATAATTCTAAAAATTAAAAGAACTAAATATGAAGCAAATGGAATTTATTTATGTTTCATTTTAATATAAAAAAAGAATAATAATATAATTGCCACTTATAAGCATAATTTAGAGTTTTATTTTTTTGATAGAAAATTCTCCAAAAGCTTAAACTACAAAATTTATATTGTTGCAATAATTATAGAAAAATTAAATTCAAGTCACGTTTCATTTATACTTATTAATTATGAATTTAATTATATAATTAATTATATACTTATTAATTATGAATTTAATTATATAATTAATTATATACTTATTAATTATGAATTTAATTTTGATGGGATTACATTTACATTGAGATTTCAACATATGATTATTTTAATTAATTTTGTATGAAGTCATTTAATTGTAATTAAATTAATTGATTGCATTATTAAAATTAATTACAATAAATTCTACGTCATAATATTGAAATTAATCGATAGGAAGTGAAACGGCGTCGTTTAGGTGATGGATGAAAAATAGGTGGTATAGGCAAAACAAAGAAAACGACGGAATCTCATTGGAAAAGGAAAAAAAAGAAAAAAAAAAGAAAAAAAAGAAAAAAAAGGAAAAAGGAAAATTCCTAAAATCCCCCAAACCCAATCTCATCCTCTTCAAACCAAACAAACTCCATTTCTCCTCTTCTTCCAACCCTAAATCCACATTCTTCTTCTTCCTCCTCCTCTTTTTACAATTCTTTTTCACCGTGGATCCGATCATGCTCTTCAGGTACTCTTCGAATTTATTCGCAATGGTGATTTCCTTTTGTTTTTCTGTTTTTCTTTTTTTGATTTCCGACTCTTTCTTTTTTGTCGGCTCTTCTCGGGTTGGGATTCTCCAGCTGATTGATCGTCATCGCGGATTTATTTTTATTTTTTTTGTGGGTTTGTTCGATCTAGAGTCTTTGTTATGTTTTGTTTGACCTTTCTTTCTCTTTTGTCGTGCTTCAGAAGTCGAGGTTTCTTTCGGGGGTAGGCGCTTGATGGGTGTTTTTTTTTTTTTTTTTTTTTTTTTTTTTTTTTTTTTTTTTTTTTTTTTTTTTTTTTTTTTTT
>NW_019268519.1:4588463-4597030 GCF_002738365.1 Cucurbita moschata | reverse complement strand
CTTTTTTTTTTTTTTTTTTTTTTTTTTTTGTTTTCTTTTTGGGTCGTGGAATTGAAATCTGAATGAAGTCAAGCTCGAATTTGGAGGTTAACTCGGCGGTATTTTGCAAAATATGTCTCGATTTTTTTTATGAGAAAAGTTGTGTTCTTTAGAAATTTTAATTGGGTTTCTTTCTTGCGTTTGAATTTCCTTTTTTCTCTTGGTAGACGATTATCGGTGGGTAAAGCTTCTTGTCCCGGGGAATGGGAATTGAATATTTGCGTCTGTTAGGGTTTAGGCCAATTCCATTATTGCATGAGTCTTAATAGGGTTCTCTCAATTTCGATTCAACCGTCTGTCTTGTTCGTTTTCTTGGATGAATCATGGAATTTGTGCTTTGTTGAAAGCATGGCTTCTCTTTGGAAGCATGCCTTTGGTTTTCTTTGTGCGTGTTAATATAATTTCCATGTGAAGATTTTTCTGATCATGGTTAATGCTGTTTTTTCTTATGTGACCTTAAAGATAAGATTCATCTGGTTAATCATTTCAAGATTCCTACTAAGTTCGAAAATATGGATGAGTCTTCAAGTATACTGATGACTAAATGTTGATATTTGAATTTCTCTTTGGGGAATGATTTGATGGATTTTAGAAATTTGTATCGAAATTAAAATTTGTGGGTTTTTCCTACTTAGGTTGAGTTGCCGTATTTAGGTTGATGTGGTTATGGGTCTTGTGGGTTTTCCCTCACCAAGGCTGAAGGGCTGAGAACTCGTTATCTTCCCTTACCAGTGGAAAATATAAACTGTATTTTTATCAGTGGGTAATTCCAACAACGTTTTTAAGTATGATTTGAGGTGACAGAATTCTGATTAAATTATTTTCAGCTTATGTTGCAGCTATTCTTGTGATCTTAACATTATTTTTAAAGCAGAGACCATTAGTTTTGCTACTTCTCTATCTTATTCTATCTATGATGCACTTGTATTTCAGACCTCTCTTTGCTAGTTTTGAATTCATCTTCTAAGTTATTCTAAACATACTCTTAGGGATACTTTGTAGATGTCTTTATGCCTTTCCTTCACTGTTTTTTTCCCTGTGCATTTCTGTTATTATTATGTTAACGGTTTATGGTTTTCCTGCAGATATATGTGGTATGAATAAATTGAGTATAATTGATGGAAGATAAGTATACAGATGGCTAAAATGTCTGCTTCCGCTTCTGCATCATGGGAGCGGGCTCAACGCCTTTATGAAAAGGTAGTTTTTTATTTCTTTTGTTTTTTTTGTTCTCAAAATCATTTTTTGCTTTAAGTCTGTAATTTTGTTCGCATAAAATGTGTTCATGCTTTAACCATCGAGGATCAGAGGTAAAACAAATTTTTGGTAGTGTGGATATTAGAATGAAACTAGTTTCGTGCATGTAAGATAACTTGGATGATCTGGATCTCTTATACAATATGCGTTTTGTGCATTTTTAAATTTGTCAATAATTTTGGTGTCTATCTCTTAACAGAATATTGAGTTGGAGAATCGGTGTAGAAAGTCAGCTCAGGCTCGAATTCCTTCAGATTCCAATGCATGGCAACAAATACGGGAAAATTATGAAACAATAATCCTTGAGGATTATGCTTTCTCTGAACAGCACAACATTGAATATGCCTTGTGGCAACTGCATTACAAGCGAATTGAGGAGCTGAGAGCACATTTCAGTGCTGCTTTGGCTTCTGCTGGTTCTAACAATTCTCAAGGCGTGCCAACAAGGCTTGACAGAGTTCCGAAAATAAGATTGCAGTTCAAAACATTTCTTTCAGAAGCTACTGGATTTTACCATGATTTAATATTGAAAATCAGAGCAAAATATGGGCTTCCTTTGGGTTTTTTCTCGGAGGATGCAGACAACCGTATGGCTACAGATAAAGATGGAAAGAAGCCTGCTGACATAAAGAAAGGTCTCATTTCTTGTCATCGTTGTTTGATATACTTGGGTGATCTTGCACGCTACAAAGGGTTATATGGGGAAGGTGATTCAAAAAATCGGGAGTATACTGCAGCCTCAAGTTACTACCTGCAAGCAGCATCACTTTGTCCATCTAGTGGCAATCCTCATCATCAGGTTTTTATGAATATCTTGAGTATTAATCCTTTAGATTGATTTCTTTATTACTGTTTTTGTTTGCCGATTTTATATGCTTCTCATCTTCATCCTTCTGAGCTTTTCACTTATGATATAAGTGTTTCCAACTTTCAGCTTGCTATATTAGCTTCATACTCAGGAGATGAGCTGGTTGCTGTTTATCGGTATTTCCGGAGTCTGGCAGTTGATTCTCCATTTTCTACTGCCAGAGATAATTTGATTGTTGCATTTGAGAAGGTATTTTCCATTTGTATGCCACCTATTGCAGTCTATCTTATATATTTTCTTTTCTTGTCTTTTTCTTGCTCATGACGTGGATATAATTTTTAAAATGCTACTAGATATTGCTATACCATTCATAACTCAAGGCTGATTGTTCAAATAGAATTATGAAGACTCTATACGATGTCCATCTGGTTTATTTTTTGTTTTTGAAAATTAAGCTTATAAATACTACTTCCACCTTTTTGTTATCTACCCTCTAAAAATGTTTTAAATTCAAGTCAAGATTAAAAAATATATATATATATCTTATTAAAAGAAGTCTTTTTGAAATTTGACTTGGAATGCAAAATTTTCTGTAAGAAAGTTGAGAAGAAACCATTGTAAAGTAATTTTGAGGAAACCAACAATTTTTTTAAAAAAGAAAACTATTAATGAGATGCTGATCAAACGGGGCTAATCTATTTCGATTATGTATGCTGTTTAATACCATAAAGACTTTCCATTTCTGGGACTTTATCAACTTTAAATCTTGGTACCCCGTTTCTAGCTTTTAGTATTTGCCTTACCTATTACTTCCTAATTAACTTCACTGAAGTCTAGGTATTTTGACCATTGCATTGATCTGTTGCGTCAAACAAGTTCTCTCATTAGTGGTCCTAGAGCTGGGCAATTCAATATGGATACTGAACTATCTGAGCCATCCTTGGCTTTTTTTTTTTTTTTTCCTTTTAACAGAATCGTCAGAGCTATTCTCAGCTGTCAGGGGCTGCTAAAACTTCTGTGGTGAAGGAATCACCTATTCGATTTAGTGGAAAAGGACGGAAAGGAGAAGTAAAGCTTGCAACTAAAGATTCTAGTGCTGAACCCCCAAAGGAGAGTGTGCTATCTCCACAGGAGCCATTTAAATCCTTTTGCATTAGATTTGTTCGTCTAAATGGAATTCTTTTCACACGCACGAGGTAATTACTTTGCTATTTACTTGTTTTGTTCCTTTTTTCTTGTTTGGGGGTGGGTTCTAACATATATATATATCTCTGAATCTGATTCTTCTCCTCCTTCAGCCTAGAGACGTTTACAGAGGTTCTCTCATTGGTTAATAGTAGTTTCTCAGAACTTTTGTCTTCTGGACCTGAAGAGGAACTGCTTTTTGGAACAGTTGCTGCTGAGAATAGTCTCATCGTAGTTAGAATTGTTGCAATTCTTATATTCACAGTTCACAATGTGAATAAAGAAACTGAAGGTCAGACGTACTCAGAAATTGTACAACGGGCCGTTTTGATACAGAATGCACATATTGCAGTTTTTGAGTTGATGGGTTCTATTCTTGATAGATGTTCCCAGTTGTGTGATCCTTTATCAAGTTTTTTTCTGCCTGCTCTTCTAGTTCTTGTTGAATGGTTGGCATGTTGCCCGGAAATTGCAGCAAGCAGTGAAGTTGATGATAAACAGGCTACTGCTAGATCAAAATTTTGGAACCGTTGCATCTCCTTCTTCAATAAGCTTTTGTCTAGTGGTTGTGTGTCTTTAGATGATGAGGATGAAACTTGCTTTTTTAACCTCAGTAAGTATGAAGAGGGCGAAACTGATAATCGGCTTGCATTATGGGAGGATCTTGAATTAAGGGGATTCTTGCCACTTCTTCCTGCACAGACTATATTGGATTTTTCAAGGAAGCATTCTGGAAGTGATGGCAATAAAGAAAAAGTTGCTCGCGTTAAAAGGATTCTGGCTGCAGGGAAGGCTTTAGCTAATATAGTCAAGATTGATCAAGAACCAATATACTACAATTCAAAGGTGAAAAGGTTTTGTACTGGTATTGAACCTCAAGTGCCAAATGATTTTGTCATTCCATCGTCTTCTACCATGATGCCTGGTCCAGGCAATGCAATGCAAGGAACTCAAGTAGAGAAAACAAATAACTTGGCAGTTGGGAAGTCAAGTTCTCAGCTAGTTCTGGAAGGTGAAGAGGATGATGAAGTAATAGTCTTTAAGCCTCTAGTTGCTGAGAAGCGAATTGAAATGGCTGATGCATTGCGGTCAGGTTATGAGGGTTTGCAACTTGCGAGAAATTCTTCTGGGGGTGATCTGAGATCCTATGGTGGCATGACAACCTCTTCTGAGGATATTCACCTGTCAAGTGGTTTTGAGTCAAGTTCTCAAGCACCTATGACTGCTGCTAATATTAACACTCTCCATTGGCAAACAATTCAGTCAGATGCTTCTAAATGGCCTCTTGAACAGAAAGCTTGTCTTGTTGACAGCTTGCAAAGTTTGAGGTTATTGGAGAATGGGCATGGGATGAAATCTGATCTTCAGAATGATATAAGCATGTTTAATCCTGCAGTTCACTCGATGCCTGTCAAACAAACTGTTAGCATGAATAATGATGTCTTTTACAATGACAAAAAGCCCCTAGGAGTTCAAGTACAATCTAGGAATGATGGTCCTGTCTCATTTGGAGGTGTTATCGACCCAATGACTACAGGTGTATTTTCTAGCCTTCAATCAGGGTTGAGAAAACATCCAGTAAGTCGACCAGTTAGGCATCTTGGACCTCCTCCTGGTTTCAATCACGTTACTACTAAGCATGCTAATGAATCCCTTCCTGGTTCAGAGTTTAGAAGTGAGAATCAGAGCATGGATGATTATAGCTGGTTGGATGGGTATCAGCTGCCCTCTTCTACAAAAGACTCTGCTAATGCTACACATCTCACATCTCATATGAATGCTCAGCAAATTGGTGGTAGTAATGTATTGAGTGCGGCCATCAGCTTCCCTTTTCCTGGCAAACAAGTTCCAAACGTGCAGTCTCCGATAGGAAAACAGAAAGGCTGGCCTGATTTCCAGGTTCTTGAGAATCTAAAACAGCACAATGAACAACATCTGCAGCCACATCAACAGCTTGTGAATGGTGGTAGCCAACTCTTTACTCCACTGCCTGAGCAATATCCAGGACAGTCTATTTGGACAGGTCGTTACTTCATGTGATGTCAGTATGAGAGTATAGATGGTATGTCACTTATCTCTCTGAACTGTTGAATTGCTGAATTGTGATGATATTTGAATGGTTAACTTTATTAAAAAGATTTAATCTTAACATATTTCCTTTATTATTGAGGTCTTTGGGAATGATAATGGTGATTGTACCACATCCTGGTGCCAAATTGAACTCCACCTTTGCTGCTTGTTGAAAAATTTGTTGGAGCATTTCTGGCCTTGGATTTAAGCAGGCACTTGCTACCATAACAGGTACTTTACCTTCCGCATCTACCTTTTTGCAAGTCTTTGTACTAGTGAACTAAAATTTGGGTAATTGGAGTAGCTTTTATCATATACATGGTGGTGGATGGTGGGACTGACACACATTTGGTGAAATGAAAGACGGACTTTACACATTCTGTATTTTCTTCTTTTTGTTGTAGCAAATTGGCCGAGCTCTCCAGCAAGAGGAAAAGGAATTTGGGAACATTTTTTCGATAAGCTGTTCGTATGGAAGTAAATGCCTTGTCAGGTTGCTTGGGTTGGTTAGAAGGTCTTTTACGTTGATCGATTTTGGGGCTTATCTCACAAGGGGGTTGGTGGGATAAGTGGTGTACTCAGTAATCTCTACTTAACTGTCGAGTCTAGCTGTTGAAATTGCTTTTACTATCATCATCCGATGGCACGTGATAATATCGTGCTGCTTGGCAAGTTCTTTCTCCGAAGACTTATTGGTATATTCTATGCGGGTAAGAATCTACATTACCTAAACTGGATGATGGTGGGGGTTGGTTTCAAATCATATGTTGTTTAGTTTGGATGGATGACTACACTCTTTGATATGGATCACCCTTCCCTTGCTTTCAGTTGTGAAAGAAAGGGGGTTGGTTGTTATTATGCACTATTATGTTACTACGAGTGAACTGGAATCTTTGGGAACTTTCTAGTTTTAAATGTCGTCGGGTCAGTCGGTCTTTGTTTCTAGTATGGAAATAATTTGTCAAATGTGACAGACAGTTTGCTTGTTACTTATGTACTATGGTTTGTCCCATCATTTTGTGTATGTTTAAATGGTACGGTTTTATTATTGGTTCATATTCTTTGCATAATTTATTATTGAGGAGATAAAGATATGCACACAATGTATGGTTGGTTGTGACAAGGATTGGAAGGTTAGAACAATGATGAGATTAAAGTGTAGGATTAGAGGCGTTTGAGGAAAATGGGGAAAATTTGAAAGCTTCGATTGGAACCTAATCCTAGGCTTGAATTGGCCCGTCGAGCTTTTAAGGGCTCGTTGTAGAAGACGTTTTCCATATTATTATAAGAAATGTTTTGTTTCTCTCTCTAACTGTTTCGTTTTTTCTCTCACCAATGTGAGATTTCACAATCCACTCTTCTAATAGCAGCCACTTGGTGACTCACTTCGATACTATTTATAATAGTCTACCATTACTATGAGTAATATTATCCTCATTGGGCTTTTTCTCCTCTGTCTACCATTAGTGGATACTTATTTGGACTTTCTCTTGAGCTTCCTCTCAAGCTTTTAAAACGTTTAGTGGATACCTCTTTGGACTCTCTCTCGAGCTTCCTCTCAAGCTTTTAAAATGTGTTTGCAAGAGAGAGAGATGTTTTGTTTTCCTCTCCAATCGATGTAAGATCTAATGTATTGCTAGCCTCATGGTTTTAAAATGCATATGTTAGGGATAGACTTCCAGGTTTTCACACGAGTTCGTACCTTTTTTCAATCGATGTGGGATCTCACCGTAGGTTGTGTATGAATAATTTGATATGATTTATGTTTTGTGTTTGAGTGATTATATGATGAACGTGATGGTTGTAACATGTATATTTCACATGTTATGTATAGTTACGTGGGAATCTCATGCATGTGTGTGAGTAACATGTTGATATATAATAATTAACTGTATAATTTCACAAGATGCTACGACGACAAGCGACTTTGATTATGCTAAGTAAATGTCAATTCCGTCCTAACGGTTAGGGTAACATCTCCCGAGATTTTCATTTAAGCACCACTAGATAATTGTACAAGTTGATTCATGGCTTTAACCGCTAACATTATAACATAAACATTAACCTAGTAAATCTAAGAATAAAGTTGCTTGGATCTCAACATTATATTTATTTATTTATTTGAAAAAAAAAGAAAAGAAACATGAACCCTTAGTTCCATTTCATCGAATTTATTTTAGGGTAAAACAGAAAGGAGAGAGAAATTGGTTCTCTCTGACCTAAAACAGAGTCGAGTTCAAGCGGCGGAAGGCGGCGTTTTGGTCAGCTGAGGGAACTGCTCGGCGCCGGAAACCTCCTGGCTGGCGGCTGTTTTGGACCGTTGAATTGCAGTTGAGGCGGCGGCATTTGCAGCAGCAGCAGCAGCAGCAGCTTCAGGTGCTGCTTGATGGGGTTGGCCGGAAAAGGCTCCGGAAACAGACCGGTCGAAGTCCAAGATCTGCGAGGGATCCTTGCCGGAGATCAGCTCCGGCGGAAGTACTTGGGAGGGCTGACGGTGGTGTCGCGGACGAGGCATATTTTCAGGGATGAGAACGGTTTGGATTTTGACGAATTTAAGAAGCTCCGCGACTCCAAGGGGAAACTTGTACCACGCGCGCGTGACACAACCCTCCTAAATTTAATTCAAAACTAATAATTTAATACTCATATTTCTATTAATTATTTATTTTCTTTTTTTAATAAGACTTGAATAATTGTGTATCAAAGCATAAATTAAACATTACAAAAATTAGAGAACATAATGAAATAATTTCAATATTGAAAGTAATAAAAAGTGGTTAAAAAGCAAAAATAATTTAATGTACGGGTTTTTAAATTTTGTGGACAATGTTATATGGATGTGACAAGGTTCCATAAATATGTAATTTTTTACTCTAATTTTATAAAAATTTTATCTAAATTCATCGTCGAAACTTTATAACAAGGCTTAAATTTGACAAAAGCAAATTCAATCTTGACCTACAGAGAGTGTCGAGTATAACAGTGTGATACTAAGATGTAACATAATGACAAAAAAAAAAAAATGAAGCTGCTTCAATATCTTTTTATGTAGAGTGAGGTTTGGAACCCAATCACTTTATACCTAGTGGAAAAGCGGTTCGATCGACAAAAAATAAGAGAGGAATCCCCAGAATCGAGTCGTGTCTCGTTCTTAGTGTGACCGATCATCCTCCGGGTATCAAAAGGGTGAGTGAGTAAAAAAAAAAAA
>NW_019268519.1:4536694-4587837 GCF_002738365.1 Cucurbita moschata | reverse complement strand
AAAAAAAAAAAAAAAAAAAAAAAAAAAAAAAAAAAAAAAAAAAAAAAAAATATATATATATATATATATATATATATATATATATATATATATAAAATATAATATAAACTTTATTATATTTTATATTTAACTCAAACTAATATATTATATTAGTAGATATATCAACACGACTAAGATAAGAAAGTCTTTTACGTCTCTGTCTCTACCACCTATTTCAATCTATATCTTAAAAAATTATAAATTTTTTTTTTTTTTTTGTGAGAATCAGTTACCTCAATTTTTTTTTCGTCCATTACAAATAAAATTTTAATGGATAATTTCTATTTAAAAAATATTTACTTCAATAATATTTCATAAGAAAAAATATAATGAAAGATAATTTTATTAAATTTATTTTGCTAAATAGAGAAATTTATTCGTGCTCTCTTTCCCATTTTTCACCCAGTTTGAAATAGATCACTCGGAGTCTCGACTCCACAGGTCAAATAGATATTTCTATATTATAGTTTAGAGCCATCTTTTAAAATTATCACGATTAACAAAAAGACAATTCATAAAATTTGGATTAAACTATACAAACAAAATTAAATTAAATACGAACCATAGAGATAAAAAAAAAATTAAAATCATAAAAATTATCATTTTTTGCAATAAAGAATTTGCAACTATCATCACAATTTTTTTACCAAATAAAAAAAAAAGTTAAAAGATTCTAACGGTAAAATCTAAAATTTAAAACAGGAAAAAAGAGAGAAAAAAAAAAACAGTGCCACGTGGAGATAAGGTCCCTCAGATTTTGGAGGGTTTCTCCAATAATGTTGGTGGTGGAGGCAGTGTACGGCCAAACACATGGACCAAATGCATGTATATTTATTACTTATTTATTATTATTTTTTTTGCATTATTCCATGTATCTACCCTACCATTATATTTATAATATACATTAAATATATCATTATTATATTCGTCGTTCGTTATAAGGTTAGAGGTTTGAATTTTTACTTTCACGTGCCATTGTATTTTTTTTTCAATTTAGTTCCTTATATTTTAATATTGTTAATTTAGTCGTTAGATTGTTGGTAAATATTAGAATTCACTAATGATAAGATTTAACGACATAATATCTACTTAATCGAAACACAAATTTCAAAGGCTATAAGATGAGATATAAAGTGTCGTATTGCTTTTTGCAGCCTTATCTTTTTTGGAAGTCAAAACGTCGAAACACTGATGGTCCACTGTAAGATATAGTAACAGTAGGGAGGTTGGATATTGGCACGAACCAAAGAATCTTTAAGATATGATTAAAAATTGTAAAAAAACTTCGTGTAGCAGTTTCTCCACTCTGTGGCGGTCTCGAAGTTATATGTATATATATTTATTTATGGGATGATAAGAACTAAATTCAAAAAAATAATAAAATATTTATTTTTTTATTCCTTCCACAAAGATCTTTTTTTCTCTTACATTATCAAATAAATAAATAAATAAATAAATAAATAAATAAATTCGGAAGTGTTGTTCCTGAAAGTGTGCAAGATTCTTGGGTACATTCATTTTGGGGTGTATTCGTGAACCAAATTTGTATAATCTCAAAACAAAGGATATTATAATTTTCATTATGATCGTGTTCGTGAATCTGTCTTCTTCAGCGACAATTTTATTTGATTCGAATTTCATGTGAAATTGAGGGAGTCTCCAAAGTATAGCGGTGAGATGTTATACCTGAGCGTTTTAACATTATATTAAGACATCACTGTACAAACTCATGTGACAAAAGACATTTTGGGTAACGCTCTCGAATCATTACAATTACTTTACTGTCTCTCTCTCCTCGACACTTGCAAGTTTAAAATGTTTTTATTTTACGCTTCACTTCAGTAACATTTGAGAGTGCAATAATTTAAACTACTCGCTAAATTAGGTAAAAGTCAGAGTTCGATTTCTGATATTTTATCGATTATATGTATCTTAGCCAATTAAGTTATATTTCTATCGACAAAATCAAAAAGGTTATCTAAAAAGGGTTTAGAACAAATAATTAGTTGTCTTTAACACGTGTGAATGAGCAGAAAGGGAACAGAGTTTGGGGCTCACACGTGCGAGTGATAGCTCAAAAAGTCAAGAACTGGGCCTAGGCAATTGGGTTTGTTGCTCAAGGCCCAAGCACCCTACTAGATAGCCCACTAAATAATTTTTAAATATATATATATATATTTTTTCAATTTGTTTGTGTTTAAATCATTTTATTAAAAATATATATTTTAGTCATAACCATTAATTTTATTAATTATTTCACCCAAAATTTCAATCCATTTTCAATCTTTATACTTATATCTAACCTTCCCGAGGTTAAATAGACCTGATGACTCAAAAAATCCAACCAATCTATATAGTTTGGGTTAAGTCCGTTAATAAAAAAGCTTTATGGATTGGATTAGTTTATCGGTTCCTCTAAAATTATGGTTGTTTACCATATGTCTTGTTATATTGATATGACAATATATGTTTTATTTGATGTATTATGCTTCCATGTATATAATTCTCAGGACCATAATGATAATGATATGACCGACCATGCTTATGACTTTTGAGGTGAATGACAGAATGTCGTGATTACATATATTAGCTTTGTAGAGGACGCATGTCATGATATTATGATAGTATTGTATGTACCATCCTACAACACGACTAATTTTTATGTGGGACCTCCTACATGTGTGTACATTGAGCATGGATTATAAGAATGATTTTGGGTCCTGTATCTTCCTGGGATCACTGTGTGAGAGTGCATAAGCTTATATGTAGACCTAGGGTTTACAAAAACGAGATATTCACCAAATAAAACATCATGTATGTGCATAGATCACTGTGTGAGAGTGCATAAGCTTATATGTAGACCTAGGGTTTACAAAAACGAGATATTCACCAAATAAAACATCATGTATGTGCATAAGTTATGTGTAGAGAAGTAACTTGTATCAAAATCCGCCCACAAAATAAAATTTTAACCTAAAGTCGTAAACTCGGTTTTAGGTCTCATCAAAACATGAAATCATAGTTGAATATGTTTGCATTTGTTTATCCTGATAGTGGAGTCACTTACTAAATATTTTTAAATATTTATCTTATTATAACATTTTTACAAGTAAGAAAATATTTATCTTATTATAACATTTTTACAAGTGAGTAGGAGACTGATAAACGAATGACAGTATCTGTTGAGAAGGCTATAGAACAAAGCCATAAATAGTGCTATCATAACATAGAAGCAAATCAACCTGAACATAGTTCAATAGTCTAATTCAAACAAAGAATCCATACCAAATTCAATTAAGGGATGGGCAAACCAGTAGAAGTTGGTGGGAGAGGAGGAAGAAGCCACAAACAAACAAATCAAAGAACAAAATGCACAGAGAAAAAGCAGCCCACAGTCAAGTTCACTTTTCCATAAAGGCATTGAGAGAGTCATGCTATGATGTTTCTTAACTCCAAAACAGTAGCTAAATTGCTTTGGATTCCTTTCTCTAATCTAACAATACAAACAATTAGGCACCTTTTCCATTGCACTTTCAAACATGAAAGCACTTTGTGTAGACAAAACATGGCCTCTACCTGCCCCACAACTCCACTCCAATGGCATAAATTTCAACAACCTTAATCATACCTTCTTTTAGCCTTTCTTCTTTTGTCTTCCCTTCTCTAATGAGTGATTGGGGCAATGAGTCAATTAAGTTATCTTCGGGTTGAGTTTGGCTCGACTTCCTTCACATAGAAACACTAGTTCTACTTAGACCTCTTAGCTCAAGGCATCCTTTGTCGAGGATGTTGGAGTCCCACACTGTCTAACTAAGAAGAAGATTGTGGGTATGTAAGTAAGGAATACTATTTCCATTGGTAATAGACCTTTAGGAAAAACGAAAAGTAAAGTCACAAGAGCTTATGCTCAGAAGGGATAATATTATACTAGTGTGGAGGGTTGTTGTTCCTATAGTGGTATCAGAGTCATGCTCTATCTTAATTTAGTCATGTCAATAGAATTCTCAAATGATGAACTGAAGGTGTACTCTGTTCGAAGGCTCTACCGAAGGAGTTTGTTTGAGGGATCCACAAAAGGAGTCAAACCTCAATTAAGAAGAGGTTGTTTGAAGGAGGCCTCACAGAAGCTCTATGGTGCACTTTGAGGGGAGGATTGAGTAAGTTGTTCCCATCAACCTCCTCACCTTTGGATACTTCCATCTCGTTTTGTTGCAGCGGCAGCACCCGAGCACCTCATGTTGCACCATTCCTGAGTGACCTTTTTTTCTTCTATTAGGCCTCATGTTGCACCATTCCTGAGTGACCTTTTTTTCTTCTTTTATTGCTAATGGTGTCGCTTGCCAATCTTTGTTTCTCGCTGATACCATTTGCATTTCGTCGATCAACATGTGCAATGTCCTCATAGTTGTTGGATTTTTGCAATAGCCGATCGTTGCGCACCTCAGCAGTGATCTTTCTTATTTATATATTTTTTTTCTCTTCCTCTCCCCCTCGGGACTCTCTTTTTGTCGCCCTTGCCTAAGACTCGCATCCCTCTCTCCAACAATAATTTCTACATGCTTAACCTCATGCATGTGTGCAATTCATTAATAGTCATGAAATATCTATACGATTTTCCTTCGATTCTATACTCTTACGGGTGCCCTACAAACATGAAATTGATATGAAATTGATATATGTAAGGTCAGTGTGTGAAAAATGAAATTGATATATGTAGGGTCCGTGTGTGAAAATGATACCACTTAAATATGAAAGTGATGCATACTCGACAAAGCCTAAGAAGTATGAAAGTGATGCTCGTCTAGTGAGTTCCATATGCATAAAAGTGATATGCATAGAACTAAGTGTATGAAAGTGATGCACATACTGAGTACAAAGAAAAAAGAAAAAAAAAAACTGAAATTTAATGTCAAGTTTTAGGTCTCACAACAACCAAGATAGCCATGTTTGGATGGGTATGCATTTTTCGATCCTAGCAACGAAGTTACTTACAAATTAATAATAATACTCACACACTGTGTTAGTACAGCTTGTTTGGATACAATCACCATGAAAAACTCTATACATTCTGCGAAAAGTAACTCATAACACATCGTAGCCAAGACTATGACAGATGATTTAGAATAGATATTAAGAACTAATACTCTCTTTTAAGGAGAGTTGCATGCTAAAAAGATTAAAAAAATAGTATAGGAGATTAGTTATAAATACCATTTGATGTGAAGCCAGGGAAGTTTGAATAGCTCCTGATACCCTGATAGAAGTGTCAAATTTGCACCACCTATGATTATCAGAAGAATGCCCTGCTACCATAAAAAACTCGGGATCCGTCCTTTTTCTTTTGATCGGTTTCTGGTTTCGTATCATGGTTTTGAATCACAACACCTCGGTGTTCATTCTCGGGCTTATTGAGATCCATTGGAAGTTTCATATTTGCCAAAGAATCTGTAAACGGCTGCATACTCTTCATGTACATGTCCACAATTTGCTGCTGCATTGCAGACTGCTCAGTTTCAAGATTAATGTTCCCTAATGGAGCTGAAAGCACCCGACCATATTGAACAGAAGGGATATTTCCTTCCTTTTTTATGTTAATCTTGTCTTCCTTGTTTGAAAATTTTGATTCATTTTCCTCTGCTGCCCCGCCACTCTTCCTTGAAATTGAAGTGTCCGGACAAGGACCAGAGACTCGATTTCCAGCCTCGGTAGTAACGGCAAAAGTATCGAAAGAATTCAACAATGCACCTGACAAACGTGCTTTCTTTTCGACAGAATCAGCAGAGTTTCTATCATCACTCAAACTCGTCGTCGTGGAGCTTAAGAAGCTAGAGTTTTGAATGCTGCTGTTGTTTGGTGAAACTGATCCAGCTGGGTATTCTTTAGAAGAATTTGCAGTCATTTCAAAGTCATAGGCTGGTTGGGGAGGCGACACACCAAGACGAAGAAACGTGGCAATTCCAGGTCTCGAACAAGAACTATTTCTAGCCAAATCAAAGTACTCAGACACCATTTGTTTATTCTCCATCACCACATTAACATCAGGGAATTCGATCCTAGAATATTCAGCTGGATCCAACAACACAACCTCTGAAGATATCGACGAACATACAGGCACATCCGATATCGAATTCGACTCATCAACAGGCAATGATTTATCCAAAGACAGACTCAACCGTACCGTCCCAGCCGGGGAATGGAATAGATCCGTGGAAGAGAGACTATAATTCTCAGTCACTTTCCCTTTACCAAGAACTTGTGAAAGAGGGACCAAAGCAAACCCCAAAAGCTGATCTTCCAAGTAGGTTCTAGCCTTACTAAGCATCCAAATCTCACATTTGAGAACAGAGTCAAACTGAGTGATTTTCATCCTCAAATTCTCATTGAAATCAGGATTCTTCCCACCTCCCTGAACGACTCTAGTGGACAAGGTCTGGTCAGGATTATAAGTGAGGGAAAACTTTGCATAAACATCCTGGTTTTCATATATGCATATGTTGTGAATGTTCCTAGCATGATGAACATAAATTTCAAGAACCCTAGAAGACTCAGAAGCATCCATGTTCCTTGAAAACATATCGTATTGCAACCCAGAAATCTCATCAAAAGAATTCATCACTTCTCCACACGAATCAACAAGACAACAGATCAATTACAAACGAATCCATCACAAGACAAAGCGAATCAAAACTCGAGAATCTGAAGAAAACAGAGTCCATTTGGAGTCCCACAAATTTCTCCAAAATTCATCAAAGAAATCGCAAAATCAGAAAGAGACACTTACATGAAAGGGAAAACAGAGAGTAAATCGACGGGAATGGTGATGATTGAGGGTTGTTGGTATGAACAGCTGTTGAAGGTTTTTGGTGAAAGGAAGGAAGGAAGGAGGGGTGGGTGAGCGATGGAGATTTTTGGTTTTGGTTTTTGGTGTTTGGAGGTTTCGGGGCGTTTGTTCTTGCTTGACATTGCGGCTTCCACTTCCGGCGATAATTGGTTCCACTGAGGCAATTGGAGGCCCCCACTCGGTCCCAACTCCACTCGGTCTCGCAATGTTGCGCGGGTGAATCAAATCCCACGACGCTCACCTACTCCATTCTAAGCTCCGTGTTAGCCATTCATGGAAAAGATTGGTATCCAACCACCATTTTTGCAACTTACATGGTTCCAATATGAGTAGCTTCATGTGTTATGAAGTTAACATTTTTGCAACTTGCACGGTGTTTTAGTCATGTTTGTTTAAGGCATGTTGTCTATGGCCGCATGTCGAAGATATAGCTATGCATGTCCAAGACGTATTGTTCATGGCAACATGCTCGTTCTAGACCCTTTCTATACCCCTCAAAGCTAAAAGGCCCCACACTATACTATAACAGTATGTGACTAGTTGTCAATTCTTCATTCCTAAGTTATATGCTATTAAAGTACTTTTTTTTAGCTTATAATATTAATTTCTTTAAATTTGTTTTCAATGTATTTTCTCGCTCACATTTTCTAAAACACTTCTCACAAACGTGACTCGACTCAACTCCACTAGCTTGGTACCGATTCCGATTAATAGGTGTAATGATATCTTTTAGAACTCCTATTTATACACTACCATATAATTGGTATGTCCGAGGTTTGTTGATCACTCGACCACAAGAAAAGAAATGACATATTTATACTGCTCAAGTTTAGATCCCACAAAGCTGTTGTATGTTTTTGTTATGCACGAGTGTATGTCTGACGTCATTAAAGAAGTTACTAAATATTTTTAATACTAACTTTTTTCATAATGTATATAAATTTAAAAATATATTTATCATTCATTTTAGATGGCACCACTAGTTCTTTGTTTCAAAAATACATTTGAACTTTGAACCGTATTTACTTTTAAATTTTAAAAATTTTCATTATTATTGTTACTATTGTGTTTAAAAAAATATCTTGTATAACAACCCTAGATTTCTACTAACCCAAAGTCTGCTATCATCTTTATAACATCATCTCTTATCTTAAAACATGTCTAAAACATTGCCATGAACCTACGTGTTTAAAAAAGTCTTTAAAGCAGCCAAAATATTAAATAAAATAAAGTAAATATTAAAATTGAAAAATGCCTTATACTAACAATTTAAATACAATTATCCTACGCATGTGCCATGATTTTTACCTGCGATGTCGTCGTCAATCATAAATGGGTGTCTTGCCTTACCTGAAAAATAGAAGTAGCACATGACTGAAGTAAGTGACCACACTATTGAAGTCCGGGAATGCAAACACAAAATTGAAAAATCCAACCAACCCAACTGTTCTGTTTGGGTTGGATTATGAACTTATCTGAATTTGGAAGATTTAAATAAATGAAAATTTTTATGAGATGGGTTGATTTTAAATAAAATTTTTTATGGATTTGCTAGATTTATAGGTTTTACTACCGTTAGATTCGGTTAAACCTAACAACCTGAATTTAATTTTAATATATATATATATATGTATATATATTTTTTTTTACTTAAAATATAGTTATATAGACATATGTCTATTTTATTTTTAAATAATTTCGTAATAATTCTTTTTGATAATTTATTCTTGTAATCTTTCTAAATATATATTGAAATTGAGTTTTAAATTAAATATAAATATTTTACAAATTAAAACAAAAATTTAAATAAATGACTTCAACAACTTAATAACTGAATCCAACGAAAATTATGATTGGGCTGAGTTCTTATTTAATAAAATTGTTTGGGTTAGAAAATTTTATAACGAAGAACAAATTAAAATAAATTAAAATTGTTTTAAAAATATTAATAGAATCTATTTATTTGTATGCAATGTAAATATACAAATAAAAATAAACCATAAGTAAAGGCTCCTATCTCTTATTTCCCCACTAAACAAATTCAAATGCTAAAACAAAACATCCAACATGTTTAAATATGGATCCAACTAACTCAACAAACACAAAAGTAACTCAATTTATTGGATTACCATAGCCGGAACTCCCAGCCAATCCTCCACCGCGCCCGGCGGAGCTTCCATAAACATCACTAGGGTCGATGATCGGTGACGATGTTGAACCGCCATCTCCGCCTCCTCCCAGATGCAAATCCGACAACATTGGAAACCCTTCTCTAGCTTCCACTCCATGGTCGTATAAATAGCCTTTGAAAACATGGCCGCCGATCTTCACCACGGCTTGATATGCATATTCATTCCCGCCGGTACCGCCACCCTCCACCGCCGTCACCCGGACGCACTTGAACACTGCCGGCGCTCTTACTTGTTCCGGCAGCTTTTTCGCCCTTTTATAACTCATATCTGCAGCTGCATTAAGACAAAGACCTCTTATTTTATTTTCTACTCGAAACTCGCATGTTTTTAGTACATGATTCATCTGACTCTTAAAATTAGCAGATTTCGTTTTTTTTTGTTAACGTAGATAGACATTCATGGAAGCTTATGAGCGTAAATGATTAAATTATCACAATTTAGGGATTAAAGTATAATATTTGAAAATATCGGGATCGAAATGAAATAGTTTGAAAAATCGAGGGATGAAAATGCAATTTCGATCTAGAAAGGGTTTGGAGATTTTATATCACCTGAGCAAGTGTCGAAGCTTCGTGTTGGAGTATTGGAAGTGGAAGTGTGAGAATTGGTGGTTGTTTGTGATGCAATGAGCCTCGGCTTCTTCCCGCCGGAGGTGGATCCCGATGAAGTCCCACCAGTGGCGGCGGCGGCGGCGGCGGCGCTCAGTACTTGGCGTTCTCTCCGCCGGGCTGCTGGAACCCACGTGCTCTTCACGTGAGTAGCACAGTCAAAACCTCGGCTTTTACAGCAACTCCGGCACCGGCGGTGGTTGCAGTCTTTCTTAGCTTGGTTCCCACAGTCATGGCAAGTCCCAACGCCGGAATTCAAGCTCGACCCACCTCCCAAAAACCCAAACCCATCAAAATTATTCCCATGAAATTGAACCCCACCACCTCCGCCGCCGCCATCGCCGCCGCGGCTGATCATCAAATTAGTCTCTTCAATTCCGACACTCGACGGCGCAAGACCAGTAAGAAGAGGCAAAACACTAAGGCCAACTCCATAGCCAGAGGCCATGAGACCCACCATGTCCGTCGGCGGTGGTGCCGTGTGGCCATACGCACCGGCAATAGGTCTGGTGGAGGAGGTGGAGGGCCACATCCTAGCAACCGGTACGGCAGCAGCAGAATTGAAACCGAGAGAAAGTTCATCATCGGCGGTGGGAGGAGCCACCCAATCGGCAAAGGCACCGGAATCGGAAGGAAGGCGGCGTGCGGCAGCCACAGCTGATGAATCTCCGGCGAGAAAAAAAAAACCCTAATTGTAAGCAAAAACCTCTCCTAATCTAAAATTAAGATCTTAAAACGATCTAAGAGGATGTTGGATACTGAGGAACTGACAGAAACATAGATTCTAAGCAGAAATATATGAATGTTTGTAGCTAAAAAGCTAGAAATTGAGAGAGAGAGAGAGAGAGAGAGAGAGAGAGAAGCAATTTTGGATTGAGAGATGAGAGGAAGGGTGTTGGTTTATGGAGGCATTTGAATTTGTTTGTTGTGCAAAAAGTGGTATTGTTTTCAGAGTATGTGCACCCATTAATGGCATCGCCGACTATTCTCTCTCCTTCTCCTCCTCTACTTTTATGTCTCTAACAATCCTTGTGTCTCCAAGTACTTGTATACTTGTACCACCACTCTACTCCCCATTTCTTCCCTTACTTTTCATGCTGTTTCTTACCTTCTTCTATACTTTGCATTAGGGTTTGAATATGATTCATATGTCTATTTAACCCACGAGTATCTGATCCACTCGGAATTCATAACGAGGGAGGAAGCTTGGAGAAATTTCTTTATGTTAGCTAATTGTAACCCGCTAACCGATATTGTCATCTCTGACTTTTCTCTTTTGGACTTCCCCTTCAGGTTTTTAAAACGCGTAGGCTAGAGGGAGGTTCTCACACCTTTGTAAAGAATGATTTGTTCTCCTCCTCAACTGATGTGGGATCTCACACTAAATAAGATCGAGATGGGTTATATCCAATTGCTCCACCCCTATTGATATCTTGCCGTAGAGAGTAATGTCCACACGGTCATTCTTATTATAAAAAACATGGTAATGGGCAATGGGTTTTGTGAATAATAGAGAAAAATGAAGTGGGTAGTTCTAAACAAGCCAAAAATGCTATCTACAAATTACGAGAGCTGGCTTGAGTCAGACTGTCAATTTGAGCAACTATTGTCCTATAACATGGTAACGTTTTTTTTGTATCTTAACCCATTTAAGTATAGCTCTTCTGGTTGAACAAAAAATAAAATATTTCAATCTCGAGGTTTTCTATTATATATGACATGATCGCTTCTAATTTGATCGACTATTCTTGTTTAACGGGTTAAAATTAGAACTTTTTACCAAGATTTTAAAATATTTTAAAATTACATTTTGGATATTTAAATCAGTCCAACCATTGATATTTGTTTTGATTCCCATGTTATGAAGCTCAACATTTTACGTTTTCTCGAATTGACCTCTATCATTATTTTTTTTTCATTAATTGCTCCCTAAAAAAAAACAAAATTGCCACATTGGTCCTTCAAGGGCCAAATACTGACGTGGCATTTTCATTAATAACTCCCCAACAAAAATAAAATGGTCAAAAGGGTCATTGAAAAGACAAATGGTGACGTGGAAATGTTGATGTGGCCTTGTTTTTTAAATTCAAATTTAATGCTATTTTTTCTCATTACACTTTATAAATATATTTTCCTAAATTTTTCAAAAATTTCAAAAATATCCCCCTTTAAAAAAATTATTAATCTTTTTTAACTCTTTAAAAAATTAAAAAATACCCATTAAATTTAAAAAATAAAAAAGTCAGACAGAATCCGTCCAACACCTCATAAATCATCTACAAATTTTTTAAAGCTCATACCATGGTACTAACCGTTCCATAAATATACGAACAATAAAAGTATTTTCAAGTTTTTAGAAAATTTTCAAGAGAATTTTTTAAATACTTTAAAAAGTCCCGGAGTATTTTAAAACTTTTTAAAAGTTGAAGCGTATTTTTTAAATAAAATATTAACCATTTTCATCGCCAGCAGTGAAAATATATTTTTTATTTTTTAAAAAATTAACTTTCAAATATATTTTTATTAATTTAAATAGGGTTCTCTCTCCTCTATCATTAGGTCTACCTGTCCTGAGAAATGAATTTTTGTCTAAGAACAGAGACCAAATTCAGTGAAACTCCATCCCTTTCTATAATTTTAAGGCCATTTATTATAATTTTCATAAATAATAATTATTGTAGTAAATAAATACACAATAATTGTGAGGAAAATAATATATGTTGGTAACTTTAAACTTATTTTGTGGACGTTGGATCATTAATTAAGAAATGATTCACTAAATAATTACTCAATCATTTATATATTTTTTTAACGCTATTTATTATTTAATTTAAAATTCAAATATTTCCGAGATAATCAAGAAAACATTGTAAATAATTTGTGAGAAAAAAACCAAAAAATTATACACGGGTCTAGACTTTCCGCTCGTGTATATGTTTCTTAAGCTTTTAAACAAGGGCGTCGATAATCAGTGGGCTTGGATTTATTATGTCATTCTTCGTTACGACCTCTTACATTTAGGTCTAAATCAAGCCAAGTTCTCGGGTGGTGGGTGGGTCTTCAAAAATCTTCAAGTTTATCGTGTTCTCATAACAACATATGGTGTGAAAAGATTAATATAACTGCTAGTAGATACTATATGTTTTGACCCATTACTGTTAGTCTATTAGGGAGAGGTTTTCACATTCTTATAAGGAATGTTTCGTTCTCATCTCTAATTGATGTGGGATCCAGATAACTCTTCTTTTCACATTCTTTTCGTTTCACGGTTTATTCTCTCCTTTTGTCTCGAATCAATGAAGGTAATAGTGATTTTGACTAAAAGATTTGACATGACCGATAAAGAAGTTGAGTCATTTCAAGATAACTAATCTTCGAAGAGGTGAAGTGTCGATCGAACATTGTGGTTGATATGCATCCTATAGTGTCGGTCGAGAAACTTTAGTAACAAGTGAACATATATGAGCCATAGATGAAGGAATCATTGCAACATTATGTTTTGAAAAACTATAATGAATGAAGCATATAAAGCATGAATCAAATTACAAGATCCCCAATAAGATGGGACGAAGCAAAGATTGAAAAGGAAAAAGAATCTAAATATCCCATCTTTTTGTTTATAGCCATGTTCTTCACATTCAAGCCATTCAATTTCATTTGAAAATTCCCTTTGATTCAAACTTTGAATTTTGTGAACAAGTTTCTTATACTTTCAATAATACCATGAATATGAAAATTCCCTTTTTTTTGTTCTTCATTATTGCAGTCAAAAGCTATTATAGATACCTCGATTCAATTTATTCTTGTTCTAATGAGTATCAGCGAGGACGCTGGACCTTAAAAGGGTGTGAAAACCTCTCCTTAGCCGACGAGTTTTAAAATTTTTGAGAGAAAGCCCGAGAGAGAACAATATCTACTAACAGTGGACTTGGACTGTTACATCACATATCTATAGTGTTGTCTTATCATATATTATCACAATATGAGTAACGACCCGAAATTTTCTACTATTATAAATATTGAATGCAGAAATACTTCATTTAAACTTTCATAAAATGTCATCTTTATCTTAAAACACAGCGGTAGACGTACGTGTTTCGAAAATATTTATAAATGATTAATTAGAAAATAAATGAATGTGACAAGAAGTTATTAAAAAAAGAATAAAGGAGGTGGAGGGAACTAAGAACAAAACAATGCGTTTAACTTTAGGGGCAACGCAGGGACAACAAGACGGCATGCAGGTCGGCCATTTGGCTTATCAGCTCATCAACCGAGATATTCTCTTAATGCTCCCTAGTTATACAATATCAATAACTTTCTGATGTCTAATACTGTTTTCTAGGATACCAGATAAGTCATTTGTGCGACTGACGATCTAAATTTGAGTCTGTTGATTTATCTAAAGGTGAGAGTAAGTAGTGAACAATCTCTTCGTAGGTTTCGAAGAGGTGTGGTGGTGATGATTGGTATTAGAGTTGAGTGGACTCATAAAAATAGAATTAATAGACTTGTGTCCACGACTAAGCAGTTGGGCAAGTCCCACATTAATCGATTGGTTGAAATCGAAGAGTAGATAGGAGTCTGTGACAGTGTTCAATATTAAGAATCGAACTTGGATAGATTGCTATTGAAGTTGACAAGATTGATAGAATAGATGGTCATTAGACGAGATGTTGGTCTAAGAGTTGAGGTTGATGGTTGAGATTTTGGAAGACAAAGTCACACAATCTGGTGGCTTCCATGTGTAGGGATAGCTCGACGAGTTTTGGTACTCACATGGAGGAGGGTGTCAAAGGGTTAGATAACTTCTAGATGAGAAACCAAACCCTAGTAGAGAACGTGGTTCAATTCAATAAGGTAAAGGTCCTAAAGCTTAAGTCCTACCATGGGGTTCGATAGGTGAAGAATTTTGAGAGATCGATGCATCTGATTATAAGACCTTCGAATTTCTATCGAGCCCTTTGGTCTCACCCATGCCCTAACTACCTTTTGCACTCGAATTTCTATCGAGCTCTAGTAGTTCCTTGCAATATTGTGGTTTATAACCCAACGATGGAAGAACATCAAATTTACTTACCACTTGTCTTTTGAAAAGTTAAAGGTAAAATTAATTATATGTAACTGAGTGTGTGGAAAAATTGATAGGGAAGACAATATGATCGAAGCCATATGAGACTAGAAGGTATCAACTTTAGCCACAAGGTTATGTTCTTTATTTAGATCAGCAAATTACTATCAATGATTTGTCGAAGGATTCTCGAAAAGGACAAGACCATTAACGGACCTGCTGAAGAAGAAGAATAGTTATTGTTGAATTCCAAAGGCTCAAACTACCTTTGAAGAGTTGACGAGGATAATAATGGATGGACCGACACTCAAAATTGCTGATGTGACCAAACCCTTTGAAGTAGAGACCGATGCATTTGATTTTTCCTTGGGTGACATCCTTCTTCAGGATGGTCATCCTATTGTGTACGAGAATCAACTTAATGATGCATAAAAAACGTACGTTTCCTCAAAAAAAAAAAAAATGTTGGCAATAATTTATTGTTCGAGGTGAGGCAACCAAGTACTTATCAAACGAAAGCCAGAACAATTCCAAATTCATAAGTAAACATCAATATTTGGTGTACAAATATGAAGGTCTAGTTGAAGCCGACGAGGCATCATATAGAGTTCAATTTCCTTTTTGGATGAATATTCATCATGTCATCTAGACTCGGTTTAAAATTTTTACAAGAATTTACTTTTTAAGAGTTCAACAATACGTGCGAGTGGAGAGATCGTAATCCCACGAGAGTGAGCCAACTCTAAAGACCCATCCTCAGATCCGATTGTAGGTTGCTACTAGCCCTAAACGTCTGACAACATGCTTCTAACCAGTTGACCTATAGTTGAGTTCACTTCATCACGCCCATGAATCATATACGAAAAGTAGCTACTATATCATTGGAGGTGAAAGATTCGAACTTCTCACCTACAATATGAGTCGAGACGAGACTACGTGAATCCATTAAACTAGGTTTAGATGAGTTCGATAAATTTGTTCCGTAATGATGGGGTTGGTCGGAGAAAGAAAGAGAGAATGGATTATGGCAGTGAAGTGGTGTCGGGCACAAAACATTAGCAGAGTTCGAGGATAAGAAGAACATAAGCCCCAGAGACCATACTTCCAAATTCAAACTGTCTTTTTTTCTTTTCTCCTCAAACTTCCCAACTTCTTGTCTTTTTTACTTTTTTACCTTTTCTTTCTTTACCCATGGTAAATTCCCACTTTTCCAACTTTGCTTATTGTATCTATTTATTAAATTTTTTTACATAAAAATAAATTATAATGGAATAAATTACTGTGAGGGTTTATTCCATATTAATTAATAAATAAAGTTTTCATTTACTCAAATTCAATTATTTATTCAAAATAAATAATTTTTTTTTACCATTAATGCATGGTTAAAATTTATTTTTTCTATTTCAATTATTTGAGTGGTAAATTATTTAAATGAGTTTTAATTTAGGGAATAATTCAAAATTCAAAATGATTGAGTAAACCAATGAAAAATGAATTTTTTAAAAAAAGAACAAAATTATTAAAAACTTATTTTTAAAAATTAAACAAAAAGAAAAAGAGAGTCAAAGGGATATAGTGGGTCCGGTCAAACCGGCCTATGACCAATGTAGCCCTGCCCAGCTACTACACGTAGATTTCAATAATTAATTTTTGTGATTTTATGAGAGATTTGAAAAGGAAAAAACAAAAATATATTAATTTTTCTTTTAACGGGTCTATTTTACCTTTAATTTTATCCAATTCAATTCGAAAAAATGAAAATGAAATTAAAAGAAATTGCAATTGGGAGACCACTCGACTGATCTCGTCCACTTGAAAATTCATATAAGAATTGACGAGAAATAAATCAGAAGAAAAAAAAATTTATTGGTTTTATCTTCTATTTTTTATGAAAAGAAAAGTCAAGTCGGAATTCCTCCGAGAATGATTTGATAGATTCACAACAAAATGTAAACGTTCCGAGACCACCCTTAAACTTTTAGGAGTACCCCGTGGTTAAGAGTAATAGCTACATTATCCAACGGGTATTAGAGTAATAATCATATAACTTAATGAATCAATTATGGAAATTTGTGTTGAATGTAAAGTTGATGAAGAAATAATTGCACTTTTATTTAGTTGAGAAATAATTGAAGTTTGTATTGTCATGAAGATAGTAACTACTCTTCAAGAAGAGTCTCACTAAAAACAATATTCAAAAGTACATAATGAATCACGTAAGGGTATTAATGTCATTGCCACCCAAAGTTGCGTTCGGGTCTTATTTGGTCTCTGAACAGTTTAATGAATCAAGTAGGGGTATTAATGTCATTGCGACCTAAAGTTCCGTTCGAGTCTTATTCTAGTCTCTTAATTGGTAAAAATGTAGTTTCTAAACTTCAGTGAGTAACAAATTAACAATAATTTTTATGATAAAGATTAAATTGTTATATATTGAAGTCTAGAGCTAATTTCTACTATATGAGAAATTCGCGGACTAAATCATTACAAACGGTAGTTTAAAGATTAAATTGTTACTCTTTGAAAGTTTAAAGTTCAAAAGTGATATTCTATCGTTCTTTGTTAACCGTGAGGAACGATTATATACATTATGCCTTAGAAATTAGATAATCTTAATTATATGACTAAACCTTTATGTTCCTCTAACCTAGGACACTTACATGTATTAATTGATTAGACTTTCTAGCTATGAATGAGGGAATTTAGCCATCTTTTAAACTATAAAAAATAAACATGAAAATGGGTCAAGAATGCACTTATCATGTGTTCTAAAGCCGTAATACCTATAAGCTATCCTATACGATGTAGTTGTACCCGTCTAAAAAGAAAAAAAAAACGATGTAGTTGTGAGAAACACATGTAAACCCTAGAATCTTTCTTTTGGTTGCTCGTGATTTATACCAAGACCAGTTTGAATATAAGAAACCCTGTTGGATGACACTTTACAAGAAACCCTGTGAATAGCAAAGAAATAGATTGATTTGAGAACGTCTTTTTAGGAGACAATAATGAAAACCAAAACACGTAAACGGTGGCGAACAACTTTTTAAAAAGTGGTTAGAGTAAAAAGGGTCTAAGTCAAACTCAGCATTGGACTCTAGTTGGTGCATCAACATCAGGGGTTGTAGGCTGGGGCCGAAGTGTTTGGGGTTCATCAGAGCTCATGGCATGCATTTATGGGCACACATTTGTTCCAACAAGGCTAAGCCTTCCAATTTGTAGCCACGTAAAAAGATAATGGCACCTAGTTCACAATCAAATGAATAAGACAAAGGAAACTACCATGGAAAACACAAAGTGATCAAGGGTGTCCAAACTAATTTAGACCTGTGAAAAGAGAGAGATATATTAAAGATAAGGACCCCATTCGGTCAAGAAAAATGAGACCTAAAGAGTAATTACAAAAAGGATTTTTCATTCAAATAAAAAGAGAAACATAAACTTTAACAAGGGGCCAAATATCATTTATCAACCGTTCTTAAAAGTTTTATATTTTTCTCGTATGTGGACCCTACAAAACAGAAGACGCTTACTTGCCACAAAAATCTCCCTTTATTTTGGATAGAGCAGAGATAGAGAAGGAACTTTACTGTGAGATCCCGATCCCACATCGGTTGAAGAGGGAAATGAGACATTTATTACAAGGGATATGAAAACCTCTCCCTCTCCCTCTCCCTCTCCCTATCACGCGCGTTTTTAAAACCTTGAGGAGAAGCCTAAAAAGGAAAGTCCAAAGAAGACAAGCTAGCAAACCTTGAGGGAAAACCCAAAAGAAAAAGGCCAAAGAAGACAGTATATGCTAGCAGTGGGCTTAGGTTGTTACATCTTCGAAAACCAAACGCTCGGAAAAAAATACAGCCCCAAACAAGCAAAAGGTGATCTACGGAGCTAGAGGCCATGCAGCATAACAAAAAGAAACTATTGCTATCATTCTCCAATCAAAAGCTCACAAGGGTTTTGTAGGTTTTTTTATGGCAGGGCATGGGGACTGCCAGCTGATTAGCGAGACAAGGTGTTTGTAATGGTAGCTTATCATAGCCATATCAATTTAATCATATCCTCATAGGTGTGGTAAATAACTGTATCGTGACAGAATTTTCGAATCAACGCCTAAAATATCCACAATGAACTCAAAATTATTAGCAAAAATCAGATACTAAACAATGTGTAATCTGCAACAGTCACAAGCAGGCTCTAACAAAAATCCTGAAAATTGATCCTATATCTTTGCTACACATCCGAGAGAAACCAAGAAACAAACAGTCATTAGTTTCCAACCGTGACCCAGAATTCACAAGGGGGGCTGGGAAGTTGTTAAAGGATCAGTACCAAGTTCTGTATCTATATTCATGTATCCACCAGCAAAACAAAAACCAGGCAGCAAAGAAAACCAAACCT
The DNA here is from genome assembly GCF_002738365.1 of Cucurbita moschata. Lineage (NCBI taxonomy): Eukaryota > Viridiplantae > Streptophyta > Magnoliopsida > Cucurbitales > Cucurbitaceae > Cucurbita > Cucurbita moschata. Next base: position 4,568,688 of record NW_019268519.1, on the reverse strand, counting down.
TGCCGAAGAAGCTCATCCCCATAGCCTACTGATAAAGCCCTTTCTGTCCTTTTTCATTCTATTCTCAAGAGATGGGAAGTCAATGAAGTTAAAAGCAAGGTCCAGAACAATGGGATTCCGGGGGATCGCCTGAAAGGCGGGAGGAAAGGCTTCAATGCGTGGAGCACTCTTGGTATTCGAATTGGCGATCACAGACTCATAGTTGTCGAGGCTCTGAAGGAGGTATTTGACCGGCTGCAACATTTTGAAGATGGATTTCATAGATGTTAGCAGCCAGGAAGATGTAACTAATATAGAACATGTGCTCGCCAAAACATGACTTGGCTAGGAAGAAATAAGAATTTGGTGTATCGATACAACAGGAAATCAATCAAAATGCTCAAAGATTTACTCATTGAAGACATGATTTTCTTCTACGAGGGAGTATTATTGCATCCAGGACCAAGCAATTCAAGTTCATTCAATCTGGTTCCAGCTTAAAAAGGAAAAGGCAAATAGAATGAACACAATCAATACCTTCTTCTCTGCTCCAGTTAATGACATGTTCGAGATCTTGTTCGATAGATTCTCCGGAGCCTTAATCTCCTCCATGATTCCAGTTGCATGCTCAATACAACTGTTAGCTCTGCATTCCTCAATCAATGTCTTCAACTCTTCGATAATCTTCTGTATCAAAAGGTTCAGTCGAAGTTCTTTCAAAATGTATACTTGCAAAAAGTCCAGACTCCTGACCAGTATGATACCAGACTATTCTATATGATACACATACCGGGTCACTGATATTTTCCGAACGGAATTTTTGTATGGCATCTTCGACAAGGGAGCGAGCATGGCAGTAAAGTACATGAGCTTCAGCTCTTTTTCCAGCCAGACTGTATGATTTTGCCAAGTAAAAGCACCTGAAAATACATAGAGGACGACCCATCATTTACGGTAAATTAGTGCCAGCAAACATCAATTAATCCATAATTGAGTGAGTAATGACAACTATCAAGAACAAAAGACAAAAATAATTATGACAACTATCATAATTGAGTGAGTAATGACAACTTATGTTGCCAGGCATAATACCAACTGGGCAGGTTAAATAGAAAACAAGGGAATGTAAAACAAACAAGGTGCAGGATACAGCTAAAAGCAAGGCGTTATGAGGTCAAGGAACATGGTTGGGAATATAGCGCATTATGAGCAAATTTTCAATGATTACGAAGAACAGAACAGATAATTTAGAATGCAAAATGCTAGATCATAATGTAAATATGGAGGCTTTTCTGATCAGAAAGAAAGATAAAGAATTCAAGGGAAGAAACCTTTCTCCACGAAAAGCTATACTTTTAAGTGAGCACTCTTCAGCAAATGTCACTTCTTCTGGCTTCCTATCTCTTCCCGAACTGACTAAATCAGAAAGGTCAGCAATATTCTGCAAATAATAATAATAATAACCAATAAATAAATTGTAAAAGCTATTACTAACTCCTGAAAAACCTCTAATTGTGGTCGAGCATCCAATGACAGAAACACGAAAAAGAATATAAGAATACATAAAACTGCTTACTTGTAATAAAAGATCATACAAGCGAACAAGTTCCTCCGGCTTGGTAACTTTCTCATTTTTTTCATCGTGGCGCCTAACAAGCTTACTTTTTGCGATTTTCACCAATAACTGGTTGCGTTCAATTGTCCTTTGGCCCAACACTGCACTAACAGCTTTATCAAGCCCACTTAAATCATCTTTGACATTTTCAGCATTTCCAGCGCTGACCTAAACAAACAGAACACTGGCAACATAAGTCTGGAAGATCGAATTAGTAGAGATGCAAACTCTAGAACAATTCAAAGGAAGTCTAATGTCAATCTTCCACATACCAGATCACTGCGAATAGAGCTCCTTGCCTCATGGTATGCTGTAAAGATCTTATCAAAAATGGTCAATCTTTTTTCTGCTGGAAGTGAATCTGCTGAATCTTGCAAATCCTTTTCTAATTCCCGAGCTGGATAATTTCATGCAGACATAATTAGGAATTCTGGATGACAAAAGTGAAAATATGAACCTGATGGTAGGTGCATGCCTTCGACAGATTCTAGCAAATACAACATAATAAGGAATTCTACAGGAATAGGTTTCACAACATATTCCTTCATAACTTATCTAGCCAAACACTTCGGTGTAAGCAATATAAAACCAGAATCTAGATACCAGCAAACGTCTGGAACATACATACATTGTAGCCAAGTAAAATAAAATGAGAATATCAGTGGGAGTTATCGCATGGGAAAGAAGAATAGATGATAGCAAACAGAAAGCCAATTAATTAAGAGAGAATACAGGAAAGTAGTAACTTTCATTAGATCAAGTAAATAACAAAAGTAAGCTATGCCTTTAGTATTCCTTTCGAACAAGGAGTGGAGTGTTCTCTTTCCCAATTTGAGGTATTAACTTCTGCCATACTAACGTTCTCATTAAGATCCATATTTTCTTGGTTTAAATAGGCCGAAAGAGTAATACTATCTACCATTTTGAGTTAGTCTTCACCGTCCCCATCAACACTACATCCAGTCTAAAACCCAGAACTGATTGCAATAGGGACACGAAATCCACAGAGATATTAATCAATAACCGAAAGGATTAAAGTAGTCATCTTATTCCAGATACATAGAAGTTTCTTCACTTAGAAAGTCATCTTTTTATCCTATCTTAAACTGTTCCCCAGACCCCTCTTTTCTAGAATTTCTACCAAAGGACAAACTAAATATTGCATCTATAAGTTTTGGAAACAAACCTCTTTGATTGGAGCATATAAGAAACAGGCCATTAAATTTCTGGTTACTAGCATCTAAGTTCCTACACAATAAAATCATCATATATCTCAATATTTAAACGATTGCTAAAACGAACACCAACCTTTCAATATGGAAACTCTAGTTTTAGCATTGGATATTGGAAACCTATGACCAAGCCAATGAAACTCGGTCATGGAAACAGCCTGCTGAGATCTGGCCTCCGACATGACAGCCTACAAGCAAGAATGTACAAGATTATAACATAAGCTAAGACCACTAATAGACTAAAAGAGTAAAAACATTATCAGATTAACCAAACAAAAAACAAGAGAAAATCAATGCCACGATTATGAAACTTTAATAGATCAAGCAGTAGGCAGTTGAAGGATATTCCTGTGATTATCTGTTGTCTTATGTTTTCTATAACAAGCAATGTTCTTAGGTCTACGGTCTATCTAACAACAAATAGACAGACATCAAAAACAAGTATACTACAGTTATAGATAACCTCTGTTTGAAATCCACAATTAAATAAACTGGTCATTTGACTTCAACTACTGTAGATTACTGTCTGCTAACTACTGGGGAAAAAACCCGTGTCAGGATACCAAAATGAAGATACAAGGTTTTTATTTTCTTTTTACCTTTTTCTCTTTTTATGAAAACCCAAGCTTCCATTGAGAAAGTGAAGGTATAACAACCACAGGTCCACCACCATTAACCACAAAGATCTATGCCTATACTGAAGTCTTAAAAGAAAGGGAGATGAGAGAATCTAGTCTAAAAACTCAAACTTGTCCTTGGGCGAAAACCTCTCCAAACTAAATAAAAAAAAACTTCGTTGAAGCCAGAACACTTTTAAAGCAAAAAGTTGGTCTGGAATCAATTAAATCAAAACCAAAGTCTCAAACAACGCTTTCTTGAAAACTAATAGATAACTTTATTGACAATAAAACAACTTTGCAGAAAAGGAAACACCGAAATCAACAAGAGAATTGAATTCTTATAAACTGTGAAAACCAATATGAGTCTGAGATTTTTGTTAGCTGACAGATCTCTTTCAGTAAAATTGTTTAATTTATGGTGCTCGTACATAAATACATTGTATATGCAATGCTTATAAATCAAATAAATAAGAATCTGAACAAAAATGATAAATGAATAAACTTGAAAGTAAAAGGCAAGCAAACAGACCTCTAGTTTAGCTTTGAAAAGGTCTAGAGCAGGGCCTTCCATCTCCCCAATATGTAGAAGTTCAGAGGCCTGGATATTTGACTTGCCAATCTTGTGCAAGCAATATCTTATACTAGGTTCTAGCTCCTCCACACGTTCACGGCACAAAACTTGATTCTCTAGATCTCCTACTTTCCCAAGTTCCTCATAAACAGCTCTGAAAGGTAAACATAATATTAGCTAATCATGTTATCTAAATCAAAATGAGATGATAAACAATGCAGGGCCTTTAAGAGATCAAGTGTGCTTTACAAATTTTATTGCTATAAGATGTATCCTTCACAATTATTTGATTCTTTACAAATGGATAACAGTATACATCATAGATATGTAATTGTCTTCGCATTATCCTACGGTGATCTTCAACAGTATGAATAAGAATGCTAATCGCCTTTTCCTCAGTTGCAATTACACACTGAAGCTTTAATGATCCTTTTGCTGTCAGCTTACCCAACTTTCAAGGATCACGAAAGCCATTCATATTCTCCTTTTTGGTCAAAAGTTTCAAAGAAAAGATGCGAACTTTTTCACTTAATGCTTCTAGGGCCATTTTTTGGGAAATTTGGTTGGAACAAAATATTACTTTCAGTGAAAAGAGTAGGAGAGGGAAGAATTACGGGATGTCAACACAGTGTACCAGCCATCTAAATCAAAACAATTTATATGCAAATTTGTGGGAATTAAAGCTTGAATAGAGGTACTAAACCCAATTCAATCCCAAAGTCTCTTCTAAATGAGTCTTCCAGACTTTCCTAGTATGACAGTGGCATTATCTCTCAAAGGGATTTTTGACCTTTCTAATATAGAGGACAGAAAAATAAATAAATAAACAAAAATAGCTAGTAAAACATCCATAGAGCAAAAAATTTTGCATAATGCATATTAACCCTTAAAAAGAAGGTAATGCAAGAATTAGTTGATCATTCTAAGAAGGAATTTAAAGATCGAGAAAATACAAGGAAGCACCTAGATCTTTTGAAGTTCAATAATGCTATGTCCCAATTCCGATCTTGTTCAAACAACAAGTTCCCAGTCATATAAGATGCATAAGCCTACATATATGAACAAATAATTATCAGCTGAGAAACAAAAAAAAAAAAAAAAAATTATGAAAAATCACTCTTCATGAAGACGTAATTCTAAAATTTCGAAGTTAAAAGAGTATCATATATAACATATATTCCATAAGAAGAAAACTAGGACCAAACCTCTGCTTCCAAAGATGTTCTTGAGTCTCCCTTGCTTGCACACAATTGTGCGAAGAGAGTCGCCCATTTTACTGCCTTTCTGAGCCTACCAATCAAATAGATACGCTGACGTGCATTTGGACCATCTGGTAATTGCCTTTTCTCCATGGCATGACTCCATGCTCTCTCCGCCGTATAAAGAACCACATGGAGAAACCTATTTTAAATCCAGAAGGTTGATAGTTTTAAACTTTGTTGAATTTAACACAGCCACAGACAATGCTCAAATAAATTAACACTTCGCCATCTTCTTTCCCTTCCTTTTTCCTTCCCCACTTCATTAGAATCAGTGTACATTAAGGGGAGACATCATTGACCATCTAGTTAACAATATCTAGAGTATTTTTCTAATCAGTAACAGGAGGAGACTGCTTTGAAGCGCAAACAAAAAAAGGGCGAGTATAGAAGCAACATGTAAATATTCGACAAAATTATGCTACTCTCGGCATTAAAAAACTATTAAATGGGACAAACCTGACTTCAGTAACAGTTGATTGAGTTATGGCTCGTTTGGTGTACTTTCCACGGCCATGCGTAAACTTCAGAGATTTATATAGCCTCCTTAGCCGAGCTGTGCAATATCTCCTACACATCAAAAAGATCAAATCTACCAAAAATCAACCGCCTACGCAATAAGGAGAAATTCATAACACTATCAACGCTAGCATAATTGGAAGTAAGAAACTAAAAAACAGCATCAAAATTTATCAATTAAACCAAATGACACAAACCGATAGCGAGTATAATCTCCATGACGTAATCCATGCTGCATCTGGGCAGATTTCAAGAGCTGCAATACTTCGAAAAACAAATAAAAACAACAGATAAACCACCATCAGCATCCAACAAGTTTAGTCTAACGTGAAGAATTTAGCCACAGCTGATAAAAATGGACAAAATGAACACACCAGGCGCAGTTTTAAAACCCAAAAAAGCTTAAACAACTTCAAAATTGACATGGGCATACCGTTAATGGAAAATCTAGGATTATCAGGGTCAGAAGCATTGGAATTAGCGCTGTCAATTTCCATGGACGCCATTTGGCTCTATTTCGCAACCAGAGCCTTAAAAAACAAACGAAAGACACCCATCAGATCATGAAACTGATAAACAGTAGCCAATGAAAGAAGCGACATCCACGGATTCAGACTAGACCAGCCGGAAAACTGCTAAGACGGGACTCGGGGATCGGAATCTGGCATACATTGGCGGGGTAATCAGGAAACTTACCCTATGAAGGTCTCTGCACAATTGCGCTGATGATCTGTGGGAAGTGGCAACGGCTGCTGCGTATCCTTGAATTGCCCTGTGATTCGCACTGTTCTCTAATTTGAAAGCCTTTTCCAATTGGGTTTTACGGACCAAAATCCAACGCCACACCAAAAATCAATGAAATTTGGAGAATGATCCAATGTAAATGCAGCTGCTTTCCAAATCCCTAAATTAATCAAAATATCCCTAAATTAATCAAAATATCCCTAAATTTTATATTTATTTCTAAAATTTTAAAATTAAAAAAAAAATGTTTAGAATTTACATAAGATTGAAATAAAAATAAATTTTACGTGAGTGAATAATATTACCATCATAAACTAAAAATCTTAGATATATGAATAATTTGTAACAAAAAAATATATACATTTATTTGTGTTTATATGTTAAAAAAAAAAAATAGATACTAGGCAGAGAATTGGACGGGGATGAGGATCAAGAATATAATCCTTCCGTTGGCCCGGTTTATCTAATGAGAAAAATCTCTTACTCCCTCTCCATTTTCTATTTAATAGGAGATTTCGAGACTTTGTGGGATAAATGGATATCTCTGATTCTCCCGTACAATCGATAGAGAATAATCTAGATTGAAAATGTCAATCATTATATTCTTCGTTAGTCAGAGGTCGATAATTACAATTGCAAAAAAAAAATTTCATATAATTTTAGATAGACTTCAAAATTGCTAGTTAAAAGTCGACGAGTCAAGAGTTTAAGTCACACACTCTTTAACGTTTATTTTAAGTCATATTGTCTTTCTGGAATGGAAAAAAACTCAATGATAATGACATTCTTAGAGGTATAAATTACGACGTCTAATTTGACAAGCATGTAACACCAAGTGGAGGCATGTTGGTAACCAAGATGAAGACACTGATTCGTGTAAACTGAGGATAAGTCAAACATTGAAGGATTATATTATCGTCTAAAACCAAATGTTCATTTTTAAGTCTCTTATCAAGTTGCAGGGGTGTTCATAAAACTTGATGATCTGAAAAACTCAATCGAATTAGGTCATGAATTTATTTGAGATAGCTGAGTTCAAATAAATAAAGATTTTATAAATGAGAGGATCAGTGTGTATATATATATATTTTTTTTTTATTATTATTATTTTATAATTACTTTGGTACTTGACTTACAAATTAAATTAAATGTTTGAAAATAAATAAATAAATATTTTAGGACTAACATTTTACCTTTATTAAAAACAAAATTTTAAATAAATAATATGAACCTAAATATGTCTCAGTCTGACCTAACCCAACTCACGAGTATCTTTCTTGAATGGGTCTCGTTATTTTTTTCTTTATCTCATTTTTTAAAATCATAATTTCAAAACAAAAATACACTCAATAATTTTTTCCGTCATAAATATATATTAAAGAACTTATTTTAAATTATAAATTCAATCTCTTCATTATCGAGATTGAGACTTCGACATTTTTGCTTCGAAAGTCAAAATGGTAGACTTTTGATTTGGGTCGAAATTTAGTTTATACAACTTGGTATTACATTTATTTTAAGCCATATTTTTGAATAAGTATATACGATTACACCAAGTAGATGATATTGTTACCCAAATTAAAGATGAAGATACTGAATTGTGTCAAAGAAAAAAAGTCAAATATGGGGGACAAGTGCTACAAAAATTATATTATTCGTTTGGGTCAATATCGGTTCTTGTGAGATTCCATGTCAGTTGGAGAGAAGAACGAAATATTCCTTATAAAGCGCGCATACGGGCGTGGAAACATCTCCCGAACATGCGCGTTTTAAACTAGTGAGGCCGACAACGATACGTATGGAGTCAAAACGGACAATATTCAGTTTATAATAAGAAAATAAAAAAAAATGTTAATATTTTCTCTCTTTTTGTACAAATGAGAAGGACAAAAAAGGGAAAAAGAAAAAAGGAATGAAATTACTTATTTAGCCTTTGGTATTTGTTTAGCCTTCTTTTTGTTTGAGTTTAAACCCTACAAATTTATAGGGTGAATGCCTAATTTCATACTCCGAAATGCTCTCCAATTTGGGGGACCAAACCGGGCCCTTCGATCCGACGAGTTGATCGTAATGTTTCTTCAACTCCGGCGTACTGCACAGAAATTGACCTCCTCCGCCGTCGTCCGCCGGGGAAATTAGGCGAAGAATGAACTCCGGCGCGACCTTAATCAGAACTCTTCCATTTGCGTTTCGAACATACTCAAACGGACAAGGACCGGAAAATTTCACGGTCTTCGCCTTTTGAGCGCCGAGGGCTGCGAGCGACGATGTGGTGAGAACGTCGAAGGAGGCGAATAGATCGAGCGGGAGGATGAAGTAGGTCTCGCCGGCGATGAGTTTGTCGTCGGTGCCTAAGGAGGGGATGGTGTGACCGATGAAGAAGGAATCGGCGTGACAGATCATCGTGTTTGGGAATCGGAACATGATTTCACCGGCCATGTGGTGCTTACCGGGGAGGAGTCTAGTAAAGCCGTCGGAGAAGACGAGTTTGACGGCGGAGGAGCGGCGGCGGGAGACGGAAATTGATACATAACATGGAGAGGCGGCGGCATTGCCCATTGGAATTAGAGAGAGAAAAGAGAGGATTTAGAATGGGGAAGACGGAGGAGGAGAGAGAGAGAGAAAAAGGGGATTTTATATCGCTTGATTTTAAAATTGGTGAAATTGTTTTTTTTTAGGTTTTTGTTTATTTGGAGCCTTAATTATCTATATTTATATCCATTATTATTATTTATAATATATATCTATATATATAAAAAGGTTAATTATAAGTAAAATCCATAAATTTGGACATTAAATATTTATTTATTAGGCTAAATTAATAAAATGTATATTTTATGTAAAAAAATATATATATATTTTAAAATTATTACGAGTTTTAATAGTATTCTTAAATTTTTAGAGTAACTTTTTAAATATCTGATTCAATTAATACTTTATTTTAAAACTTTCGAAAAGTGGTCCCAAAATACCTATTTTTTTAACTATTTTTTTAACCTTAAAATATGATTTACCCTTAAAACTTTTAAATGTCTCCATCCATAATTAATCTAGACCTAACTTTTTGCATTTTTAATTTCAACAACTTTTGTATTTTGGGGTAGCCTTGTTTAATAGAAAGAAGTGGGATAGTATTGGTTCTTTCGGTAAACCGATGCATGAGCTGAGGACCAACCCTTCAAAGAAGTCATATGTCGTTTGATGTTTAGGCATCGAAAATGATCATTCCGCAGGTTCACCTACGGAAACCTTGTTACGACTTCTCCTTTCTCTAAATGATAAGGTTTAGTGGACTTCTCGTGACGTCGCAGGCAGCGAGCCGCCCCATGTCGCCATGATTCGAACACTTCACCAGACTATTCAATTGGTAGGAGAGACGGACGATGTGTACAAAGGGTAGAGACGTAGTCAACGCGAGCTGATGACTCACGCTTACTAGGTCGTTAAACGTCTCACGGAGTTAGAAGCAAGCGGAGTCAAAGGCAAGTCAAACTCACATAAGAAAAGGGAGTCAAAGGCGGGTTAGACTCACATAAGCAAAGGGAGAACACGTTCATGGTTAGCGAGAACCGCGAGAACCTCGACACATCCCTCGTGGGAGACTTCTGATTGTCCGCTCTAGCCTACTAGCTATCATCGTTAGCCTCACAATTTCCACACTGTTCCCCTCTCCAACCGATGTGGGATCTTCCCCTCTCCAACCGATGTGGGATCTCACACACTGTTCCCCTCTCCAACCTCACAAGCCTCACAATTTCCACATTGTTCCCCGGGATCTATCCATGACCAAGATGAAGTTTTGGAGAAATTAAGTGGAGGTCCAAATGATATTGAAGAATCAATGGATGAGTTGTGGTTAGAAGTGAAATCATTTGCTTGCATGCTTGATTTGGTACTATGCTCACTTTCGGGACTCAAACCCGTAGCTTCCCGGGGAAATAAAGTGTACAACATAGGTTGTTGATTTAATTTCCTTCAAATATGTTTTTTTATTCGAATTGTCATATTTTACCCGACAAGACGCAAGTAATAGATTGATATGCACGGACAAATGGGTTATATCAATAAAAAAAGAGTTTTTTTTATTCTTTCATATCAAGCATTTCTGTCCAAGGACAAATGGGTTATATCAATTTATGGTGGATCCCCAAATTATTGAGCCGAGCTGGATTTAAACCAGCGTAGACAATATTGCCAACGAATTTACCGTTCGTCCCCATTAACTGCTCGGGCATCGACCCAGGAACAATCACCCTAAACTCCCTAGATGTTTTAGATGTCTAGTCAATTGTTGCACCTCAACCCATTTTGAGAATGAATTAGCTCTGATTCGAGCAACAAATCAAGCATAATACCAAATCGAAAGTGAAAGCAAAGCGTATTAATAGTCGAATCGAGGTATAAAAAAATTTCATTCAACAATTTATTTGACATCAATGGTCTTTAAAATTATTCATTTAAAAAAAAAAAAAGTGCTTTTATATGCTATAAGAATGCATGTGGTTGACCAAGGAAGGCCCTTTGTGGTGGCTTAGCTTCAAACTGGAAGACCAGCCTCATCGAACCCAAGCTCACGAAGAACCTCTTTGCATTGGGGAAGAGTCTCCTTCTTCATGAACCCAAGTGGGTTAGCTTGACGCATAGGGTTCGTGATGCCATCGTTGGCCGTGATGCTCACTCTCGCCCTATGCCCAAATCCATCGGTGGGAACCTCAGCACAGTCATCATCACTACTCTTCACCAAATTCACTTCACAAACCTCCTCCTCATGGTCGCCGTCCACCTTGATCGTGTACTCTCCGTTCTTCCCGGTCTCAGCCTCGACGGCTAACGTCTCACTTCCTCCTTCCTCTTCGCGGCATACCAACTTCACCTTAGCTCCTGATACATGATACATCATAGACAAATGACATTACAGGAGTTTGAACCTAAGATATAGAAGGAACGAACAAAGGAATTGTGTTACCATGCATCCATTTGCTGACACGGGTGAAGAATTGGATGCGGCACGTGTCACAATAAACCTTGCCCTCGACGACAAAGTGATCTTTTTTCGAGACGGAGACGTGGAGGATGGAGAGGAAGAAAAGGGCAGAAAGAAGGATGATAGCAAAGGATTTTGCCATTGTGGTTGTTGGGATAGATAGATGGAGAATTCTGAATGTAAATGTGAATGTGAGAGTGATTTGAATGATGGGAAAGGAGGTCTCTTATAGGACTAATTTGGTTGTTTCTTTGGGAGTTGGTTGAGTTTTTGTGGATGGGAGTCCTTTTTTCAGCTTTCGTGTTTACTAAACCTAAAAATAGCTATGTTTTTTACGAGTTCATTCGAATATGAAATCCAATTCTGGCTTGTTACTTTCTTGATTTGTTCTATAAAAATAGAATCTCTCCATTTTTATTCATAATAGAAAGTTAAAATCAAATAAATAAAGAAAAGTCTGCTATCCGAATACAAATGTGATGCTTTAACTTCTAAGCTAATGTAATCATTCTTACCACCGGACAATATTCACTACAATACAATTATATACTGAGTAGTACTTGTTACTTCTTGCATATATAACACTTTCTCAATACAATTATATACTGAGTAGTACTTGTTACTTCTTGCATATATAACACTTTCTCAAAATCTCTCCTTCGAAAATCTCTATCTATTCTCGTTTTCTAAAATCTTCTTCTTAAACCGAAGTCAGAGGTTCGAGCATACGTCGTTTGGCCGTAGGCGTAAGAACGAATTGACTTAGCTCAATTGTTGTTGGAAAATGAGTGCAGCAAAGTCGCAAGTCCGCTACCATCAAAGGTGTGATTGTGACATATATTTTTATATATAAATTTATGTAGGGTGGGAGAAATATTTATAGATTTTATTAGGTAAATAATTATATATCTTAGATAAAAGATAATGAAGAGAGATAATAATAAAAAAAAAGAAGATTTTTTTTAGTTATTTTCTATTTTTATATAATATAATAATTACTTTTTTTTTAAATTTAGATTATATAATATAGTAATTACTTTTTTTAATTTAGAAAAAAGGGCTAGTTTATTTTTTATTTTTTTATACAAATAGTAATTGTTATTATCATTTTTTTTAATATCGATATATTAAAAAAAATAATTAGAGATTTCGAGACACATTAAATCAAAATTCAAAAACAAATAATAATAATTAGAGATTCAAATATAAAAAAAAAAAAAATTAGAGGAAGGGTTCTCTCTTGTATTGTCAGAATTCACATAAAAATAATATATGTTAAAGTACGTAAGAATATATAAATATTGTAATCATGAATTAATTTTTTTTTTTAAATTTCTTAAGCCATATGGAAAACTTTTTACATGGGGTCTTATTAATTTACCTCTATCAACGAGCTGTTTATCCAATTATTACCATTGATGTTGAAAAGGTTCTTAATATCGTTAAGTTCAAATAAATGAAAATTTAAATGAGGTGGTTCATAAATTCAAATAAATAAATTTGTATTTAATTTCATAATTATTTTTTTATTTATTCGAAAAAATTTACAATTTGAATAATTAGGCTAGGTCACTGTAATCACTTGCGCAGACGTCATTATTTTAATATTTCTATGAGCCACTAAAAAACCTTTATAGCTTCAATTATGCTAGGTCTTATGCTTCCGAGACGGGGGAACCCTAATATAGACCTCCTCTCTTTCTTAGGAAAAGTGAGCAAAAGTGAGCCATCGGTTCAAATACAAGATATTATCATTATCGCATGAACAATTAGACATCCAACCCATAATCAAAGCGACTCAATGGCAAGAACAAAGCTCACCAACTGAGCTATAGACCCCGAGCCAAGTATCATTAATGCTTTAATGATCGATTTATTCATGATTAAATCATAACCTAAATTCATTTTGAATTACTAAGAAAAAATAAACTCTTAAGCAACTACCTCATCGATTTCAACATTAAAGCATATATGCTATAACCATGCATGTGCTTAACCAAGAAAGGCCCTTTGTGGCTTAGCTTCAAACGGGAAGACCAGCCTCATCGAACCCAAGCTCACGAAGAACCTCCTTGCATTGGGGAAGTGTCTCCTTCTTCATGAACCCAAGTGGGTTAGCTTGACGCACAGGGTTCGTGATGCCATCGTTGGCCGTGATGCTCACTCTCGCCCTATGCCCAAACCCATCGGTGGGAATCTCAGCACAGTCATCATCACTACTCTTCACCAAATTCACTTCACAAACCTCCTCCTCATGGTCGCCATCCACCTTGATCGTGTACTCTCCGTTCTTCCCGGTCTCAGCCTCGACGGCTAACGTCTCGCTTCCTCCTTCCTCCTCGCGGCATACCAACTTCACCTTAGCTCCTGATACATGATACATTATAAAGAAATGACATTACAGGAGTTTGAACATAAGATACTGAAGGAACGAACAAAGGAACTATGTTACCATGCATCCATTTGCTAACACGGGTGAAGAATTGGATTCGGCACGTGTCACAGTAAACCTTGCCCTCGATGACAAAGTGATCCTTTTTAGAGACAGAAACGTCGAGGGTCGAGAGGAAGCAAAGGGCAAAAAGAATGATAGCAAAGGATTTTGCCATTTTTTCTCTTGTGGTGTGCTTGTGCTTGTTGGGATAGATGGATTGATTTGGAGGATGGGAAAGGAGCTTCATTTATAAGAGGGATTTAGTTGAGTTTTAGTGGATGGGAGTCTTTTTCTTACATTTGTTATATAAAAAATTTTACTTTCTTTTTCCTTTAATTTTAATGGTTGTAATCATTATTTTAAACCTATATTAGGGCAATTAATTTGGGGTGATTTGAATCAATCAAAATGAGTTAAAAACAAAAACAAAACAAAACAAAAACCTTAATCCAAATAAGACATAATTTAAGTGAAAAAATAAAGTAGGTGTGTTCAAAAGATTCGATGACCTAAAAAATTGTGATGTCTTGTCACAATCGCACTTTGATGGCAGTGGACTTGCGATTGTGTGGCACTCACTTCTCAGCAGCAAGTGAGTTAAGTCTATTCGTTCTTGCGTCACTTCTCAACAGCAAGTGAGTTAAGCCTATTCGTTTTTGTGTCACTTCTCAACAGCAAGTGAGTTAAGCCTATTCGTTCTTGTGTCACTTCTCAACAGCAAGTGAGTTAAGCCTATTCGTTCTTGTGTCACTTCTTAGCAGCAACTGAGTTAAGTCTATTCGTTATTGTGTCACCTACGGCCCAGCGACGTATGCTCGAGCCTCTAGCCCTGATTCAAGAAGAAAGTTTTAGAAAACAGGACAGAGAGATTTCGAAAGAGAGTTTTGAAAGTAAGAGTTGAGAAATTGAAATTGGTGTTAGATGGAAATGTAAGCAAAATACAACTGGTTTACTGCATATAACTATTGAGTACGGAGCCACATTGGTTGGGGAGGAGAACAAAACACCCTAGTGGAAACCTTCTCTAGTAGACCCGTTTTAAAGCTCGAAAGGGAAAGCTCAAAGTGGACATAATCCATTTAAATGAAAAAATAAAGCATGTAGGGGTGTTAAAAAAATTCGATGACCTAAAAAATTGCGATGTCCCACATTGGTTGCGAAGTACAACAAAACACCATTTATAAGGATGTGGAAACCTTCTCTAATAGACGCATTTTAAAGCTCGAAAGGGAAATCTCAGAGAGGACAATATTTGCTAGCAGTGGACCTAGGTATTCAATGAATTCTGTTGTTTTAGGGTTTTGACTTTGTGGGTCAAACTTATTATGGTCTTTACTAATTCAGGTCAATTTTTTTTTTTATTGAATTAGAATATTGTGTAATTTTGATATTGATGAAGTAGGGTATGTTAATGGTAAAAATTGAGCTTCCCAAGAAACCTTAAAATTTTCAAAGGGATGGTTGACATTTTTTATTTGGAGGATCAAATTGAAGAAAAATAATAATAATTTGTTTTGACGGATCAAATTCAAGTAAATCATCTAAAGGTGATCGTGATCGTCTCGAATTTTAGTAGCTTATCAGAGAAAATTTTAGCTTGGAAAGGATACGAATCGAACCTCAGAACACATCCGAGTTTTTAAGATTTACTAGTAGAGATCTCTTGAAAATGCCTTCGAAAGTTAAAGATTACGTATCATTTTCAGCCTTACGGTTTTAAAACGGGTTTATTAAGTAGAAGTTTCCACGCTATTATTTCAATTACTTTTATATAAATATTTAACATCTATTTTATTTTAAATTAATTCTTTAAATTTTTATATGATTTAATTTGCAAATTATTTTTTTTAATATAAATAAAGATGATTGAAAGTTTAAAATTTTAGTTTGAGAATATGACAAATTTTATTTAAAAGTTATAAGTAGATAATTCAGAATATAAACCACACAACCCCATCTAGAGTCAACCTCAACCCTAATCGACGTTCATGGTAGTCGACCGCTCATGTTCAGCTGACCTTGTTGAGTTTGCTTTTCATACTTTGAACTTTTACTTTTGACGGACTTTCTGTAACAGACCAAGTCTACCATTAGTAGATATTGTCCATTTTGGCCCGTTACATATCGTCGTCAGCTTCATGATTTCAAAATACATCTACTAGAGAGAGGTTTTCACACTGTTATAAAGAATATTTTGTTCCCTATTCTGAAAAAACAAAAACCGAACAAATTTTCAAACAACCTTAAAAGTTGCGAAGACTTTTATACAAAATATTAGGTTTAGAGTGATGGGATGCATAGAAATTTTGAGTTGTGTGATGTAAATTGCTTGTCAAAAAGGGAACTATGAGCTGAAGCTTTCAACCAAATCATTGAATATAAACCACAAAAGCTTGAACAAGTATCTCCCTTCTTTGATTAATTATAAGTGATAAGATTTGGCCTATTCACAAGTCAACTCAATTGGTTCAACTAGCCCTAAGTTTATAATCCCGTCAACGTTATTGAAATTTTACCCGAGAATTAAGAAATAGAAATAAAATTACCTATTAACTTGAGCGTTACTTCAATAGTTAAACTATGTTAGATTAAGCACGTCAATTAACCGTATTTTGAAACACGGAAAAAAAATAATGGGCTTATCAAATTATCTATCGAGCCATGAAAAAAAAAATTGCCAATAAACTAGGGTTAGTACCTATGACACTGAGGCCACTGCTAGCAAATATAGTCTGTTTTAGCCTACTACGTATCGCCGCCAGACTCATGGGTATAAAACGTGTCGGCTAGGGAGAAGTTTTTATGCCCTTATAAAGAATGTTTTGTTCCCCTCTCCAACCGATGTGAAACCTCACAGGACCATTTGAAGATATTTTTCTTACTTGGATTTAGAATCATGATTCGGCTATGTGATGTGACCATGTTATCTATGTCTTAAACTACTTCTGAGAGTGAAGACTTTTTCCACATGTCAACACAGATTCTTGTACTATGTTTTTTTTTTTGTCTCACTGACATGTTTCTGAAAAAAGATTCCGAGAAATCACCCAATAGAAATTGTTTCATTCCAAACACGCTCAACTTTCGAGTTCTTATAGTTGAGTCACTGAAAAGAAATATGCATCTGGTTCGTATATGTAGTAACTATTAATTCTTTTAAGCATTTCTTAACCATATTTTCATTTACTCGGGTCACACTCATTTGGTTGTGATCACGGTTCATTTATATACCTCTCATTTATTCGAACGTCACACTTACAATATACATGAGAAAAAAAATTAGAATCATTGTTCCTCATATTTGGTTGAGCTTTTGCCCGAAAAAAAAAACTTACATAGACATTTCGAAAACTAGGAATGTTCCCGGTAAGCTTCTTAACCCGTTCGGGAAAGATGAAGACTGTCAATTCAACTCGTAACAAACGAACACAATTGAAGATAAACAATCTCGAACTTCCACTAAAAATTGAAACTTTGATGTGTTCTTAAGAGCTGGCAAGCGTTGTGAAGCTCAAATATGCTTCATTCAGCTTTGTGGGTATGAATTGAATCAATTAGGGTTTGGTTTGATTACCCTTCTTTTTGTTTGACTTTAAACCCTACAAATTTACAAGGCGAATACCTAATTTTATACTCAGAAATACTCTCCAACTTCGGCGACCAAACTTGCCCTTTCGTCGACCCGACGAGCTGATCGTAATGCTTCTGCAACTCCGGCGTGCTACAAAGAAAATTACCTCCGCCGCCCTCACCCGCTGCGGGAGAAATAAGCCGAACAAGAAACTCCGGTACGATCTTAATGACAATTCTTCCATTCGTGCCTCGAATGTATTCAAATGGACTTTGACCGGAGAATTTAGCATTTCCCGCTCCAATTGATGCGAGCGACGACGTTGATAGAACGTCGAAGGAAGCGAATAAGTCAATCGGGAGAACGAAATAGGTTTCACCCGCAAGGAGTTGGTCGTCGATGGCTAAGGAGGGAATCGGGTGGCCGATGAAGAAGGAATCAGCGTGGCATATCATCATGTCCGGGAATTGGAACATGATCTCGCCGGCGATGTGGTGGTTTCCGGTGAGGGATTTTGTGACGCCGTTGGAGAAGATGAGATTGACGGCGGAGGAGCTGCGGCGGCTGGTGGTGGAAATGGCATGAAGACATGGAGAGAGAGAATTTCCCATTGAAATTATGAAATTGGAGATTGGAAAGAAAGATGAAGAAGGTTGAGAAAGAGGAGGATTTTATATTGATCGGAGATTGACTTGGAAAAAGTCAAAAGGGTGTTTTTTTTCCCTAAGATGTCGGTGGTCAGAGATGTCGGCAATGAAAATCATATAGGTATAGGTAGGTATGTATATTAAAGTTATATTAATGGTTACTGATTACGAGACTTTAAGACATAAAAACGCTTTAAAACTTTAATGCTCGAATTTACTAAACTTTGACAAATAGCTATGAACGGTTGTTAGTTGGAGACTAAAAGTGTTCAAAATATTACCATCCAACCTCACGAGTAAAGGGTGTTTCAATTTGCAGTCGGGATCAACCTCGAACCCAAAACATGTCATAATCGAAATGGGTAGTGATTATTAATACAAGAAATATTATTACTGAAGCCTGTGAGTCGAGAACAAGATGCTCGAGAAGAAGGTAGCCTTTTGCAATATTACCAGAAAAGTCCGAGAATATATACCACAAAATTTAGAAATTAATGATTTATTTTTTTATATTTAAATATAATTTTGATAATTTTATTTAAAATATAACCATTTTCGTTATATAAAAAATTCGAAATTATTAATTTAGATTTTAAATAATATGAATTCGCGTACGAGATAATTATATTATTTATAGTTAATTAAAAAAAATATTCATTTCATTGTGATAGGTGTCTAATCATACTTAAATGTGTCTAATCATACTTAAATGTGACGGGTGTTTGACACAACTGAATTATCAAGAAACTGAACAAACATATCTTAACTATAAATTTTAAATTAACAAATTACCACGACTAAAATATTGTGATGAAGAAAAGTATTATTTCAACTCAACACCGCCGTTGGTTGCCGGAGTTATGGTGGCCGCCACCTCCCGATCTCATCAACCCAACAAAAAGTTTATCTCTCGTTATGAACGAATATTTTCTAATGATCAACCCCATGTTTTTTTTTTTTTTTCATTTTTTTAGTACATTTTTTTCTCAATAATTTTTAAAAATAATTATACAAAATATTAAATATTTACATTTTCTATATAATTTTCCATCCTTAAAATAAAGAAATTATATTAAAAGATTTTAGATTCACTCGATCATATTTCAAAATAAATTTGTTTAGTTCGGTTGTTTTATATCAATAAAATTTTTGACATATTTAAAAACTATTTAATCTTTTAAATATAAATATTAATTTTTTTAATTCAAAATAAATTGGGATTGATGTGAAATAGTTAATAAAATTTTAGGAATTTAAAATTTTATTTTATATCTAATAATTTTGATTAAGTAAAAATTTAAAGTCAATTACTTATTAAATATAAATTAAATTGAAAATTTAGGTGTATATTAGATATAAAAAATTAAATATTTAAATTTTATAAAATAGTTTAAACTTGAATTAGATATAAAATTAATAATTTAAAATATTAGTTTCTTATTTTTCATCTTGTTCTTAATTTAATGGCTTTATGAATAAAAGAAAACCAATAAAAACCAATAAATAAAAAAAAATGATCCTTTAACTCCGATAATAAAAATAATATATGTATTTAATTTTGTAAAACATATTTACTATTTTGTAATCGTCAAAATATGAAAAACGATTACAAATAGCTTCTCAAATGAATGTACTGTGACCAAGACTCAAATCTTAGTCGTTTTTATCATCGGTTGATCTCCATGTGGTCGATCCTTTTAACATTGGTTGAACCTGTGGGAATTGGCATCAATGATCATGACCAGTCTCAATCGTCGTTAGCGCTCGTGATGGTGGCCTCACAAGCTCCGCTGGCGTTCTTTGAATTTTCTTTTCAACCTTTGAACTTTTACTTTCGCCTTAGTTCATAATTCGAGCCTTAATCATAGTAATTTTAACCTGCATTGATTCAGAACAATTCAATCCAACCTAAAAAATTTACCGTTTATTATTTAATAAAAATGGAGTTAATTTTTTGGTATTGAGAACATTTAACCCAAAGAAAGTAACTCTTTTTATTTATTTATTATTAAATAATAAAAATGAATTTTTTTAAATGAAAAAAAAAAAGTCAACATGGCCAATCAACCAATCAGGTTAACGTCACAGCGTGTCTGTCACGTAAGGGATGTGTAACCATCGGTGACTGTTTAATATCCTTCTTTATAAATATTAAAATGGTTGACTTTGACCACTTCATAATTCTCAATTTCTTCATAAATTATTTAACAAAAAAAAGTTCCAAATATTATAATTAAATTATTTTATCATTATTTTTGCTATATTTATGTGTTTTAAAAATCATTTAAAATAATATTAAATCCAATCTCTAAATAGTTTTTTTTTTTTTTTTTTTCTCAATAAAAGGTTAGTTAGGATGGCTTTTTCTCCACGTTTTAAATGCAACAATTCTAGTGAGGCCTTTTCTCCACGTTTTAAATGCAACAATTCTACTAAGGCCTTTTCCCCACGTTTTAAATACACCCATTCTACTCAAGTTTGACATTTCATAATATGGTTGGTATTTTATATATATATATATATATGAAGTTGAAATGGGCTTGTTTAATTTAATCATTTGACATACAATTATTTCCACGAACTAATGCGAGTTATTTTAACATGTTTTTCCTAAAAAATATACTAGAAGGTTGTCCAAATTGCATCTTTGGAGTTCATATGATTGAGTTACTGAAAAGAAATGTGCATTTTTTAACCATTATATCCTGATGATCAATTTCACTTAAATGCGGTGTTAATTCATTTATATACCCTTCTTTAACTTGGGCATCATATGTCCACCAACTTCTGTCTTATTTGTTCCTCAACCACATCTTAATGGAAGAGGTTCCACTCCGATACTATTTGTAATGCTTCATGCCTAGGACGAGAGGACATCCTATAAAATTTGAACGATACAAAGAAGATTAGCATGATCCATGTGCAAGGATGACATGTACCTATCGAAAAGTAGTCTAAATTTTCAAGTGAAATTTGAATAAATGAGCAATACTCGAATAAACTGATATCATAATCAACTGGCTATGTCATCAAAAGGAAACAATCCACATACTTGTCATTAAAGAACATTTGTCATTTGTCATCCTAACCTATGACACGGTCAAGTTTTAATATCAGTCAGTGTTTGCACAATAAATGTTCGTCATTAAATATCAATTTAGAACGTCGTCATCGGGTTCATAACTATATTATTTTTACACAATAATGAACTCAATTAACATAACTTAATTGATAAAATATGTAATCCAATAAGGAAATTAACAAATCATGTAACTAACATTGTATCAAATAAGGTCAAATCTCTAACAGCTATCCTACAGGCAGAAAGAGGCTGCAAAAGGAAAAGTGACTTGGAGAAGATAGAGAGCCCAAAATCAATGGCATTAAGAGAAGTACAAGTGCAAAAAAGTGCTTACAAAACAGCTCTTCAATATATTTATTGTTGAAGCATGGCCCATTTTGTATTCCTACAGAGAGATCAAGTTGCCATCACAAACCAGCCAAGGAGCCTGAAATATTGGGGTCAGTGTCATTTTCCCATGTCATGAATCATGCAGCCTGCCTTTCAAATGTGTCAAAAAGGGCTGTTTTGGAAGCGTCTCGAATTCCTTTTACAGTTAAAGAAGAAAAAATGTTCCCCAGTAGTCACATAATTCATGTACGCCCACTCCAAACCTCATTTGGAGGTTCTAAGAGCTGACCTTGTAGTAGGTGTACTTCGAGACTACATGCCTTAGCCAACGATCATGAGCACGGGTATCTGTGTTTGTAGAATTTTCTTCTAGTATAAAAATTGTAATGACTCAAACTCCCCATTAGTAGATATTGTCCTGAAGAGGGTAGACACGAGGCAGTATGCCAGTAAGGACGCTGGGCTCCGAAGGGGATGGATTTCGTGGGGGTACACATCGATTGGAGAAAAGAACAAGTGCTAACGAAGACGCTGAGACCCAAAGATGGGTGGATTGTGGGGAATCCCACCTTGATTGGGGAGGAGAACGAAACACTCCTCATAAGGGTGTAGAAACATTTCCCTAGCAGACGCATTTTAAACCCTTGAGGGGAAGCCCAAAAGAAAAAATCCAAAGAGGACAATATCTGTTAGGGGTGGGCTTGAGCCGTTGCAAAAATGACATAAGATTTTTTGAAATGCGTACCTTAATAAGCGTGTCCTTAGTGTCTCCATGTTCTAGATGTTTACAAAATGATGTCTCATAATCATATCCGTGCTTATCTCTGGTTCTTTCGCTCGAAGAAGAGGAAACGGGTCTGGGAGTGTCCAACACTCCGTGACCATGGCAAACAATTTCCTTCATTGAGCTTTTGACTGGGAATAGAAATGTGGTGCGCCCTTTCTCTGAGTGGCCAAGTAATTGTGCAGCCATGCCTTCTTTTCGCTTAACTTTTCCTTTTTCCGGGTTTTTCGCCTAATCGGGCATGGCGAAGCAACAAGTTGACTGGTTTCTCCTTATGACAACAAAAGTGAAATGTGGGCTATACTATATTCTGGTTGGCAGCTGACAAGTAGCCCACAAGATCTACAAGAAAGATAACTTCAATGGTGAAGTAAAACTAAGGGAAAAGGTACTCTTTGGGGAAAGTTGGATTAACTTCTATCTCGTTTGCTCTCTACACTTCATCCCTAAATACAGCAACAATATGGTTTTGGCTGACAGTATCAAATGGCTCCTTTACAATTCGATCTCTTTGCAATAATCCACTCAACTCTGCCACACCAGTTCAGGTAAATAACCCAAAGAAATCAAGCTCTTCTTCTAGGAAATAGGAACTCAGCCACACAAGCTTAAACAATTAGGACAAGATGCAAAAGCGACCCCATGGCTCCCCATTCCCGGAATGGCGTCCTCTTCGCAAAAAGAGCATGGAAACTCGAAGTCACGTCTTCATCTACTGTTCTTTTGCTGGTAACTCCTAAAAGTTTATCTTATCCACCTTCAATGGACACATAGCCCTCTCCAAGCACATCAAGACTCCTATCGATGACAATTGCAAGCTCTTCTTTTTTTCCTTTTCCTGCTAATCTTTGGCTTGGGAAGAACTACAGGTTTTTCAACAAGAAAATCCTTCAGTTATTTTTCTTTTGTACTCCTTTTGCAGTGTAAATTTGTCTCTCTTTTCAACAATTATTGTTAATAATCTCCATTAACTTGGGGCCTGGATTTACTCACCATTATTGAATTTCATTTCATCTATGAGGCATTTCTTATAAAAAAGGAAGAAACAGAGAAAGAGAGACGGAGAAAAGTAACAAGTAAAGATGATTCATAACCTGAGAGGATCAGAACTTCAATTCTCAGTAATTGAAGAGACAACATCAATGCCTCAATTCTCAGTAATTGAAGAGACAACATCAATGTAAAAGCATCGGCACCGAGTTTTGGATCAGATATGAAGTATCCCTGCATGAAAGATTAAGTTGGTTCTGTAAACATTGAACCGAGCTAGAATGATGAATATATTCAGTACGAGTACGAAAATGGCACTCTCATAATAAGCAATTAGAAAATCTAACCAACCAAACCGATCTGATTGACAGATGAATGCAGTGGCATACACGAGTACATCTACATGCACACACGAGATAGAAAAGAGAGCTCTACCTTAATTGTATATTCTGATGTGCATCCAATGAAATCCAAAACTAAAATCTATCATCAGGCACAAGTCCTCTTTGTAGCATTTCGTCGTGGAAACGAAATGCATCCTTCATATTGTCTTGGCTGACGTGACCATTTATCAGAGAAGAATAAGTGGCTCTGTCAGGATTTACACCATTCTCAATCATTTTCCTTAACACCTGCTCAGCCTCTAGCATTCTTCCTTTTGCACAGTATCCGTTCAAAATCAAATTATAGGTAATAACATCAAGTTTGAGCCTTTGCTTTTCCATCTCATTAATCATAACAAAAGCTTTTCCTAGGTTCTCGTCTTTTAAATATCCATCAATGAGGGTGTTATATGAGATGCGATCGGGAATTATTCCATTTGATATCATTTTGCTCAAGCATTCATGGGCCTTCAGCATATCAGCAGACCGGCAGTAGCCTTTGATTAAAGTATTGTAAGTGACAAGGTTCGGTTTGATACCCCGTTCAACCATCTGGTCACACAGATGCAATGCCTCGGATAAATAGCCTGAACTACAAAAACCATTTATTACAGTTCCGTAGGAAACGTGGTTAGGGACAATATCTTTCCTGATCATATCATCCCACAAGTCCTTGGCCTTTTTCATATCACCTACTTTGCAAAAGCCATCAATCAACGTGTTGTATGTCACGATGTCTGGCTTGAGGTTTGTGCGAACCATTCTTCCGAACAAATTCAGTGCTCGATCCATATTTCCATCTTTGCAATATCCATGAATGAGCGTGGTGAAAGTATAAAAGTCCGGAAACACACCCCTTTCAACCATTTCATTGAATAGCATATCTGCATCAACAAGCATCTTCTTCTTACATAACCCATTCAAAATAGTATTATATGCAACCACATCCACAACACAACCCTGAGCAAGCATCTCATCCCGCATTTTCAAAGCATCCGAAATCGCACCGTTTCGACAAAACCCATCAATAAGAATAGTATAAATTACATTATCAGGCACGAGACCAATACTTTTCATATTTCTAAAATACGTAAGAGCCAAATCAAGATCCCCATTCCTAGCAAGCACACTAATCAGAGAACTAAAACTAATCAAATCAGGGAGAACACCATGACGTGACATTTCATCAAATATCTCTTCAGCTTCTGAAATATTATCTCGTCGACAAATCTCAACCAGCAATGTGTTATATGTAGCGGCATCAGGCTTTAACCCAAGTTGCGACATCTTATTCAAAACGTCCTTTGCCCTGTTATACTTACCTATCTTACATAGGCCATTTATGATAGCATTATAAGTTAGAAGGCCCGGTTCCATACCCTTACTAGAGATTGAATTCAACAGTTCAAAGGCTTCTTCAACAAGCCCTTCACGACAGTAAGCACTAATTAGAGTATTATATGTCACAATGTCAGGAAAAACTCCTTTCTTTTCCATATCTGATAAGAACAAATTCACATTTGCAATTCTGCCATCTTTACACAGAGCATTGACCATTATGTTCAGTGTATAAACATTCAACTCAGTGCCCCCTCTCACAACTTCCCCAAATATTTCCCAAGCTAAATCCACCCAGCCAATCTTCACAAGACCACCAAGGAGACTGTTACAAGCATTTATAGATACAGAAACTCCTTTGCTCCTCAAAATTCGAAATGCTTCAGATCCTTCCCTTAACTTTCTAGCTTGCACATAAGTCCTTACTAACAAATCAGAAACCAAACCAATCGACCCAAAATTACCACACGTTGAAACTAAAGATTGAACGACCTCAACTCGTGAGACGCCACTCTTCCTCACCATCCTAAGAATGCAAGCTTGGGCTTCTGAGAGCCTCCTGCCGCGCACTAAGAAATGAACCATTGCACTCAAAGAAATTGACGAGTGCTTCAAATTCGGGCAACTAGAAGAAACTAAATCAATAAATTTTAATCCCAAATGTAAATTTTCGCGACATCCATACAGAACTTCAACTAACGCTGAGGGATTCAGGCGGAAAAGAGAATTGGACAAAGAACTTACATTATTTTGCTTCAAGCTGAACAAAATCTTTTCCACTAGAAACGAATTCGAGGCAGAAACTGAAGAAGAAACAGGACCGTGATTAGAAGATCCTGCAGCTTCATCATGAATAGAATGAAATTTGGGGAGCGAATAGAACAAGTGAAATGTGAAAGAGATGGAATTAGAACGAAGTAAAGGCGTTGCATATGTGACAGTTGAGGCGATAATTCTGGTTCTGAAAGTAGGTTTCGGGAGAGGAAGTCGATGAGCAGCCATTGGAGGACAGCTCGAGCTCATCCATGTAGAATCTCAGGAAGTGTGCTTCCAAAGGGAAGAAGCGACATCGCGGGGTGAGGGATTCCTGGAAGCCGTCGGAACGGTGCAGTTTTTAAAAATATAAAGTTTAATTATATATTTTTATTATTATTAATTAAGCAAAATATATATATATATATATATATATATATATTGTTTCCCATTTTGCCCCGTCAAACTTGTTAAGGGCATTTAACCCAATCCTCCGTTCATTGTTGGGTGTACGGCCAATTCAGGGAATGATCATCAATTTATAAACAAAGAATACTCTCCATTGCCATGAAATCTTTTGGGTTTTGGGAAAGCTCAAAGCAAAGCCATGAGAGTTTATGCTTAGAGTGGACAATATCATACTATTGTGGAGAGTCGTGTTCGTCTAACATGGTATCAGAGCCATGCCCTAAATTAGTCGTGCCAACCGATTAGTAAATCCTCAAATGTCGAACAAAAGACTCCAAAAGAAAAGGAGTCAAGCCTCCTTGAAGACAGTAAAAAAATACTCCTTCCTTGAATGAAGGCAGTCAAAAAAGACTCCAAAGGAGTTGAGCCTCGATTAAGGGGAGACATACTTTGTTCGAGGGGAGGTGTTGGATGATGTAAGTCTCGTCCGTTAATTTAGAGATAATTATATATTTTTTTAATTATTAATTAAGCAAAAAAAAAAAAAAGTTGTTTGTTTCCCATTTTGCCCCCGTCAAACTTGTTAAGGGCATTTAACCCAATCATCCTCTAATCTGAGCTCTGTTGATGAGACACCATTTCTGCTTTACTTTTTATTCCGAATTTTGGAGTCACAGTCTCTCGACCGCACAGCCATTGGTTCTCTTCTCCAATTTCATGGAATTGGATTTGGATAATCTGCTTTCTTTGCTTGTTTCTCCCACATTGTTTCTTGTTTTCTTGCTCAGAAGATTTTTCGAGCTCCACGACGATTTCACCATCTGATTGCGTGAAGTTTCGTCGCATTTTTCGATCAATTGGCGTTTGCAGAACGATTTAAGAAAAGGGAGCAGCTGGTTTTTTGATATGCTTTAGTGCAAGCCTCAACAGTCTTCACCGTGTTAGTTTCGTCTCTTGCTTCAGTGTAGAGAGCTAGTGCAGTCAATTTTGTTTCTAGCTGGACGAACTTCACGCGGACTGAGGGAGTGGTGGTTGTGATTGTTGATTGATGGAGTTTTAGCTTAGTTTCAGTGTGTGGATTTGAGAGGTCTTGTCGGAGAGTGATCGAGTGACTGAAACGGGTTCATGAATGGAAGGTTTTCGTTTCGAAAATGGATGAGCTGTTAGAGATTGATTAGTGCTTAGATTTAGAAATTTGCAAAGGGACGGCATTTTCTTGTCTAGGATGGATTGGATGGCTCAGGATCTTAGTAGGACTGGCGCCGGCGAGAGAGATGTCGAGCAGGTACTTTTTCACATCTTCAATCCTTTTGTTATGTTTCCACGCAGTTATATGTTTATTTCGAGATTCAGAAAAAGAGAAAGAAAAAAAAAACGTATATTGTGTGCTTCAATCGTGATCTTGAGCTTATTTTGCTATCTATTGCATCCTTAACCTCCTGTTTCCTTGATTATCAAGTCAGATGCTCACGTTGGTCACATTTTTGTTTTGGTTTTTACCTTTTCCGCTAGTTCTATATAATGATAATCTTGCATCAGAATGTGATCAAAGGGATTTAGTTGGGTGTGTATACATATCTAGGAAGCATGAGGGTGTGTTTATCCTGAACTCTTGTAATCCTTTTTTGAAGTTCTATTTTAGTCTCTAACATTACTAAAAGTAGGTAGGGTTAGATTTATCCTAAATACTATTTTACAATCTTAGCATTCTCTTGAGCATTTGGAAGATCTTTTGCAATATTATGACTTGGGGTTCTTCCTTTTCCCTTCTGTTGTAAATTCATTTGTCAACGAAATTCTCTTTTCTCTATTAAGCGAAAGTGTTATGAAGAGAATTTTGACATCACTAACGGGTTAGTGCCCATGGTACGAAGTAGAAATACCGAGGGCCGTTACGTGGGAGAGAAAAAGATGATCAGTTCTTATTGGTTTGGAGTATCATAAGCCCTCAGTCTTGATTGTTTAAATTCTGAGGAGGAGAATAGTATTTGAGATTAGATGGAGAATAGTATTGTTGCGATTTTCTTGTGGGTTGAGGTAAGGTCCACATCTATCATCTTTGATTTTGTAAAGACACCTTGCTCTTCTTGGTCCAACTCCATAATACAACTGCCAAGTGTTTAAATTGGTGAAGGAGTTGGCTTCAATGTCCAAACTCAGGATTAACCTTCTTGTTAAAGGAATGACCTTAATTTAAGGAATATCGGGTAACTCCCAGCTTTAATTTAAGGAATATTTTTGTAATCCCATTAAATAGTTACCTAGTGTTTAGGAATTTATTTTTCTTGTACTTTTACCTAGTATCTAAGTATTTAATTAGATTTATTTTATGTATTGTTTCCTAGTATCTAGGGATTTAGTTATTTTTCTATAGTATGAAAGATACAAAGACACATATATCTTTCTAGAAATTAATTAAAAAGTGAGTAAGATAATTTTCACTTACAACATGGTATCAGAGTCATTCTATTATGAGAGGTCTAATTAATCAATATAGCCTTTATAGTTACCAATCTTCTACCTTGACCAAAATTTATTTGGAGTATTCATAGCTACCGATCTTCCACTTTGAGCCCCACTCGTGGAAGTCAACAATCCCATTTTTGCTCGACAGCCCATTTTCCAATGTGAGAATGTATATATATATTTTCTTTTGTAGAATACTTGAAGGAAGGGAGACCACTTATTGGCCTTTTTTTCTTGGCTCATTTCAAGCCCATTTTTTTCCCAATAACAAATCCGAAGCAAGGAAAATGTATGAGCTGCGTTGGCCCGAGCCCACTATTTTTCCATTTTTATTCACTAAAGTTTTCTGTTCAGCATTTGCTTGAAGAGGAGGCCCATTTTTCTTTGAGAGATAGTCATGTCAGGAGAATCAAAATTTTTGTCAATAGTAGAAGAAATTCCTATAGACAAATGTGATAATGAATCACTCTAAGGGAAAGTAAGATTCTGATTACCTTGTTGATCAAATATCTCAAGACAAGAACATTTGATTGAGATCTGAATTACTCCACAAGCAAGATCAATTATTTCAAGCTGGAAAGATTTTACACTTGCAATCTGAACTACATAAAATTGCAAAGAAACGTAGCCCTTGGCTAAAGGAAGCAAAAATGCTCTTTTTACTACATTTTTCAAGTCTCCTTTGCAAATATAATATACATGGCTTTATATAGCCTCAAAATGAAACCCTTTACCTTCCATGAGCCATTTCAAGAGTTTGTAACCTTCATAACCATAATTAGCCTTATGTAAATGTAACCTAAAAATAAATAAAAAGTCTTAAAACTTAATATACATTAATGAAACACCAAAAATCTAGATTTTAATCATCCATCGTAAACTTTTAACCATCTAAGAATAAATTGAAGCCATATTTGAAGTATCTTTAAGCTCTTGTTGCATAAATGAGACTTGATTCTTCTGAATGTGAAATTGATTGCAACTTGAGTTCAATTTTAATAGAACTTGGCTTTATCTTTAATAGAACCTGACTTTATCTTGTGGTAATTTGAACAACATTATTCACAACTTCCTTCAAGTTCATTGTATGATTGAGATGCAATCAATCATATCACAATGTCCGAAGAAAGATGATATTCAACCCATTCGATTTTCATATTGACTCAATAGAGAAAAAGAAAAATCTTAAATGGTCTTACATTGTGTGGACATACCTTTAAGGATATGAAATTTTTTGACATTTCATTGGACCAAGACCAGCAAAGACGTACCCAGGATTTGTTGCATGGTATGAGAATGACTCCATATGAATGTCATGGCTTGATCAAGTTCGTGTACAAATCATTGAAGAAGCAGAAACAAGATCTCTAGAAGAAACTGCTTTCCTACTTGGGCAAATGAAGTCTTTTGTTTGACGAACGACCTAGTTTAGATGCATCAACCTAAAGAAAGAAACAATAGAAGAGACAACCAATGAACGAGTAATAAAGACAATTTATGGTGTACTCACGGCAAGAAACTACGACACATGAATGAGAGTTGTTGGAAGTTGAACGGAAAACCTCCCGGCCGTGAATGGGAAAATCGGGGAGGCTCATAGAATCATGGTTGGAGAAACAAGGAAGAAATGTTGAATGCACGAGCTTACATTGCAGAGGAACCAAATCAGAATAGAAATCATCAATTGTGAGGCTCACAAAATCATGGTTGGAGGAACTAGGGAGAAATTTCGAAGGAACGGACGTACACCAAAGAGGAATCTAAATGAGAACAAAAGTCACCAATCGTGGAAACTAGTGGTTTCTATAGTGAAGCGTTTGAGAGATTGAGGGTGTTTTTGGACTCTCTCAACAAGCCATCAAATTCTAGTGTTTTGACAATCTCAAGTAAGTCTTCATTCATCTTTTGTATAAATCCTTTAGAGATAGTTAGATTAACTTTTGGATTATAGACTTTGGTGCAACTGATCACATGACCCTCACTCACAATGTTTAAAACATATAAACCTTGTTTGAGGAATCAAAAGATTGCAGGCAAATGGAATTAGTGCAACTGTTGCAAGAATAGGCGATGTATCTATCTCTTAAACCCTAAAACATGTCCTACATGTTTCAAACTATCTAATAGTCTCATTTCTATACAACAACTTACTCATGGATGCCACTGTAGTGTTTCTTTCTACTCGTCATGTTGTGTTTTTGAGGACCAGGTCTCGAGACGGTTGATTGGACTTTCTAAGGAATTGAAGGACCTATACTACTTGCAACTACCTAAGAAGACAACAAGACATTTCCTTGTTCAGTTCTTAGTTCCTCAAATAAAGATGTGATTTGGTTACATCACCTTCACATGGGTTGTCTCTCATTTAGAGTCTTGAAAATTATGTTTCCAGAATTGTTTCAAGGATTTCAAGGTTTTGAGTTTCATTGTGATATAATGTGAATTTTCCAAACATACACGTGTATCGTTTTCTATCAATTAAAATAAAAGATCTACGCCTTTTGATTTAATTCATAGTGATATATGGGGACCCTCAACTGTTACAAGCCATTCAACCGGTGCCCATTGGATTCTCACATTAATTGGCAATTTTGTGAGCCCCATGATTGGTGCTTGTGTAGCTACATTAGCGTACTTTTTATTATTTCATTCACATCAATGACATTGTCTCTTATCTAAAAATAGAACTTTACTTATGGTGCTTCCATTATTAAATCTTTGACTTTTTCCTTTATCTTTGTGTTTATATTTTTCGTACTCTTTATTATACATTAAGTAGGTGGACGAGAAGAGCTAGTGCCATGCTTGAACATATCAATATCTTTTCCATATTAATGTGAAAGCCCATTTCTACGTTTGCTTGGTTGATCTAATTCTGGTTATTTATTTATTTTAATTCCTATGTAGACAAGCACACAAACATTTTATGATAGATTCCCCGAGCTTTATGTTAGCCTTTTAAGTCTAATTCTGTAATCATGCTGAGTACAGTATTTCTGCCTCTTCATCATTCTTATCATAGGCCATTACTGCTTTGAAGAAAGGAGCCTATTTGCTCAAGTATGGGAGAAGGGGGAAGCCAAAGTTTTGTCCTTTCCGCATTTCCAATGTGAGTACGGTCTTGTTTCTCCAGATGAAAAAGGAATACAAGCACATATTTTCTAAGTGCATAGCTTTGTAACTACTTCTATATGTATTATAATTTATTTCTTATATAGTGAAGGTGTGTACAAACTAGCTCATACATACATAGATTTAAAAAAAAAAAAAAAAAAAAAAAAAGAG
>NW_019268519.1:4520049-4536343 GCF_002738365.1 Cucurbita moschata | reverse complement strand
AGATTTAAAAAAAAAAAAAAAAAAAAAAGAAGAGTAATCCTGCGGGTTTATCTTCTTGTTTATTTTCTACATGTTTTGGGTATATAAGCATGCTTTGATCTGATAATTTGTCGTGCAATCAGATTTGATTATGATTTTGATATAACTATCCATGATTTTGAAAATGGACATATTTGTTAAGATATATATTTTATCAAATATATATCATTTTTTATACCAGAAGAAAATTCAAAGTCACTAAGTTTATGCATTTATATGCTTAGAGAAACTAGTTTGATGATGCATTTCCCTCTAAAAGTTTATTATTTTTGTTCTATATTATTACATGTCTATTTCATATATTTCACGAGTGTTTGATATGTATCTTACAAATGTCGGTCTTATATTGACTTTGTACAATTAGTGTCTAATACCATGTGTATTGTGCTAACCAAGTGTTCCATACAAGTTGGAGAAACACACAGACACACTAGCCAAACTAAAGTGTCCGTACTTCTTGATTTTTCATATTAGTACGTGTGCTTATTCATATAATTCTATGCAGAATGTATAATTTTCAAAAAATATTTTTTGTAATTAAGCATATAATTTTTTTTTTTCTGCGTGTGGTTTTAATGGTTAGATATTGGATTAGCCATCTTTTAGCTTGTCTCTGTATTTCACCTGCACTTCCATTGCAAAGATTCTGAGTAATATCTTCATGGTTTCAGGATGAGTCTGTTTTGATATGGTTCTCGGGGAAAGAGGAGAAGCATCTTAAGCTCAGCCACGTCTCTAGAATTATTTCTGGGCAACGGACTGTAAGCCTCCAATTCAAAATAATTATAATTTCCGAGTATCCAATTCAGAATAACTATTATTTGGGAGTACCGAATTCAAAATTGTTATCATTTGCGGATATTTCCCATGATATAGCTTAATGGTCCACTAGTTCAACGTTAATGTAATTGTATTTGAGTGAAGTAGGTAGCCTTGTGCCATGTTTAACTTTTTCTTTGATGCAATCTTCTTTCATTTTATTATTTGGATATTAAAATGCTTATAGCGACAAATTTGCATTTTCATTTTTTAAGAGAAACAAATTTCATTTATGAATGAAATATAGGAGTAAAAACTCCAAACACCTATTTACGAGTACATAAATACTCCCCAATTGGAGATTAAAGAGGAAAGACTATAATTACTAAATGGGTGTTTGCATTTACACCAAAATAAAGTAGGAAACCGAATAAAATTCATAAAACAACCAAAAATAGAGTAAATATCCCTAAACATTCTTCCATTCCTTTAGCCTCAGAGAAACTAGAAAAAGACTCTCATTAGAGCAAGCCATAAAATCTTATTTTGAGATTCAATTTTATGGTTAAAAGTTCAGGATGCTAATTCTTTGTCATTTTCATGTCATTCTTAGACAAGAAGCCATTTCGTTAAAAGTAAATAAATTAAAAAGGATTCAAAAGAAGTTACATGAATACTGTCCAGTTGGAAATTGAAATCTATACATGATGGAAATTTTCTCGTACCTAGTGAAGGTTTTGATTAGATCCAAAAGAAATTTAAAGATTCTTTTTTCTCAACAATCTTAGATTCGATGCTTCAATAGTACAATCCCATTCCTTATCTATTAAGTTGGGCAAAAGTCCTAGCTTCCAGATTAAAGAAGGTGTTACTATTGTCAATTCAGTCAGTATCCATTTTTAGTAGACAAGTTGTTGACTCATTTTTAACTGCTAATGAAGTGTCAGGAAATTTGAACTCTAGGAAGAAAAAAAAAAAAAAAGGATGGATAGTGAAGCTCAAATTTGAAAAAGCTTATGCTACAATAGACTGGAATTGCTCCATAGAAAAGAGTTTGGCAGAAGAAGCATCTTGTGAATTGGAGGTTGTATTTCAAACAATTCTTTCTCAGTCCTTGTAAATCGCAAGCTTACAGGTCTTATTAAGGCTTCTAGAGGCATAGGCAAGGAAATCCCCTTTCCCCAATTTTTTTTTTGGTAGTTGTAGACGTGTTTAAGAGCATTCTCTATAAGAGGATTTGTGAAAGGTTTCTTGATTGGTAAAGATACATCCACACCAACCACCTCCGTGTGACAGCCTAAGATACTCTCCATATATGACCCATGAAGGTCGCCTCTATACCAGTGACCTTAAATAAAAGCCCATTTCTATAGGGCAAGTAATAAGTTGTATTCCTGATATGTACTAATTAATTGTGGTTCTAATTTTTTCAGCCAATCTTTCATAGATATCCACGGCCTGAGAAGGAATGCCAATCATTTTCTCTGATATATAACGAGAGATCACTTGATTTGGTGAGCGATTCTTTCACTTATTTACAGTAGTACTAAACTTTTTCTTGTTTTGATACTCCATAGTGTTTTTATTTATGATATACTAGATATGCAAAGATAAAGATGAAACTGAGGTTTGGTTTAGTGGCTTAAAAACATTAATTTCGCGTATCCATCATCGAAAATGGAGAACTGAATCACGGAGTGATGGGATGCTGTCTGAAGTTAATAGTCCTAGAACATTTACTCGAAGAAGTTCTCCCCTGCATTCCCCATTTAGCAGCAATGACAGCTTGCAAAAGGTATATATTTCTTTAGTTTTCAACTTTCTCTCAGCATTGTAAAATCAAGTTAAAGTGATATATCATTGCATAAATTTTCAGGAAGGTGGAGAGCACATTAGACTTCACAGTCCTTATGGAAGTCCACCAAAATATGGTCTGGATAAGGCATTATCAGATGTAATGTCGTATAATATTCCACCTAAAGGTTTTTTCCACTCAGATTCTGCAAGTGGTTCAGTTCACTCTTTGTCATCCGGAGGCTCAGACAGCATGCATGGCCACATGAAAGCAGTTCAAATGGATGCTTTTAGGGTTAGTCTATCTAGTGCTGTCAGCTCATCAAGCCAAGGTTCAGGAAATGATGATTGTGATGCCTTGGGGGATGTTTTTATTTGGGGGGAAGGAACTGGCGAAGGTGTCCTCGGTGGTGGAACTCGTCGAGTTGGTAGTTCTTCTGATTCCAAAATGGATTCTTTGCTGCCAAAAGCCTTAGAGTCTGTAGTTGTGCTTGATGTCCAAAACATTGCCTGTGGTAATCGCCATGCTGCCTTGGTGACCAAGCAAGGTGAAGTTTTCTCCTGGGGGGAGGAGTACAGAGGCAGGCTTGGGCATGGAGGAGATTCTGATGCTCTTCATCCAAAGCTTATTGACGCCCTCAGTAATTTAAACATTGAGCTAGTAGCATGTGGTGAATATCATACGTGTGCTGTCACACTTTCTGGTGATCTGTATACATGGGGTGATGGAACCTATACTTCTGGCCTTCTCGGGCATGGAAAAGAAGTAAGCCACTGGGTTCCAAAACGAGTAACTGGGCCCTTACAGGGTTTACACGTATCATCTATCTCTTGTGGACCTTGGCATACAGCACTGGTGACATCTGCTGGAAAATTATTTACTTTTGGTGATGGTACATTCGGAGTTCTGGGTCATGGAAATCGAGACAGCATTTCAATACCTAGAGAAGTGGAATCTCTCAGAGGTCTACGAACTGTCAGAGCTGCTTGTGGTGTTTGGCATACTGCTGCAGTTGTAGAAGTTATAATTGGAAATCCAGGTTCGAATAACAGCTCTTCAGGGAAACTGTTTACTTGGGGGGATGGAGATAAAGGTCGGCTTGGGCATGGTGACAAAGAGGCAAAACTTGTGCCTACTTGTGTTGCTGCTCTTGTTGAACCGAACTTTTGTCAAGTTGCTTGTGGACATAGTTTAACTGTAGCACTTACAAACACTGGCCATGTCTACACTATGGGAAGCCCTGTTTATGGTCAGCTAGGGAATCCTCAAGCTGATGGAAAACTCCCGATACGTGTTGAAGGAAAACTCTCAAAAAGCTTTGTGGAGGAGCTGGCTTGTGGTGCATATCATGTTGCTGTTTTAACTTCTAGAACTGAGGTTTACACGTGGGGCAAGGGGGCGAATGGTCGTTTAGGTCACGGCAGCACTGATGATAGAAATACTCCGACATTAGTTGAGGCTCTTAAGGATAAGCAGGTTAAAAGCATTGCTTGTGGCACCAATTTTACTGCAGCTATTTGCCTTCATAAGTGGGTTTCAGGTGTTGATCAATCCATGTGTTCTGGTTGCCGCCTACCCTTCAACTTTAAAAGGAAACGCCACAACTGTTATAATTGTGGTCTTGTGTTTTGTCACTCTTGCAGCAGTAAGAAGTCTCTCAAGGCTTCAATGGCACCAAACCCCAACAAAGCTTATCGGGTTTGTGATAATTGCTATCATAAGCTTAAAAAGTTTATTGAAATGGACGCTTCTTCCCAGTCTTCACTGAGCAGAAGAGGAAGCATGAATCAGGGATCAACTGAACTTGTGAATAAAAATGATAAGCTGGACTTGAAATCTCGGGCTCAACTTTCTAGGCTTCATTCTGTTGAATCATTCAAGCAGGTGGAAAGTCAGGCTTCAAAGAAAAACAAAAAACTAGAATTTAGCAGCAGCAGGGTCTCTCCAATTCCAAGTGGAGGCTCTCAGCGGAGAGCTCTTAATATCTCTAAATCTTTTAACCCGGTCTTTGGATCTTCAAAAAAGTTCTTTGCTGCATCTCTTCCTGGATCAAGAATTGTTTCTCGAGCAACATCACCAATATCTAGGCGTCCCAGCCCTCCACGTTCAACTACTCCCACTCCTACTCTTGGAGGACTTACCTCTCCAAGGATTGCGGTGAATGATGCTAAAAGCACAAACAACAGACTTAGCCAGGAAGTTATTAGATTAAGGGCTCAGGTAATTTCTTTTTTCATTTTTTTTTTCTGCTTTTAATCCTTTAATGACACTTATGTGATTTGATTAGTCAAAACTGTAATGATGTTTAGGAAGTGTCAGTGTACTTTTCTCGTTATAATTTGTGTAGATACTTATTCCTCAGAGACCACGAACCTTATCCGATGGGGCCACCCTATTCGTATTCCGCGCCCCTCTTTTTTGTTCTTTTATTATTTTCTTTAATTAGGTTGCTTCCTTATCAAGAATAGTTTGTACATGCATAGTTTACAAAAGAGGAATATACTTATAATCTTCTGGGTGGATTTGTCTTTGGTATGTGGTTATTTCATCTTCTACTGGACACCCTATTAGGTTCATTCCTCTTCTGCTTCTTTGTTCGGCTCTATCCATGACAGTCTTATCTAATAAAACTTTACGCGAAGTAATAAACTATACTTATCGTGTTGGAGAATAAGTATGCTTAACCGAATACTCTCTCAGGTTGAAAACCTTACACGCAAAGCACAACTTCAAGAAGTTGAGCTAGAAAGAACAAGTAAGCAGTTAAAGGAAGCAATATCAATAGCAAGTGAGGAGGCTGCAAGATGCAATGCAGCCAAAGAAGTGATCAAGTCACTAACTGCGCAAGTAAGATGGTTTTTAATGACTACTTCATGTTTTCCTTTTTATGACTACATAAATAACTATTATAGCTTGGTTGGTTATGTTGTGCTTGTACAATGGAGACTCTCAAATGATTGTCTTAAGCATTTGGTCAATTTTAATTTATACCCAAAATTTATTTTGATGCCCGGAATATGTTGCACGATTGTTTTATCCTAGAGTTCAATGCAAATTTTACCTAGTGACTGCTAAAGCTCTTTCAATCGGATGGTGAACAGCTGAAGGAAATGGCTGAAAGGCTGCCAGTTGGAGCTGCTCGTAACATGAAATCAACTCTTGCCTCTTTAAGCTCCGGCACAACCTTCAATCATTTGATCAACACTTCTATTGACCAATTAAGTGCTCAAGCAACATCCTTAGAGACCGAGTCTAATTGTTCAAGTGTCCAGTTGTTTTCTAATGGGTCGGGTACCCCGAATAAACAGTCTTCAACTCAAAGCAAATTGAGCCAATTGGATTCAGCAAAGAATGGAAATAGAATCAAAGAAAGTGAATCTCGCCAAGAAGCAGAATGGGTAGAGCAAGATGAGCCTGGTGTATATATTACACTCACCTCACAACCTGGAGGTGCCAAGGATCTTAAGCGAGTTCGTTTCAGGTATGCACGTTTTACCCAATTATATACCCAGTTTTCATAAAATACTATTGCAGTTATCCATCGTATGAGTCCTATTGGTAGAAACTCATGATAGCCAAGTATTTTTTGTTCTCACAGCAGTACATTTCTTGGTTGTGAATAATTGCTGGTTGTTTGATAATTATTTCTTCTTCATTTTAGCTAAGATTTCAAAAGGTTTTTCACAAAATAAAAAAGAAGAAAATTAAATAGGTTGTTTACCAGAAGCAGTGTTTTTATTTTGAGAAAGTTTGCTTGTGGTACCATTTCAAGTGTGGAGTATCAATTACAGTTTACAACTTAGTGGTGCCTTAGCAACTACAAATTCTTTTGTAACTATCCGATGTCGATGATCATTCATCCTGACAAGTTCTTGTAGTTAGCTTCGTTTGGACGGGGTAATCTCTCCCCCTGCCTTTAGGTTGTCGTTTGCTTTGCCTTAGTAGTAATACACTCATAGGTATCTTGCTAAAAAAATGTTTGGAGTATCAAGTTTTGAATGCATACTCCTGCAATATTATTTCTTTCTTATTTCAAATTAATGGTTAATACTAAGTTCATAGTGTTGGAACTTTTGCTTTAGGCTTTTAGATATCGTAGTGATTTAAGAACACCTTGGTAGACTAGAAAGAACAAAAAATAATGGAAGGGAAATTGTTAACTAACCGATTCTACTTTCATTTATTGAGTTTGTTTGTTCATATTGTAAGCAATCGACTGCCTGATGTTCTTTTCTCCATGCAAAAGTTTCTGAACTATCATCACTGTTTGATTGCAGTCGAAAGCGATTTACAGAGAAGCAAGCAGAGCAATGGTGGGCAGAGAATCGTGCACGAGTTTACGAACGATATAATGTACGTGTGATGGACAAGTCTAGTATTGGTATTGGAAATGAAGAGTTGACTCATTGATTTGTGCAAACAGCGAGACACCCAATCATTTGCAACTATGATGATGATAGGTTTAAAGAAAGGGAAAACATTTGGTACAATTAGATGAAAAATTAGAT
This sequence comes from Cucurbita moschata, assembly GCF_002738365.1. Lineage (NCBI taxonomy): Eukaryota > Viridiplantae > Streptophyta > Magnoliopsida > Cucurbitales > Cucurbitaceae > Cucurbita > Cucurbita moschata. The sequence goes on along the minus strand of NW_019268519.1, from coordinate 4,529,242 downwards.
GGATTTGATGATTTGTTTTCGAATGTCGATTTCTTCTTTCTTTCAGGTTTAGTGTTTTTCTTATTTGGTTTTCTTTTCTCTTTCTTTTCCATTCTTCCTGTGTATGATTGTGTGGGTGGGGGTTATGAGAAATGTAAATACTACTACTTGCTGTCTATTGATGAAATGAGCTTCAATATAAATTCCATAAACATCTTGCCCCTCTTCCTCCCCCTTTTTCTTGCATATTCTAAATCTTGATTATTTATATTTGTTCCTTTTCGCTTTAGTAAAATTGTTTGTTTAGATTTGTTTAAAATTTTAGAAATTTGTGTTGACAACTCTTTGTTGGAAACATTCGTACTCTTTATTAATATCAATCGAGAATAGATATACTGTACTTTTTATTAACACCAATCGAGAAGAGATTACAAGACATTCTATAGAAACTACGGCATTACTTTGTGCTTTGGATTTCTTCTACACTTCTAGTACTTTGGATTTCTTACTTGGGATTAAAACTTCGATAGGATGAAGAGGTATTTATAGTAGAGACCCTTCAATCTATTCCTAAAATGTTTGATCCTAAAATAAATATACAAATATACAATGGGATCATACAATTATTGTGCTTAACCCTATCGGGCTAGTGATGATAGGGCTCATACAATTATTGTGTTTGACCTTATCAAACTAGTGATGATATTTTATCACTATTAACAATATCGTATGAAACATGCATAGAGCTTCTAGTATTTGGCATCTCGGAGCTTCTAGCCATGCTTATTCCAAGTCAATTGAGAGCCAATTGAGTAGTAAAAAAGAGTACCAAGACATTTGAATTTCATGTTTACTACAGAAACGAATGCTAGTTCATTGCACATATATGAAATTTAATTTGCACATTCAAATTCATCGAAAAATTAGATTCTAAGATTTGGAACTTCTCAACAACCCTGCAAAAAAGGTTTCAAGAGATGATAGTAGGGAATAGCCATGAAAATAAGTAATAAACCATGGAAGAGAACCTATGATAGCCACATTTGAGGAAGGGTTTAAAAGCTATTCAATTAGTTTTCAAAGAGATCCACTTTCTAAAATTAACAAGCTTGTCTCCAAAGCAAGAGTCGTGTTGCTTTGCTTCTACAAACAGTTCATCGATGCATAGGTGCAGAAAAAAAAGTCAGTCTATACAACTAGCCAAATGGACACTACAAGTTCAAGCACATTGCTGGTGAAGTTATGTTGATTAAGACCCTCAGCTGTCAATTAACCACAAAATGTACTACTGATCAACATCATAAAATCAGAATTTCCTCCATTCTAAGCAAGAGAAGAGCTTTCTCGCTAATCATATAGATGAATCACTTGAATCAATTGATTGCTTTCTTACGAATGCTTTCTGGGAAGATAAGAAAACTTCAATCCTCGTACGAATTCTCATAGTTTCATCATTCATGCGTAAGCACAAAGTTCAGCTCCTCAAATTGGCAAGAAAATGAAGTTGATGGAAAATCCCAACGCAATGGGGAGCGTGGGGGTGATTGTTGTTTGGCCAGATATTTTGACCAATTAGGAAGCTCAGGAATGAACAATTCATCCGGGTCAGGGTAACATTGTGGGGCATCAACATCAATCTATAGCATAAAGAGATTCACGACTCAGGATTAAAAACATTATTAAGAGGACAGTAACAAAACTTTTTGAAGTATAAGGACAAATTGACATAAAGATTGAAACATAGTGACTAGAAATATACTTCAAGTTTCTACTCATTTGTGTATTATCAATTTTATCAAAATTAAAAACTTCTCATATTCCCAGCTAATGGCAATACTTTCATTCTTAATGAGTGAAAATAGGAGAATATTCTTGAGTTTAAGACACTTTTCTCAAGAAAAAAGTATATGTTTAATTAAAAGGAAGAGAAGAAACACATCAAGAAAAATCATATTATATCAATTGATCGATATCATTGTCTTTATATAACCCATGAATTCTCTCAGCCTACACACATCTACCTTAGATCATCTCCTCAAACCATAGTATTTAGATTCAAGAAAATCCCAACACATTAGTATTCTAAGTAACTTGGAATTTATGACTAAAACACGTTTGAATTTTACAATTTCCTCCTATAGGTATTGAGTCAAAATATAGTGATGAATACGTATGTCATTTTTTATGGTAACAACAGGACAAAGAATAAAAAAAATAAGTAGAGAATAATAAATTGAAAGTAGTTTAAGAAGAATTACCTTTGCTTGATCGGACGTATGACATCCAACTTTGGACAATGAGTCTGCATATGAAAATATGGGCTTTAAATCTCATGTAAAGATGACGGTAAAATGATAAATGACTGGAGATTTACCATTCAGGACTTTCTTAATGAACATAGTAATAAAAGTAATCACAGAAGATTTCACAAAAGCAGTAATCGTTAGCAGACTTAGTTATTATCAAATTGAAAGCAATTTTATCCTCGACATTCAACAGCTTACCATGTCCAGGAAGAAGAAGATCCAAGTAAAAGGCAGACATAGTGGCTTTTCGTGCATCAACGCATTTATCATGATCATGCAAAAATCTTTCACCACCTACATCAATTTCTTCCTTTGCTCTTTCTTGCTTCCTCAATGGAGCGTCCTGGCGACAGGATGATTTGTTTGTAATGTCATTTAGAGCTTTACGCCCTGACCCTGCTATCCCTTTCTTGTGAATTATCTTTGAGCTTTTTCCATTTCCATCAGCAGAAAATTCTGTAGAAAATGTATAGAACTTAACAAAGAACATAATAGAGAATACTACAGGATGAACTGCTAAATGATGTTCTATGTTATATGAGAAATGCATGAACATGAAACTTCAAGCCATGGTTTACAGAATCTTTTCACACTAGATCTCCACTGACCAGCTTGACGATGCTCATTGGCCAAACAGATTTTAGCCAAAACTAATGGCTATCATGCAATGTGGAGACTTACTCTTTTGAGTCATGCCCAAGTTTTCATTTGGGATAATCAGCCGTCCTGGGGTAACACGACTTGTCATTCTTGTTATTATATTCTCTTCGATGAATAGTGGCTTGGATGGTGATTGTGCAGTTTAATAATCTGAAGTCAATAATAATAATAAAAAAAAATCTTAAAACTAAGCACATGGGGAATAATATAAATGTATACATTAAGCATAAATTGCACCTTCATATTCGTTATAAGAATAGAAATTAAGTAGCGTGGAATTAATGTGTAATATGCAGAGTAGGGCAAGTGGTAAACCAAAGCATTTTTCCTGTGTCCTAATTGTTTACAACACCAGTTAGGAAAAAGCTCTCGGAGGGTCATTCAAACCCTTTGGTCCTTAGATCGGTCCAAGCCCACTGCTAGTAGATATTGTCCTCTTTGGCTTTCCCCTCAAGATTTTTAAACACGTCTACAAGGAAGAGGTTTCCACACCCTTATAAAGAATGCTTCATTCTCGCCCCAACCGATGTGGGATCTCACAATCCAGCTCCGAAGCCACTCCTTTCAGAGCTAGCGTGGACGCTGGCACTCGCTCCCTTTCTCCAATCGATGTGGGACCCCCCAATCCACTCCCGGGCCCAACGTCCTTACTGGCACACCGCCTCGTGTCCACTCCATGAGGGCTTAATCTCCTCGCTGACACACCGCCCAGTGTTTGGCTCTGATACCATTTGTAAATGCTCAAGCCCACCGCTAGTAGATATTGTCCTCTTTGGGCTTTCACTTTCGGGTTTCCCTTCAAGGTTTTTACAACACTTCTACTAGGGAGAGGTTTCCACACTCTTATAAAAAAATGCTTCGTTCTCCTCCCAACCGCAGAATACTTCACGATAGTTCACCTTAAATTCATTCCATATCATTTCTTTTTTAAACAAAATTCAAAGATAATCAACCGAAGTAATGAAATTAGTTAAAATGAACTTCCTTGAAACTAGTACAACACTAAAATATACCACAAATTCTCAAGGAAAACCTCTACTTAAAACCCTAGCAAGCAGTATAATCACATAAAACTCCTTCTACGAACTAGGAAAGCTATAAACCAAAACGAAATTCCACCAAGAAATACCGACACCAATAATAATAGAAACGAGATTAACCGAGAAACTCAAAATTCAATGATGCCTGATTGAAACTCCAGCATAAACATCATAATCAAAGCCCGAACACAACAAACGAGAAAGAAAGGGGAAATGAATGGCAATTGTTAAAAGAAAACTACGCGCGATTTACTCGAATGATGTATAGAAAGCGGAGGGACCTGTGATCTTCTCGACAATGGAACTGAACTCTGCGTAAAGAAGATGGCGCCTTCTCCCTATTTTGAAATTTTATGATTAAAATATATATATATATATATATTAGTCTATTAAAAATTTAAAAAATTGAAAATATTTTTTTTAAAAAAAGTAATTTTTTTTTTAATAAAAAAAAAAAACTAAATCGAATCATACGTTAAACAAAATTGTTACGTGGTCGACTTCCATCTTTTTGATAAGTTTTTGCCGCCATTTCCGAACATTGATATATGAGGATTTCTTGTTTGCGAGCCCACTTGATTCTGTTCTTTCTTCTCTAATTCACGAAACCTGAGAACGAGGTATTGTTTTTGATTTCTTCTTCCTTCATCAGTAGCAGAAGCGAGTTATTGGCGATTCGTTGAACCCTAACATTCCGCTTTTGGATTATTGAGTGTGGAAATTGAATCTAGTTGTGCTCTGAATTAATAGGAAAGTTGTTTGTGGTATCAGTGATGATCGCCGAACAGGCACTAGATTTTTCCTTAATTTGTTTTGATATTTTTGGTTTGGAGTATGTCTTTGATTGGGTTTGTGATAGTTAGCTTTTATTCGAAGTACTGGCTTGTTCTGCTATGGCTTTTGACTGTGGAGCTATATCTCGCTGATGTTCTTTTAACATAACTTTTAGTTGCTAGGGAAGTTCATTAGGACTTTCCATACCAATCTGCTCAGTTTCAAATGCTTGAGTTCTATGCTCCGCCTTTTCCAAACTAGGTGCTCGATCTCCGAATTACCATTTGTTAGCTGGTTTGCTGAAAGGTCAATTAGTGACTCCCTTTTTTCTTCCCCCTGTATCTCATCATATTGTTATACAATAGATGACTTCCAAACTCATTCACGTGGCTTCGTATGAAGCTGAAAATCATTTTGAGCTCTCTTTGAGACAAGCTTTCAATCTTCTTGAACCAAAATTAAGACCTCCATTTTGCTCAAAGATCCCAAATCCACAAGAATACTTGGAGCTGAATCAAGCTATTCTCTACGGGATTTTATGTGAACCACTTTTTGCTAAAACTCATATCAAGCATTTGCATGCAATAGTCATTGATGGTTATGGTCTGATTGTTTATCTGCTTCGGAAGGTTGTTAATGATCTATATCTTAAACTCATTGGTTCAGCAAAAAGTCAGATACTTTTTGTAACTGAGGAAATGATAGATGTATGTGCTGTAGGGGTTGATGGTGTTTTGATATCCCTGTTGAGGCAAATTGTTGGTGGGGATTTTGGTGAAGGGAATTTATGGTTGTGTTTTGAAATGGTGAATCTATTTTTGAGCAAGTGGAGTTGTTTGTTGGAAGAATTGCCAGGGGTTATACCAAGTGCATTATATACCTTTCTACGGTTATTAGCTGATCACTGCAGATTATCTAGTGCAAAACTGGAGTCTCTGAAGCAATTAGAGATTAAGTTTTGCATTAAAGTAATAAGGGAGCAATTTCATTTTTGCTTGAAGATAGGGAGAGATTTTATTAGACTCTTACAAGACCTAGTTTATGTACCTGAATTTAAAGCTTTATGGAAAGACTTGTTATTAAACCCGAGCAACTTTAAAACCCCTGGTTTTTTGGATATTTCAAAATTTTATTACACAAGAACTTCAAGTCGATACTTTTTGCTTTGCATTACTCCAGAAATGGAGGCCCAACTACGGTTTTTAATGACAAATGTGAAACTGGGCTCTCAAAATCGCTACCAAGTGTGGTTTGCCAAGAAATTTTTATGTGGATCTGAGAGGGAAACTGTCATTTCTGACATCATTCGGTTTATATGTTGTGCACATCATCCTCCGAATGAAGTCATTCAGTCTGATATTATTCCAAGATGGGCTGTTATAGGATGGCTTTTGAAATGTTGTAAGAAGAATTATATTGAAGCCAATGCAAAACTTGCTTTATTTTATGATTGGCTTTTCTTTGATGATCAAACTGACAAAATTATGAACATTGAGCCTGCAATGCTGTTAATGATATTTTCTATACCTAGATACATTGATATGGTGCACACTCTTCTTGAATTTCTATTCCTTCTTGTGGACAACTATGATATCAAAAGGAAGGATAAAATAGCTTTGGGTGTCTCATCAGCTTTTAGTGCACTTGTTGAGAAAAGAGTAATTTTTTCATTGGACGCTTTGATTTCTTTTGATGGCCTTTCTCCAATACTACGAGACAGGCTAAGGATACTTTCTTCAGGTAGGAAGGTTCAAGTTCCAAAGGAATCACAATTATTTGGTGTACCTGATCACTCTATAAAGCCTCATTCTCCTCCAAGTAAATCTTGTGCAGAAACTGGCGTCATATATTCTGAAAGACAACCTAGCAGCATTGTTGCCCATGGAAGTGCTACATCTGTTGGTGCTTCTGTTCCTGTTGTGGTTGATGTATCTGCCTCTCATCATTCAGTTGTGATGGACGATGTATGTGCTTCTCATCATTCAGTTGTGATGGACGATGTATGTGCTTCTCATCATTCAGTTGTGATGGACGATGTATGTGCTTCTCATCCTTCAGTTGTGGCAGACGATGTACGTCAGTGTGACAATGTAGAGATTTTGGTGAAAAAACTTGGAGAAGTTATAAGGAAATCCTACAAAATGGGCCTCAAAACTCTGGAAGAACTTCTAGTTTTATTTCTCTCGCTTGATGACAATGCACAAGCTAGCAGAACAATAAACACTGAAATATTGTCTTCCAGAATTGTAAATACCTATGAGTTGAGCGGGTATAATCTATTTTCTGCTCTTGAACTACTTCCTAATGATCCCAGCTATGATGATGAAATAGGATCTGCCACTGCCTTAATAATCCGTACCTTCATCTTTGATCATGGAAAAAAGCTACAAGAATTACTTTTATTTTGTTCTAGGAATGGTTTGCCTGTGGGAGCCCGATTGTTGTCTTATGTATCTCGTCTAGCTTATGAGGTAAACAAAGCAGGTCTTACAGGCAATTCAGATATTAAGAACAGTGATGGTGCAGAAATTGATTCAAAGAACCAGTTTTTGATGTTTCATATGAATGGGTACTACTCTTTCAGGAATGGTATGAAAGAAAACCCTCAAGAAGCAGTTGTTTCGTTTTCTAAAATAGACAAGGAGGTGATTGCTGAGTTGGTAACAAATGCCTTTTCTGCTTATAGATCTTTCCTTGCTAATTCAAAAGATATTTTGTACAAAGACGCAGATGTATCTTTAACCAAGGTCTTCTATCTTGATTTGGTGTCCTGTGTGGAACGGAATGCTAGGAGGGCGAAACACTTATTTTATTGCGTATTTGATCTTCTCTCAGATATATGCATATGCAAGGAGGAGATTGTAAAATTACTTGTTACCCAGTTAGATGACACTGATCTTGTGAATATGCAGTTTGAGATCATCAAAAAGAAATTTTGTGTGTTTGGTAAGGATGCTGAATCCATTTTTCTTTTAGTTAAAAGCTCTCTGAACTGGGGTTGTTTTGAACAACATAAACTCTGGGGCTTGATAAGGTCAGAGCTTATAGTCTCAAAGGTTCAGGTGCAGAGCATAGTTCTGAAGCTTTTCTGCTCCGGTGTAATAGATGGAAGCATGCATGCCATTGCCGTCGAAGGTCTTTTAAATTTATGCTGTTATAATGCACCATCACCTCAACTTGTTGAGGCTATCATGTTATTACCTAATGATGCATTTCAGGGCTTCTCTGCTGCTGTCTTGGCTGCCTGGGTTGTATCGAATGAGTCAATGCTATTTCATAGCTTGGTTGATTTTGCAGAGAAACTCAGCAAGATGAGTGAGAGTGAAATTGTGGTAAATCAGTCTGCAGTCTTATGGTTGGTGAATTATTTTAGTGCTCAAGGAATGAGCTACGAAACCATTTATAGCAACCTGTATGGAGGTTTCTTGGGTGGAAAAGGAAAACAGTCATGAAAATGTGCGGTTTTGTGTTAAAGGTAAGTACGAGATGACTTTCCCAATTGTTTTTGGTTACTATTATCTTTTAAAGTTTCTTCTGGATTAGATTCACGATCAAAATCTAAGATGTTAGATGTTTGCCAATAATGGAGATAGAAGTTCATTCAGATTCTAAATAAATGACTATTTTTTGATGAGTTGGTTTTCAAAGAGAACTTTCTCCCTAACTATTGGATCAATGACTAACTTTCTCCTTTCCCACTCGCTGCTTATAACCAAATACCACAACAAGCTCCCTAACTATTTGCAAATATACCCTTTGTAGTGCCTCAATATCCTCCAATGTCATTCCTGTCATAAACTTTTTGTGAGTTTACTAAATGATGGGGGGGTTTGCATAGTGGGAGGATTCAACAAGCTGAGGGCGTTGCATTGGTGACATGGACTAAAACTTAAAAAGATCAATTCTGTCGTGTCGTCGCAACTGTAAGTGACCTCCATTTAGAAATATCTACCTTGTATTCTATTTGTAATTAAATGAGGAAGAGATATAATCTCACACATGCACAACTTGGAATCAGTTTCCATCCTACTTGCATGGTTGCACTTTATGGCTGAAAGGACTCATCTATTGTGCTGAGATTTCATGGAAATGTGGATGCTCTTTTTGGGGCCAAGTAGATAATAACAGGTTTGTTTTCTCTATTACCAGTACCATCAACATTCATGCTTTACAGTTTAATGCGGAATTCATTACTGATACCTTGAAGTAACTTCAATTACATCATGGACTTGTATAAAATGAGCTACATGACAAGCTCTATTATTTGTTAGGTCTCATTCTCTTTGATAGTAATTCATTGAGTTAGTCCTGGTTGGCTCCTTTTAGGCCGTTAATTATTTGTTAGGTCTTATTCTCTTAGATCGTAATGCATTGAGCAAGCTTGTCTAGGTCCTTTTAGGGTGGTGTTTTTACAGTTCTTTTTTTTTTTTTTTT
>NW_019268519.1:4390431-4519510 GCF_002738365.1 Cucurbita moschata | reverse complement strand
TAGGTCCTTTTAGGGTGGTGTTTTTACATTTTTTTTTTTTTTTTTTTTGGTGTTCTAGCATTTTTTAATTCAAGATGGAGGATTGGAATATTTGATTGAATGCAGTTCGAGCAGCCCTTTGGAACCTTCTCTCATGGTTAGGAAGAAATAGAAGGGTGTTTCTCAATACGGAGAGGAATGTGGACAACATATGGCAGTTTGATAGTTACAGTTCTTGATTCGATGATATTTAGGTACACACATCCGATCCTCCTGAACATTTTTGGTAAACAAACGAGGACATTACTTTTTTTCATTGCCAGTTCAAGGCAGTCAAAGATCAAAGCCAGTGAAGAGCAGGCCTTCCCTCTCTTTCTCCCCTTCCATTCAAGGAGAGAAGTTCCACAATCAGATTAGTTTGGTACTTTCTTTCTGAATTCACTCTGGATATGAAATACATAGAAGTCTATTAGTCTGTTGTGGATATTAATACATGAAATGTGAAGAAAATGGCAATAAATGATATTCATACAAATTGTATTCATTTAAAGTGAATTAGTATGTGTTGTCATGCCTTTCTGAAGTGTTTATAGATGATCAAAATTTTGTTTAGTATTAATTTCTACCGTCTGGCTACATTTTTAGAGGGGTAAAAACTGTTCTTTAGTTAATAGTTCATAAGGCATCTATTACCTCGCCCCACAAGGTAATAGAGAGAAGCAGCAATTATACGTGAGGTGGAAGATTCAAATCTCTGACCTTTTGATTGGGAGGGCATGTTTTATGCTTGCTGAGCTATGCACATATTAGCTAGTGTATATATCAACTCGAGTATAACTCAATTGGTTAAGACATTACACATTTTTCATAAGACCGAAGAGTTCAAATAGGACAGAAAAAAAATTACCGTCCACATTAGGAAGAAAAGAACTCCCTATGAATGCATGTGTTTGAATGAATAATCTAAATTTTGTAGATCTAAACAAGTCCTATGATCATAGCTTCAGATTTAATGAACTTTCTTCAAAGCTTTAACCATCTGTCATTAAATGATCCAATATGAAAGAGAAGAAATTGAATTCCATTTAGAGAGAGAACAATACGTTGGCAATTAAATGGACTGTTAAAAACATAAAATCAGCAACCGTTAAGCTCTTCTGGCCATTACAAAAGTGGCTAAAGTTGAGTATAACTTTCATCAACAAAGTTCTTCAAAACAAAATAAAGAAGAAAAAACTCGATCAAATGGCCACTCTTATTGCTCCCAAGTACTTCTCTCCTGTTGAAGATGCTGAGAATATCAAGAACTCTTGTTTAGGTATCTCTAATCTCTTCTTATTTCATATGGGTATTGAAAAAAACAACACTTCTTGAAAGAAAATTGTTCAAAAATTCCTCTAAAAGCACTTGAATTACATAAAAATTAAGTACTTTTCGTGATCTATAAGAACTTTGGAAGGCTTTGCCAGAAGTGTTGATTGATGTATCAGAGATTTGTATATATTATGTTCATTGAAGGTTGGGGAACGGATGAGAAGGCCATAATCTCCATTTTAGGCCATAGAAATGCAACTCAAAGGAAGCTTATAAGGTTGGCTTATGAAGAAATCTATAATGAGGATCTCATTCATCAACTCAACTCTGAGCTTTCTGGAGATTTTGAGGTATGTTTATCTATATATATATATGCTTTTGTTGTGCTAAAGCTTTTGTAATGAATTTTGATGGATGAGTTTGAATATGTTATGGTACGGTAGAGCGCTATATCTCAGTGGACGCTTGATCCTGCTGATCGAGATGCCGTTTTGGCAAACAATGCATTGAAAGCGTCGACACCTGATTATCGTGTTATCGTCGAAATAGCATGTGTTCAATCTGCAGAAGATCTCTTGGCAGTAAAACGAGCTTATCGGTTTCGATTCAAACATTCCCTTGAGGAAGATGTTGCCTCTTCCACAACTGGGGATATCAGGAAAGTACGTCTTTAATTAAGCAAGTCGAGTTCTAAGTTGTGTAATATTTTCCTACCAAAAGTAGCTTATGAGATTACTAAATCGGGTTGTAACCGCCCTGGCTCACTGCTAGCAGATATTGTTTCCACACCCTTATAAAGGATGTTTCGTTCTCCTCCCCAACCGGATCCGGGAAAGGTTTTCACACCTTCTATTTCGTTCTCCTCCCCAACGGATGTGGGATCTCATAATTCACCCCCCTTCAGGGCCCAACATCCTTACTAGCACACCGCCTCGTGTCTACCCCCTTCATTCCTTTTTCCAATCAATGTGGGACCCTCACCAAATCCACCCCTTTCAGGGCCCAGTGTCCTTACTAGCACACCGCCTCGTGTCTACCTCCCTTCAGGGAACAACCTCCTCACTGGCACATCGCCCAATGTCTGACTCTGATACCATTTGTAATAGCCCAAGCCCACTTCTAGAAGATATTGTTCTCTTTGGGCTTTCCCTTTCGGGCTTCCCCTCAAGGTTTTTAAAACACGTATAGGGAAAGGTTTCCACACCCTTATAAAGGGTGTTTCATTCTCCTCCCCAACCGATGTGGGATCTTACAATGAGTTAAATTTTAAACGAACAAAAGGGTAGCTAGAAGAATCCTTGACGATCAACCTTTAAGACAAAAAAATTGTGATTGCAGCTTCTTGTGGCAATAGTGAGTGCCTACAGATATGAAGGCGATGAGATTGATGAAAACACTGCCATTTTCGAAGCAAACATTCTTCATGATGCAGTAAAAGGCAAAGCATTCAACCATGAAGAGATTATCAGAGTCTTTAGCACAAGAAGTAAGCCACAGCTCATTGCAACTCTCAATCGCTATAGAGATATCCATGCCACATCCATTACCAAGGTAAGAACAATATTACACTAAAATGGGTGAAATTCTATGTTTGTTTCATTATATGATTCTCACTATAATCCATGTGGGTTTTGATATTAAACTTCAGGGTTTGATGGGAGACTCAGCTGATGAGTATCTTGCTGCATTAAGAACTGTTATCAGATGCATTAGAGATCCAAAAAAGTACTATGCAAAGGTACATATTATCATCAATCAACACATTAACACATTTACAAAGTAACCAAATTTAATTGATTAGAAGTTAAATTGCTTGGAGTGGGGAATGAAGCATTCTTTGAAAGGGTGTGAAAACGTCTTCCTAAAAGACACATTTTAAAACTTTGAGGGGAAGCCCAAAGAGGACAATATCTGCTAGCGGTGGGTTTGGACTGTTATGTATGGTATTAGAGCCAGGCACCGAACGGTGTGATAGTGAGGATGTTGGGCTCCCAAGGGGGTGGATTGTGAGATCTCACATTGGTTGGAGAGGGGAATGAAACACTCCTTATAAGGGTGTGAAACCTCTCCCAAGTAGACGCATTTTAAAATCTTGAGGGGAAGACCAAAAAGGACAATATTTGCTAGCGGTGGGCTTGGGCTGTTACAAATGGTATTAGAGTCAGGCACCGAACGGTGTGCCAGCGAGGATGTTGGCCCCCAAGGGGATGGATTATGAGATCCTACATTGGTTGGAGAGGGGAACGAAGCATTCCTTATAAGGGTGTGGAAACCTCTCCCTAGCAAATATGTTTTAAAACCGTGAGGCTGACGATGATACATAATAGGCCAAAGCGAACAATATTTGCTAGTGGAGGATTTGAGTTGTTACATAAGCTGATCGTAATGACGTCAATAATGTAAGTTCGTCTTTCTTACATTGACACCTTGGTTTGAGGAAACTAAAACTCAACCTACTATTTTTAGGTTCTGCGAAATGCGATGAATGCAGTCGGGATCGACCAAGATGCTCTTAGCAGAGTGATTGTGACAAGAGCTGAGAAAGATTTGAAGGAGATTATGGAACTGTATTTGAAGAGAAACAATATATCTCTTGAGGAAGCTGTGAACAAAGACATAGGAGGAGACTACAAAGCATTTATTCTAGCACTTTTGGGCAGTGATGAACCTATGGACCTTAAGGATTAAGCTCTAAAATAGTTTCATTCATTTTTGTTTTGTTTCTCTACTTTTAGAATAAGTTTGATCAAACAACATAGGACACTTTGGATGAATTCTACGGTTATAATGGAAATTATTAATAAAAATTAGGTAGTACCAACTTCTAAGTCTTTTTTGGTTTTTTTTTTTTGCTCAACAATATTTAGGGTCGAAGAATTTAAACTTCTAACATCTTGGTCAACAATGCATGCTTCTAATATTTATTGTAATTTCTAAAATCTCAAATTTTAATATCATTCCCTTCTTCTCATCATTGTATCTTCTAGTGGTTGAAGGCTAACTCCCTCGTATAAAGATTTCTAATATCTCTAAGAAATCTTGGATCATTCCTACAGTTAAAGCGAGAAGGGTCTTATGGACTCGAAGGCATCTTTGTTCTTGTATGGATACAAAAATGTGGACCTAATTGCAAGAGCAGAGCTCGTTCAACCATAACGGTTAAATTGAAATGATGTTATGATATAACGCCTAAACAACGTTGATAGCAAAGATGAAGAGCTAACGCATGCCAAGGTTTGACAGGATAAACATTGATTGAACCCATCAGAGTTCTTTTGAACAATACTTCCCAATGGAAGTTTGGATCCCTTAATTTATGCACTTAAAAGAATTTCTTATGTACAGAAGAATTGAATTTCTGTGCCAAATGTATATCCCATATGAAGCAGAGAAGACAGAAATCAGCAGCAAAGCACATAATATGAAGCTACACAAGGAACAATTTCTATGTTGGTCCTTCACCTTTTGGAAACTCAAGCTTCCTGTGTCTGAAACACAAATGTGTCTTCTGTGAGACCCCCCTTGTCATGTGGAACAAGCTTCCTATGGATATCTCTACGACGTTTCAAACTAAGCAACGAAACTTCGACGCCCGTTCGGGCCTCGACAGCCAGCTGACTGGTTTTTGATCATTTACAGGCACTCCATAATGTTGCTTTAAGAAGATATGTGTATCAGATGGAAGAACGACTAGTATGATTCTTGTATTCTCAAGCATATTTCGTCCGAAGGCACGTCTTCATGATCACTATACTTCACTAGTTCGCCATTTCCACTGCAAAGTCGTGTCGATAACGAAGGGGAACCCGGGGAATGATTGCCTGCATATGTATTTGTAACACCAAGATTTTGCATCAACAGATTTAAATATCATTTTATGATGCAACATTAAGTTCTTCACACACCTCTAAAGGATGAGCTTCTTTCAAAATCTTTGGTTAGTTGCAGCAAGATGGTACCAGACAGCACAACAACAAAGCCACATATTTCAGATATGATTGTTCCTCCACTTTGGCCATCCCAATCCTGAAGTAAAAGATGTATTTTTCTAAGTACTAATATATTAAGCTTATGTATGAACGACTCGAGATAAGAGCGAATGAAATGAAGCGAAGATATTGTCCTAACTCCTAGCAGACTTCCTCATCAATCAGCTCAGATAACATCATGAATCCAAGTTCAGAAGAATCTAAGATCTTTAGAAATCGTTTCGTTTCGTTTGATATCGCATAAAATTTAAATAACTGTAGTGACAATCTCGACGCATGCTTCAGCTGTTCTTACACCATCTTACACACACAACTAGATTTTTCATACCTTGAACATTATGACACTTGCAAGGATTGTCAGTGTTGTAAACATAACGTAGTATATCGGCGAGACGATTGCAGTGTTGAATGTGTCGAGTGCCTGAAAAACACAAATAAGAGGCGTTTATTGATGTTTCGTCGATCGATTGTAAACCAACTTAGAGTAATTAACTCAATGAAGCAACAAAAAGTTGGAGGAGCATTATATCAACGGCTAGAGAAGAGTAATGCAAGGAGAACAAAAGCAAGGAGAACAAAAGCAAGGAGGACAGAATTCACACATGAACAATGTGTAAAACAAATAAGAAAAGAAACTAATATATTGATATCAACCATAATTGCAAACTGCCCGTTCTTGATGAGCTTCAGATGAGAACATATAGAATTTTATGTGCAAAGAATGAGCTTTTTTTGTTAGTTTCTACTCGCTTCTGATCCCATAAAACTACCCTCTAAGCCTACAACATCTGGGGTTGGAAAATATTAACATTTCAGCGTGAACTGAAGGGTTTGGAAGTGGCCATAGGTCTCCTCCATTAGCTTTGCTGTTGTTATTAACAAGAGTTCATGAGTAGATTATGACTTCCAGAGGCATTCATCAAATGGTTCCCTTGTCTACCTTTCTTTATTCATTGCTAACTGATTTCTTTCAGTTGCTTTCTTATGCATACGCTCTATTTTTGCTGGTTATGAAGTCTGCAGAGATGGAATTCATATCTACCATCTACAATTTTCCCACGTGATACTCCTACGTAGGAGACCTATAATGTGAGATCCCACGTTGGTTGGAGAGCAAAACGAAGTATTATTTATAAGAGTGTGGAAACCTCTCCCTAATAGACGTGTTTTAAAACCTTGAGGGGAAGCCTAGAAGAGAAAGCCCAAAACGGACAATATATGCTAGTGGTGGGCTTGGGCTGTTACAAATGGTATCAGAGCTAGACATCAGGCAATGTGCTAGCGAAGACGTTGGGTCCCCAAGGGGGGTGGATTGTGAGATCCCACATCGGTTGGAGAGTGAAACGAAGCATTCCTTATAAAGGTGTGGAAACCTCTCCCTAACAGACGCGCTTTAAACCTTCAAGGGGAAGCTCATAAGAGAAAGTCCAAAGAGAACAATATCTGCTAGCAGTGGGCTTAGGCTGTCACAAATGGTATTAGAGTCAGACACTAAGCAATGTGCCAACGAGGAGACTAAGCCCTGAAGGGGGGTGGACACGAGGCAGTGTGCCAGCAAGAATGTTGGGCCCCAAAGGGGGTTGGATTGGGGAGTCCCACATCAATTGGAGAAGGGAACTAGTGTCAGTGAGGACATTGGGCCCTGAAGGGGGGTGGATTGTGAGATCCTACATCATTCTTT
The DNA here is from genome assembly GCF_002738365.1 of Cucurbita moschata. Classification (NCBI taxonomy): domain Eukaryota; kingdom Viridiplantae; phylum Streptophyta; class Magnoliopsida; order Cucurbitales; family Cucurbitaceae; genus Cucurbita; species Cucurbita moschata. The sequence continues at coordinate 4,512,547 of NW_019268519.1, read as the reverse complement.
ACAAGGGTGTGGAAACCTCTCCCTAGTAGACGCGTTTTAAAAACCTTAAAGGGAAGTCCGAAAGGAAAACCCAATATCTTTCTTCATTTTGTGAGATAGAAAACTCAAACATGACTTTCAAAGTTAAGCAACCACATGCCAATCTAAGAACAATAAAAGAGTAGTAGAATTGGCAACCTTGTTGAGATAATTCATTTGAATAATGACGCAAGTTACAACCACCAACATGAAAAACCACGTCTCAGGGTAGATTAATTGGTTCTTCCCCTCAAAGGTCAATTTCAATGATGTCCCAAGGGCTTTAACACTCATCACCTGCAAATATTCAGGATGGAAGTCAATCATACACAAAATCAATTAACAAATGAGAATGCAAACCTTTTATCCTTTCAACATAGTTTTGGAAAATCATGTGTAGCGAAGCTTCTAAAACAAATAGTAACTAGTTGTAATAAGACAATTTAAATTAGACCATTGATTTTCGACGCCAACGTAAGCGTAGCTCCGTGGTTAAGGCATCTACTCCTTCCTTAAAGTTAGAAGTTCAAAGTCTAACGAGCACTTGTACTAAAAAAACGACCATTGAGCTATGCGTTTTGCACATAAGATGCAATAAGTTGTTTGCAAGATCAGTTGCAATTCATGCCACGCTATCAAACGTTTAAACGCGGTAGTTTGGAACAATGAAATGCATCATAATTCAACTAAACTCGACGCTCTGGTGAGACGAGACGTACCGAGAGGGAACCCATGAGCGAACAAATTCCGGTAAACACCAACACGTTGGTATGGCCACATCGCGGGGAAAAATAGATGGCAAGAATAAAAACCAATACAATCACAGAGCCCATATATAGCAAGAAGGCTGAAAAACAAAATAGTATTAATCAGCAATGAAGCTCACGTACGACAAGGTAACGAACAAAACGAAACGAGTCACGAGCTAGACGTTTAACCTGGCTGTGTTGCCATATTCCATATTTCCTGTACAGAAGTAATAGGACGCTCACTTGGAGCATGAACAACTATAATGACTGAGCCTGCTATACACATCACACACCCCAAAATTCCAAGCTTGTGCAACCTCTCCTTCAAGATAAAATGGGCCAACACAGCACTAGAAAATCCCATTCAGAGGACATCAGAGAAAACTCTGATAGCTAACATGGAGATAACTTCTAAACATAATTGAGAAAGAGCAAGCATAGCAGACACGAAATACCTGACGATTATGCTTAACGCACCGAGCGGCGTCACGAGAACTGCAGGGGCAAATGCATAAGCAATGAAGTTGGCAGCCTCACCAACAATCACTGGATTACAAACAATATGAACATTGATCAAATATGGAATTCAAAAGGGGCAAATGAATCATGTCCAGCAGATTACTAGAACTTTGAAGCAAAAATCAGCCAAATTTAAGTTCATCCATGAACACGGAGCACAATTTCAACATAGTCAAGAATCAAGATAAGAAAACATGTAAGAATCCATGATTATATGAACAACTTAAATGCAAAACAATCGAAGCCCCTTGAGAGGAAGAAAGAATATCTTACTTATAATCATGCCTATCCACCATAGAGGCTCCAAGAGGTAAGTATAGCCACCAACACCTGCAAAACGAAGAACAAAAACAAGGCCATCTGAATCAAAACAAGCCCCAGAAGAATCAACAAAGATAAAGCCTAAATCAAGTGCATTCATAATGAAAATCTTCACCAGCTCTGACCCCAGATGCTGCTGCTGCTCTTCTAAGCCCCTTTTTCTTGATAATAAAGCTTGCCCCTATGAACCCACTCGAGAGCAAAGCCAAAATAACGCCATTCAGATTGTCTTCACCAAAACCCATCACGAGAATTCGATCCTTCTTGTTCTTGTTCTTCGTTTCACCATCCAATTAATCACCCATTAGAACCGTATCTACGACCCAGAATAATACCATCATCATCATCATCTTCTTCTTCTTCTTCTTCTTCCTCTTCTTCTTCTTCTTCTTCCTCTTCTTCTTCTTCTTTCTCCAATATAATCCGTTTTCCTTTTGGTTTTTGCTGCGAAATACAGTAGTCACATCGACGATGCTCATAATCAATCATCAGTACAGACAATTGCGTTTTGTCGCGTTGAGGATGGAAATTGCCCAATGGGATCCACGCCACGCCGCACGGGATTGACGGACAAGAAAAACTAGTGAATATTTTCTATTAAAATGTATTGGGTAAGTAAGTAAGGGAAGTCATAATATAATATAATACAATCAAAGCCATACGATTAATTACCGTAAGGATCTTGACCTTCATCTTGAATATGAACAACTTTTGGTGGGGTTCTGAAATGAGAAGAATTCTTGGCCGACATCATCATCTATCAATTTTTGTGTGACCTAAACAAGCAAACTTTTTGTGTGTATTCATCGTTTGTGAGCATTGAACTGTTGACAGCGACGAGCCGTATGGAAGATGGAACAACTATTAGTGGCTTCAAATTCTTGTTCATTTTCATGAATGGAAAGTATAAGAAGATTGATTAACAAATTATGGCAAGTGGAAGAAATTAAAAAAAAAACACACACACCTTTTTGTAGAATGAACAATCATAAGCAATTAAATAAACCCAACTTAAAATTTTCATAAAATTAAAAACTGGGTGAGAATTTGTCTTTTGATTAACATTCATGAAAATGATTTTCGTAGTTGTGTGTTTATAATTTTAGAGGCTGGACAAAATATGAAACTAAGAACATTATCTTACGAGATGGAATACATTTCTTCCCATATAAGGTAGGTAGATGCGTAGTTTGTTTAAATGTTGTTTCTGGGACTTGAATGATATGACATCACTCTCTCCCTAGCTCCGAAGGACTTAGTTTATGATCAGATCATAAACAAATTGTTTATTAACTTATTGTACGCGAAAAAGAGTACAACTTTAGGTTTAGAGTGAGGTAACATAAAGTTAATGGATAAAAATTGATTAATTAAAGAATCTAATTAATTAATTTTATATCACTTGAACTTCACGTGATATTAATACTAAAAGTTCATTTAGTTGATTTTCTTATAAAAAATATTCAAAATACTTAAATAAAGATTTGACTCGGTGGTTCATTATATAAAATAACGATGGGATAAATTGCAATCACATAATAACGGTCCTTATCTAAAAGCTATCATTTAATCTTCATTGTAATAAATTCGAAGCTTTTTCAAGTAAATGAGTATAAATGTTTTCAATAATTATTTGGGAGCTCGAGGTTGATTTTGGATAGTTTTTAAATCAGGCATATGTAGTCTCTGTTAATAGAACCTTTGAGTTAAAGCTCGATCATCTCACTCTCAATTAAAGTTTTTCTCTATTCTTCTTCTTCTTCTTATCTTTAACATCAAAGCGAAGAGGGGTGAAAGAAGTCCGGAGCGAGTTTTTTTTGGAAAGTTTGAGACGGTACGAAAAAGGGTTATAGTTACGTGTGTTGAATTTTTTATGTTTGTTTGGTCTAAATATTGCTACAATCTTCAAATGCTAATGAGCTCCAAGAATATGAGTTTTGTCTCGTGTACAAAATCATAAATATAGAGAAGTTTTAGACGATGGTAAATAACAAAATAACAATAGGAAGGCTATTTGTACGAGCCAATTGGTTAGAAGACTGCCACCAAACTTAAAAGTCAAAAAGACATAAATAACATTAAAAAGAACAAAATAAAAAATAAATTAAAATTCGAAAGAAAGAGTAATCATACTTTTTAACAATTTTTTTAAACCCAGGGTTATTGTTAAAACGTGACTTAATACTTTCTTTAATTTAGATGATCCTAAAACATCGTCCGAACAATACTCTTAACGAATGTGGGCTATATTCGATTTTTCAATAGGTCGACTAAATATATATATATATATATAGAATCATGATAGTAGGTAGTTATATTATATATAAAAATAAATTATGTATATAATAAGTAGGTTTATGATGAGAAAATATTTGGAGCTATATGTGAAAAAGGCAAAAACCCTCTCTATGTCCTAACACATCACCAAATGTCAGCGAACATTTACAACAAATCGAATCCCTAAATCTTTGAGCCAAACGAAAAAACAAAAGGTTAGATGCCCAAAACGAATCTAAACCACAAACCTAACAGATAAAATAAAAGGCTCACCAAAATTTACACCAATTCTCTACTCGACAGCCCTAAAAAGTGGGAACAAGAATTCGTGATCGATGAAGTTCTTGATTATCAGAAAGAATTTACCTCCAAGGTGTAGTTTCTTTTCAACTTCATCAATTTTCTCGCAGCTTCACCATATGCTCCATGTTTCTCTGTTTCTTCTGCGTCGAATTCATCTCCCATTTTATCTAATCCATCTAAAGCAATACCTGCAGAACTAGGTCTGATCACGACCAGAGTCGCCGCCGTCATCACCGAGCCGGACGCTGGTAGGTCCAGCACCGGCACATGCCACATCTTCATGTGCAGATCTGGTATTACAGTCCTTTCTACTGGAGATTGATTCGAAGTGGAGGATTTCATCGAGTCTCTCAGTTCTTTGAGTTGTTTCTCCTCCATACAGAGTCTTCCTTGTTTTGTTGAATCGGTTATCACCACGCTCTGTAGCATCGGGAAATCGGCTACCATCTGTTTGACCAAATAATGTCTCATGGAAGCAGCGATTAGGGATGAAATCGTCCATACAATTCTTAGTTTAAGTTCTTCGTCTCCCAATTCCGTTTCCGAATCTGCTTCTACTACGCGTTCTTCTTCTGTTTCTTTGGCCTCTGAATCAGAATGAACAATCGATTTCCGCCGCAAAGACGACGCTCCAAGAACGACGCAACTCTTCAATTCAGCACCGAACTCGGCCTTCCACTTAAGCAAGGGACCACCGCCATGAATAGAGCCGATTTCATCGCCACAGCAAGGAAGTTCCATATGAACGAACTTAATTCCTCTAAATTCCTTCAACGCAACACTCGGCCAGTAGTACCAATCGCCAAATCCAGAACTCGGCGTCGAAGTACGAGTAATCACACGCCGAATAAAACGAAAAGGCGTAAACACAAACTTACGAACAAAAAACCTAATCAAGGAATTCGGCGGCGATCGACGACCGACTCTCGATTTCCGCTTCGAATCAAGTACAGGACGAGGAATCGCAAGAAAAACAGTCTCGGATTGCAAAATGAGAGAAGCGAATCGCTTGGAGACGGCAAGGCATCGAATAAGAGAACGAGCATCGATCAATTTGTTGAAGATGAGATGAAGAATCGCATCAGGAAGAAGATCAAAATAGTCTAAATCATCATCATCATCTTCTTCTTCTTCTTCATCTACAACTAGTTGTTGCTGTTCTTGACCTCGATTTCGTATTTCAAATTGATCCTTGATCGGATCCATGGACACAATGATCTCGATTCCGGATCTTGATCGTGGCTGTTGTTGGTATGGATTTGAGGCAAAAACGAGTGAAGATTTAAGGCATTAATTCGACGGTTTGTAGAGAGAGAAAAAGAGACTCCGTGGTTTTTGAGTTGTTCGTTTGACCATAGATTTGTAAGAACAGAGAAAAGACGCATACACTTCATATTTTGCTGACTCTGCAAAAGGTGCGACCATATCCCTTCCCCTTTTTTCTTTTTTCTTTTTTTTTTTAAAATTAAAAAAAATTAAATAGATAAGACTTTGTATTTATTTTATATTTTAATTAAAGTGTCGGTTAGAATATAATTCAAGTGGTTGCTCCAAGCTCGAGTTCGTAACGATATATATTTTTCTAAAGGTTTTATTCTCTTTCGATAAAGTAAAGATGCATATTGCTTAATTTCTAAGGTCGACCGTTTTTTTATTATTTTATTTTATTTATTAATATAACATTCAAATTTAAATTTGATCTATTTTTTTTTATTAAAATTAAATTTTTGAAATAATATTTGAATTTCTCTTTATGAAACTTATTTATTAAATTATAAATCGAGTAATTATATTCCAATTTCATTTATTGGAAAAAAAAAAGGCAAAAAAAATAATGTAATTTATATTTAATTAATAAATATTAAGGAATTAAAAAAAAACACTAAAATTAAGAAATTAAGGAAGGGTTGACAAAGTCAAACGTAGGAAACTTCGAAGAAAAGGGCAAAGCGTGGCGTATGCGGATTGGACATTCATGCATGTGTCTTGTTCTTCCAAAGTTGACTTCTTTCTTTTTTTGACCTTTTTTTAATACCACGTGGATTGTCCCTCTTATGATTACCATCTTACACAAACTATATATTAATTTTAAATAGTTATCCTAAATCGAAATATCGCTTTAAGTGTACACGGGTTGAGTTGGGTTGGAAAAATCTCTTGGACTAATTCAAAATTTTGAATTCGCTAGATTGGTGACTCGAACAATTCGAATAGAGTTTACAACCCTTTGTTGAAAAACTTAGAATAAGGTTATGGGTCAATAGTATTAACATTTTGGATTGGTTGGATCGGTGACCCGAATGATTCGAATAGGGTCCATAGCTATTTGTTGCAAGACTTGAAATGAATTACAAGTCGTGGTGTAAATGGACAAAAGTTATTGACCGAACAATATTGGTATTTTGGGTTAGTTGGATTGAAGACCCGAGTAATTTAAATAGAGTTTATAGTTCTTTGTTGTAAGGCTTGAATTGAATCACGAGTCGCAGTTGCTATAGATGGATATTTTAGATAGTAAAGGTATGACCCAATGATATTAGTATTTTAGATTAGTTGGATGGATGACTCGAGCAATTTAAATAGGGTTTACAGCCCTTCGAGCTAGGTTATGGGCCTATCATTGGGCCTTCTCTAAGTTGCTTAGAATCCCTATTAATATTGATTTTGCATGGGTGGGGTTAAATTGTGACCAAATATCATACGCCTCAATTTGGAAGACATTATTGGATTGATTGTTTGTTGGAATTATCAAATAATACAATGAAGATGAGAAGTCACGTCATGGGTATTTTAATTATTTTTTGTAATGACCCATATATTGCATGTGCAATGTTGTATTGTATTCTATGACTGTTATGCATGATAAAACGCATTTAAAACTGTGTTGAGACCGATTTCATACATGACATGATTGTTTCAATGAAAATAATTCCTTTGTGGTAATTGCACGTTGTGTGATCAAGTAGTTAGCCATTAAAGTCACTGTTCAAATTACACTCAATTTTGTTGCTTAGCTTCGTAAAGCGAATTAGAATATTGTTTTGGACATCATGAACGATCCATAGTTTTTGGGAACTAGACATCGACATATGAGTTGGATGATTAATGTATGTACGTGGCAGTTAGGGTCGAGTTAGATAATTCTAATCTAAGATAGGTCCGGAGTGAATAACTCTCCTTAATCTTTGAATAGGAAAAAAAAAAAACTGATGTCCTAATTTTTTTTAAAAAAATTTAAAAATATCTTTACAAGTAGTATTATATCCCCTTTTACTTTGTAAAAATAATTTAAAAAAATTCATACCGTTAATATATAAACAAAAACTGTCTATTGATATTTCATAAATGATCTCAAAATGTTTTTAATGTATTTTTAAAAGAACTACGAAAATTTCAAAAATTTTAAAAGTTAATTCAACATTTAAATTTTACAAAATATATATATATTTAGAAATTAAATTTATAATTTAACCTAAGTTACTTCAAAATCAAGTGGAAAATAAAGTTGATAATAATAATAATTAAAAAATAATAATAATAATAATGTTATGTAATGTGTGGCTCAAAATTAAGAAAAAAAATGAGAGAATGGTTGACACTCAAACGGGAACATTATCACGTTATCTTTGTTATATCTGTCTCAGCCTCAAGTTTCTTTTTTTTTTTTTCTGTTTATAAAATAATAATAATAATAATAAATAAATAAATAAAAAAAAGCAATTATATAACAGCAAGCAAACCTACCTTTAGTAGATATTATCCACTTTGACCCGTTCCATATTTTCGTCAGTCTCACAATTTTAAAATGCGTCTGTTATGGAGAGGGTCTAGTGCTATTCCGATCCGTGCTTCACACCATCCAGTGACTGACTTTAATAGCATTTATAACTGTTCAAGTCTATCGCTAATAGATATTTTCCACTTTGACCCGTTACATATCGTCGTTCACGATTTTAGAACACGTCTGTTAGGGAAAAGTTTTTACCCTTTTGTAAGAAAGAAAAAAAAAAGGGTGGAATGATAGGAGGTTGGGAGGCCATATAAAGGTCTGAAACGGATAAGAGATATAATTGAAGTGAAGAAGCAAAGGCAGCCATGCAAATAATGAAAGGAACATATTTGGTGTGGGTGACGCCTAAGTGGAGCTCACATCTTCCATTCTCTCTTATAACACACAAATTCCCACCTCTCTACTCTTCTTTGTCAGTTCCCACTTTCTCTCTGCTCCAACTTTCACGGAAATCATTCATTCTATTTCTCTCTCAAGGTTGCCTCTCTTTCTCTCTCTCTTTCTCTTTGTTCATCTTCATTTCATTTGGCTCTCTATTGCCTTTGAGTTCATTTTCTGGGTTTGCTGGCTCTGTTTCTTTGTTTATTTATGTACTGAATCTTCATTTTGTGTTGGGATACTAATTTTGAAAGTTGGGATCTGATTCTTAAGCTTGTTTAGACTTAATAGACACTTTTTTTTTTTTGTTGGGAAGTGTATGGATTAAACTTGTGATTTGGTGTTGAGTTTACTTGATGAAAACTTCATAATCCTCATTCAATAGCTTCGTGAAAAGAGCATTAGTTTCTGCTTCACGGTTTGTGTAACGCTCAAACCCACCGTTAGTAGATATTTGGCTTTTCCTTTCACCCAAGCTCACTACTAGCAGATATTGTCATTTAGGGTTTTCTTTTCACCCAAGCCCACCGCTATCCGATATTGTCTTCTCTAGGCTTTTCCTTTCGGGCTTCCTTGGTTTTTAAAATGCTTTTGCTAGAGGGAGTTTCCATACCCCTATAAAAGGTATTTCGTTCTCCCCAACCGATGTGGGATCTCACAATCTACCCCTCTTCGAGGCCCAGCGTCCTCGCTGGCACTCGTTCCTTTCTCCATTCGATGTAGGCCCCCATCAAATCCACTCCCTTTGAGGCCCAACGTCTTTGCTGACACATCGTTTCATATCCACCTCCCTTTGGGGCTCAGCCTCCTCGTTGGCACATTGCCCAATGTTTAACTCTGATATCATTCGTAACGGTTCAAACCCACCGCTAATAGATATTATCTTTTTTTAGCTTTCCTTTTCGGGTTTTCCCTCGAGGTTTTTAAAACGTGTCTGTTAGGGAGAGGTTTCCACACCCTTAAAAAAATGTTCCGTTTTCCTCTCTCCATGAGAATGAGTGCTATATAAGAAGGCAACACATCAACTAATATCCATAAATTACAAATTTAGTTTTTGAGTTTTGAAGTTGTGTTTTTAGACCTGGAACGTTTTGAATGTGATTTTTAGTTTGGAGACAAAATTTGTAATTTAAAATGACAATCCATTTCCAACTCTCAAAAGAGTAACTTCTCTACTATTGTGTAGCTGATAAGGGAGAGAACTTAGAGAAGGAAAAATGGATTATGTTTACGCACCTGGAAAAAACCATCTCTTTGTCCCGGGGCCGGTGAACATACCCGAACCCGTTCTGCGGGCAATGAACCGAAACAATGAGGATTATCGTTCTCCTGCTATTCCTGCAATGACAAAAACTCTTCTTGAGGATGTGAAAAAGATTTTCAAATCAACTGCTGGAACCACGTTTCTGATTCCCACTACAGGTAACTTACCTTCCCTTTGAAAACACTCACCAGAACAACAACAACAACGACAACAAAGTTGTATGTTGATCTTCATGTTTATGCCTCAGGTACTGGTGCTTGGGAAAGCGCTCTTACGAACACGCTTTCTCCTGGAGATAGGATTGTGTCCTTTCTGATTGGCCAGTTCAGCCTTCTCTGGATTGATCAGCAGCAGCGCCTCAACTTCAACGTCGATGTTGTGGAGAGTGATTGGGGCCAGGGTGCCAATCTTGATGTCCTGGAATCTAAGCTTGCATCTGATGGTGCACACACAATCAAGGCAATTTGCATTGTCCACAACGAGACAGCCACCGGTGTCACCAACGACCTGTCAAAAGTTCGGTTCCTACTCGGTAAGCAAGGAAGGAACAAAGAAAAAAGATCATGTTTTAAGAAAATCATACAAAAACATGAAAATTTAAAAAGCTTCTCACTGCCTTATGATCTATAATCTTCTGCTGAAAAACACAGATAAGTACAAGCATCCAGCTCTTTTACTAGTCGACGGAGTGTCTTCGATATGTGCACTTGATTTTCGGATGGATGAATGGGGAGTCGACGTCGCTTTAACCGGTTCCCAGAAGGCTCTGTCTCTCCCTACAGGAATTGGAATCATATGTGCCAGCCCCAAAGCATTAGAGGCATCCAAAAATTCAAAATCAGTGAAGGTCTTCTTTGACTGGAAAGACTATCTCAAGTTCTACAAACTAGGAACATACTGGCCATACACTCCTTCCATTCAGCTCTTGTATGGACTAAGAGCAGCTCTGGATCTACTTTTCGAGGAAGGTCTCGACAATGTGATCGCTCGACACAGCCGACTCGGCAAAGCAACAAGGTAAGGATACCAAAAGTGAGTTACCAGAAACTTCATTGCTCTGAGTTCTGAAATTGAAATGCAGGCTTGCTGTGGAGGCTTGGGGGTTGAAGAACTGTACACAAAAGGAGGAATGGTTCAGTGACACAGTGACTGCAGTGCTTGTTCCTTCTTACATTGATAGCTCAGAAATTGTGAGAAGGGCATGGAAAAGGTACAATTTGAGCTTGGGACTTGGCCTGAACAAAGTTGCTGGCAAAGTTTTCAGAATTGGACACCTTGGAAACCTTAATGAGGTAAACTACAGCTAACTAGCCTGCCTTTTGTCGAACTCGTTTTTGATATTTTTGAGAAGTTCATGGCAACAAAACGAATCGATCCATTGAGAAGATTTGTTGAGTTTTAACCATGTTTCATTGGGTTCTTATTATTTTCAGTTGCAACTGTTGGGATGTCTTGCTGGGGTGGAGATGATACTGAAGGATGTAGGGTACCCTGTTAAACTGGGGAGTGGAGTTGCTGCAGCTAGTGCATACTTGCAGAATAACATCCCTCTCATTCCTTCAAGGATTTAATGTATCTGCCATGCCCATATGTAATTAATTTCCATTCTCTTCACCACCAATTCTCTGTAAAAACATCTCAATATGCTACTTCTGTTATACATTTCAATTTACTCGGTTTGATTACCTTGGCAACTTACTACTAGATCTACCATGAAAAACTAACTTAAAAGAGTATATTTAAATTTTTAAATCTAAAGGTTCATGTTCACTTCCAGTAGATATTATCCATTTTAGACTTTCTCTATCAAGTTTTCTTTCAAGGTTTTTAAAATGCGTCTGCTAGGGATCGTTCTTTTCTCCAATCAATGAGGAACCCCCCAATCCATCCCCTTTAGAGCCTAGCGTCCTTGCTAGCACACTGCCTCGTGTCCATATCGGTTGGGGAGGAGAACAAAACATTCTTTATGAGGGTGTGAAACCTCTCCCTAGCATACGCGTTTTAAAAACCTTGAGGAGAATCCCAAAAGGAAAAACCCAAAGATGACAATATTTGTTAGCGTTGGGCTTGGGCGGTTACAAATGGTATCAGAACCAGATATCAGACGATGTACCAACGAGGAAGCTGAGCCCCGAAGGGGGGTGGGACAAAAGGCAGTGTGCCAGCAAGGACGCTGGCCCCAAAGGGGGTGAATTACAAGGTCCCACATCGATTGAAGAAGGGAATGAGTGATAGCGAGAATGCTGGGCTCAGAAGGGATGGATTGTGAGATCCCACATCCGTTGGGGAGGAGAAGGAAGCATTCTTGATAAGGATGTGAAAATCTCTCCCTATCATATGCGTTTTAAAAACCTTAAGGGTAAACCTGAATGAGAAAGCTCAGAGAAGACAATGTCGGTTAGCCGTGGGCTTGGGCTATTACATTAAAGGTATTAAAGAAATAGAAACGTTTGAAATGGGAGGAGTATTTATTTTTTTGAAAATGTAAGAGTATTTCAAGAATAGTTCTATTAATTTAACTAAATTTCAATGATGTAGTTAAAATATTCATCTCCATTCAAATATTCAGTCTGCATAAATTCGAGTAATCAAGTATACAAACCACAATATCCATATTATCATCTTAGCTTCAAACAACTTTTTCACTTGATTACACCAATTTTCCGGCTTGGGTTGATCCAGAATCCAGAATCCTATTTCTCCAGAACCTCAAACCCCAATGAGACACACACAAAAAACGGTTCTTGTCTTTTTATCCTTCTGCCTTCCCTTCAGCTCTCTTCCATTTTCAATCAACAAGTGATAAAGAGCTTTCGCTCCAGTCTCTGCAATTTCATATCAGAAATTTGTTCAATTCAATTTGGATGAAACCAAACTTCACACCCATCTCTTCCCCCTCCCTTTACAGGTAATGGGTTAATTCAATTGATTCTATACTAGGGTCTTCTTCTTTTGTTTAACTTGAGCTTCTCTAATCTATTTTGCTTGCTTATGCTTCAGAAGATTGGCTGTTCTTTTCTCCAGATTGGTATTTTTCTCTGTTATAGTGTATGTGTAAGAACAGGGATGGTTTCTGCTGTGTTTGTTGCAACTAAAACTTTTTCTCCCCTGTTCTTCTGTGAGTTATGAAATTATGAGCCTTTTTCAGGGCATTTGAGTAAATTAAATTTAAATTGATTGAATTAAGATAATTAAGTTTTTTTTTTTTGGGTTAAAATTTTATGGTTTTTATGGTATTTATTTATTTATTCCAAGTTTAGATGTCCTAAGGCCATTCTCCAAGTTCTTCTAAATCTTTCTTAAATGGAAACTAATTTGAAATTTGATTGAATTTCTGGAATCAAAAAATGCACAAAAGAGAAATAAAAATCTAATGCATCCCCATACCTTCTCCCTCATGTTCAAGTCGCAGACGTCGACGACGAGCCCTTCTGGCGACGTTGACGACGTAGTGAAGACATGTCCCATGTACAGCATGTGACTGGTTTGGTAGCTCTCTCCCCTCGTGCATGACGCTTGTGCATTTTTTGTCTGTCTATCTTGGCTCTCCACTTTTCCTATCACTTATTTTCTTGTTTTACTTTTTCAGTTCTGAACTCATAGACAGATTTTGAAACATACAAAATCTATTTTGAATTTGTCATTAAACTTTTATATTACATTTAGGGAAGTGAGAGAGAGAGAGAGAGAGAGAGAAGCAAATCTCAAGTGAATAATTTACAGTAAATGGAGGAGAGAGAGAGAGAGATACGTGGGGGAACCAAATCACTGTGTTGCAGCTCTGAATAGTTCACTCCACTTCTGAGGATCATTCCCTGGACCCTCCCCCTGCAAAAGTTTCGAAGTTTTATTACTTTTTCAAAAGAGAGATAGAGAGATCTAACAAGAATCGACTAGTTGTAGCTTTCTATTTTTTGTTTTCAAAACTATTTTTAACAACAATAATCAGATGATTTGTAAAGCAATACAAACGAACAGTCTTATTTGTTCTAAAAATTATTTATGAAAATACAATAAAGGGGAAGAAGCAAGAGAAATGGCTTTTTAGAAATAATTATTCAACCAAGTTTTAAATTTGTTTATAAACCAGTTCTCAAAGAAGCTTTTATTCTCATAAACTGCAGCTATCTTGGAAGCTCACCTCAACTGAGTTAATTTCGTACGCCTGTCCTTCAGTGAAATCAATGTCCAGAGCCTGTATGCAAGCTTCAGCAACCACAATCCTGCTGGCCTCTCCAACAAGTTTGTCACCTGAGACCCACGAGAGGGAAAAAGAACGACATAATTTCAATGTGAACTCGAATATGTTAACTAACAAGAAAGGAATGAGAATATAATGACAAAAATGGAAAAAGATACTAATTGAAAATTGTATTAACATGTGTATACGATTGTAAATTTTCATACCTGGCTACTCACTTTAAAACTTTTTTTTTTTTGTTTTAAATTTTGGACCCGTTTTATAAACAATTTTGTCCTTGAAATTTATGCTTGTTTTATACCAATTTCTTTACTACAATTTTCACCTTTCTCAAAGAAACATTTAAATTCTTTATCATATTCCAAAAATAGATTGCATGTTTTTAAAAACTGCATTTCTTTTTTAGTTTTCCTAACTTGGCTGAAATTTTGAAGTTAGAAAATAGATAACCATAAGTTTAGTTTTCAAAAATAAAAAACCAAATAGTAATCAATCAGGTTATCTTATTTTCATTGTAAGTGATTAGAATTATGGAAAAGTATAGAAACAAGGCCATAGGATTAATCACTGGTAAAAAAGATTAAGGATAACGAAACTAACGGGTTCTCATACACCACATTCTATAGTGGCAATGCAACATTTGTCATTTTTACAAATTCTATAAAGTCGTACCTTGACCAAGGAGGACAGCACGCCGTTGCCCTGCTGTAGCTTTGAGCAAAGTATTAAGATCATATGAGGTGTATGGTCCATCAGTCAACCTACCAGCTCTGGAACACACAATTTTGTACATAAAAGAGAGAGTGGGTGCTCAAGGTTGAAAAACAGAGTTACATGTCTAGAGTAAACAAAAAAAAAAAGGTTATCTCAGGTAAAATAAGAAGCTCATGCCAACTACACATACCTGATTATTGTAAAGGGAAGACCTGAGTCACGAAGAAAATCCTCCCCTTGCCTTTTGTATTTGAGAACACCAAAAAGGTTCATAATGCTAGGAAAAAATGAAACCAATTAGTGGATTGAAAGCATAGTTTGTAAAGGAGTCAAAGAAACAAATGCAGTCACAGACTCGTCTGCTTCCTATACCAAGTTGTAAACACGATAACAATAAAAGGTAAATGTGTGTATTCAAGCCTCGTGCTGATTGCTGAGAAATATAAATAATAAACCATCGAAGTTTATGCTGCATGATTATCAGTCTGATTATCCTTTTGGTATTTAGACGCAGTATGTATTTACTGTTTAGTATTAGGAGCAATGAGGTGATACAGATACGCAACATAAAATTGATACTTGTCTGCAGATGTCAATATAGTTGAACATTCTGAAGAAACAAAGATCAGTTTGACGAACTAGAGAACACATCCATAGAGTCTATGGTTATAAGAGATGACAAATTTTAGTGATGCAGGTTATGCATTTTAGAAGAAACACTTTTAGCATGGACTCTAATAAACCAATCTTTATTATTTCCTAGAAGAATTATTCTCGACAGTGAAAAGAGTGACCTACCTCCATGGCAATTCATTGAATTTGGTTACACCTATTGATGAAACAAGAACTACTCTTTTTACTGATCGAGGAAGTGCTGATATAAGGTTTCTCACACCCTCCCAATCTACAGTCATAAGTTCATAGTCAGAAAGTGCCGAGAAGCATAGGTATAATAATAGGTGTGTTAGTGTGCTTACGAGTATTCGAAGATATGCAACTATAAATCTAGAGAATGGAAACAAAAACATTGTCCGATGTTTATATTGATTTCAACAAAGATCTATAGGTCTAAGTTTCTAGCCAAAACGCCAAAATGTAGCATCAAAACGCCAAAATGTAGCATCTGATATCAACAGTATAATCCTAACCTACTCGTTCAGGAGTGTTATCCCCATCCCATCGCTTTGAAGGGAAGGCTGTTGTTCCTGTGCAGCAAATCACATGCGTGACACCCTAATAGATGATTATCAGACAAATAAAAAAAGACATATTAAATTTATAAACAATTGATACTACCAAAAGTGTTCAGTTATAATATTTTAAAATAAGAAAGAACAATAAAAATCATATCTATCATAGAGTTCTATGAAGAGAGAGAGAAAAAAACTAAAATCAACAATTACAATCCAAAACGGGGACTACTTAATCTATTCCAATATAATTCAAAAAGGAATCTGAAAAAAAATATATATACATATAAATCTGTAACAAAAGTGCGATAAAAAAAAAAAAAAGTAAAGTCTACGGTAATAATAGACGAGGGATCCAACTGTTAAGTCCAAGATCATAGCCCAACGCTAGCCTTCTTGAGAATGCGAGAACAACATGCCAATAGTATGGTTTATTATTTAGGTTCATATTTATTTCAATCTAATTTATATTGTAATTTTTGGTTTCTAGCTTGTTCTTATTATAATAACAATAACCATAATCATTAATATTTTAACTTCAGGTTCACAATTATTTCAATCTAATTTATATTGTAATTTTTGGCTTCTAGCTTGATCTTATTATAATAACAATAACAATAATTATTAAAATTTTAACTTTTAGTTTTTCGTCATTATCTATTTCAAAATTTGCATATAAAGAACCATGGAACCTTCACCTATCCCCACAATGGAATGACATTGTGTACCTTGAATATAAACACTCGTGGCTTTACTTTTGGTTTCCCCACAAAACCATATACCAATGAAAATAATTGTCCTCGGTTATATACCTATGATCAATCTCTTCCTAGTGAATGTGGGATTATGTTTGCACTCCTAACATGATACTTCCCTCTACATGAGTAAAGAGGCAATCTTCCCTCCTCGCTTAATAAAAGTACGTTTCTCTCTTTCCCTTGGTTTTGTATCTCCATAGACAGGAGGAAAGAGCCATTTTTCACTATTCATGAGGAACAAGAGTTCATCCCATGCCAAAAGTCTGATTCCTCATGAGAGAAGCTAGGGAGAAGAGAACAAACAGTACAATTTCAAGCAAGGTTAGTGTCAATATGAAAAGATTGAAAGTGGCTAAAAGCTGATAATTATAGGCAGTACAGCCGTGCCAAAGGGGTGCCCGTGAAGAATCAAATGAGTTAAGGAGTTTTTCTACAATTAAAGCATTGTTAAGGAATTTGATACAGATACAACATGGTAAGGTCATGTAATGTAATCTAATTGAGATCACAAACCTCAAATATAGATGGATCTAGGTCTTCTGGGTTCCTTGTATCACCTTTGCGTACCTGTCAAATTTAAAACTCTCTGTAACAACAAAGACTACTTGAGAGTATGGTGAAACTTTTAAAAATCAACATATTTTCCAGACCACATAGGGCAATGAATAAGAAGTTGCATCAAACATTCTAACTTGTTCCTAATCACATTAATGGAAATAGAAATTGAAGCCAATCGATTAAAGTGACACAATAGCCTTTTAGATCCCAAGTCCACTCTCTATATGCTATACTCAACCGAGCAAAATGGGACACGAAACCATTATCTTCCGTGCCATGACCATGCACAACTAAGAGAGATCATAATACCTGTAACATATCTTCGTCCTGTTCACCAAATAATGTAGTTGCTTTCTCGGGATCTCGCAGTAACAGGCGTAATTTGACATTCCGGTCAAGCAAAGCTGCTGCCACCAACTGTCCTATAAAAGAAAGTGAAAACATCAAACCAAGCACATAAATCACCTAGCGGACAAAACAAATCCTCCAATATAGATCGTTGATTACTAGGGCATAATCTCACCATGCAATAACTAGCAAGAATAACAGCTAAAAACTTTACCAAAATCACCACAACCTTCCTCACTAAGAACTACAACCGATACACTCAATTTTAAAAGATTCATGACGAGATTAACATTAAACTAACTACCTAACACTACCTGATTCAGTTTAACTTAATCAATTCATCATGTACGTCCATATATATTCTACGGAAAAATGCAGAGGAGAATTCAGATAGAACATACCGACGCCTCCGGAAGCGCCGACGACAAGGACGAGTTTAGAAGATGCAACAGGATCAGTTTTCGACTCGCGGATCGACTCTGAACTTGGAGATTGAACAACTTCCTGATTGATAACACGAATGGCTGCGGATCGTCCTCTACAGTTTGAAATGCTCTTCCGGATTTGGTTATCGGAAAACGAACACAACGGGTGAAGGCCAAAGAGAGGAACTCTTTGAAATGTTTTGTGAAAATTACCAAGTGGAAGATGAAATTCCGGGATGAACGAGAGAGAGAGATTAGAAGCCATTGATGAGAACTGAGAAAACAAGCAGCAAGAGCAAGAGTGAAGAAGAAACTGATTACCTGAAAATTAATAGGATGACTATGAAATTTACATAAATGCTAAAAATAGTGTAATTATTATTGAAATTAATAACAATAACCTGATTTAAATTCTAAATTGTAAAAGTAATTCTAATTTAATGGTAATCATACCCATAAAATTAATCTCTCTTAATTAGTTAATACCAGACTCTAACGGTGAGATCTTATATACGAAAATGAAGCAGCGAAAATAAGGGTTTGGAAACCTTTTCTTAACAGATGCCTTTTTAAAATTGTGAGACTGACGACGATGATACGTAACGGGCCAAATCGGACAATATCTACTAGTGGTGAACTTGAACTGTTTCAAATGATATCAAAGCCAGACATCGAGCGGTGTGCTATAGAGAACGCTGGCTCCCAAGGGAGATCTCGGTTGGTGAGGAGAACGAAGCATTCCTGGGAAATAAGGGTGTGAATACCTCTCTATAGTAGATGCATTTTAAAAATCATGAGGCTAACGACGATACGTAACAGGCCAAAATGGACAATATTGACTAGCGGTGAACTTGGACTGTTACACCAATAAGAACAAAATACACTATTGAACTTCACCTTCAACCATCATCATCTATCTGTTTATCACTATTTTAGATGACTACTCTTCTTCGAAACACGTTGTTAGTCTAATAAAACTCTACCATGAACCTTCACTATGACTATACTGTTGAGGCTCACCCAGCCTTTCGAAACTCACAACGGAATGAAACGAGTCTAAATTAAACTACACAATAATAAATAAACAATATCGAATTAAATTTTTTTTTCATTGAGTTAAAAATGGAATAATTCGAACCTCTAACCTCTTAATCGATGAATATATCCATTATAATTGAGTTATATTCATTTTCGCCCGATTAATAATATTTACCTATTTAACTTGGAATAAAAGTAATTCCAATATCATCATTTTTTTTTTTTATGTATTATCACAAAAAGAGAATAATATATAATAAATAATATTTCAAAACACTAATAATAATTATTTATAATTTTCCTTTTCAAGAGAGGAAAGGAAAAAAAGACCTATAAACCACGAGATATATAATGAGCAGATATTTTAGAACTCATTTTGTGGTAAGATTTGGAGTTACTTTCTGTGGTCACGATCCTTCCACGTGGCTGGTTATATCCATTCCACCTCAGCTCCCCACCAAAAAATAATATAATTTTTTTATGGTTTAAACTAATTATATGGACCAAATTTATAATGCAATAATTCAATAATAACAATAAGATATTTTAATTTAAACTTTTTATTGACGAAAAATCCAAAAGCTTAAGCGTAACGGTCATCGATGAACTGCTTTACACATAAGATTCTTTTGTAAGTATAATTTCTCGATAGTTATTAGTGATTGGCTCGAATATATCTCCTTTAAATGTTTCTTATAAAAAAAAGGTTTCCCTCCTTGTAACGGCGTATTTGTGTGAATATAGGAATTTATTAATCTTCTGTCTTTTATTGTAATTTTGATGTTTTAGTGTAACACTACCTTCTAAATTCTTAATTCTGATCCAAATTCTAAACACGAGTCGTTATAATAGTTATGAGGATCTCCTCTAAAGCATGTCAAGGATATTTTGTAGCCAAGTCCGACCAAATAGACGTCCTAGTACGAGTTATAAAGACAGATTCCAACCCAACAAAATCCAACCAATACCATTGTTACAATAGGTAAAATGGGCTTCACCACATGACGTGAGCCCCTCGATCTTATTGTACTCTATTTAAAAAACGGTAAGTATGAGCTCGATGATTCTTTTCTAAACCGTCAAGGCCTAGCCAATTGTAGGAGTTAGGAGTAAAATGTACAAACGAAGACGAAGACGAAGACAATTGTAGCTTTTGATGATAATATTCCAAAAATGACACTATTTTTTTAAATGGTTTATTATTGTCGTTGAAAAATCACAATTATTGATATGCTATTGACGTGTGCTACAATTATATATATTTTTCCAAGATTAGGACACAAAATAATTTGTGTAAATTATTGTTATGAAATAATAAACCTAACCACTTACAGAGTCGGGCTCTGATACCATTTGTAACCGTCCAACCCAATCATAAATTATCTAATTTAGATTGGTTGGTTAAATTATTTGAGTTGGGTTAGTTTAAGTCGGTTGAAATCACGTATTTAAATCTTTATTTTTCTTTATTTATTTTCGAACATTGAATTAATATTTTGAACTGAATTTCAACCTATTTTTGAAAAAATTATATTCTATACGAAAGAGTAATTATTGAATTAAATAAATATAATTAATTTAAAGATAATTCACGAGATATAAATAATCCAAATATATAGCAAAAAAATTTGCAATAAATTTAAATTAGTTCGATTCCATCCAAATTAATTTTAAGATAATTCACGAGCAAATCCAACCCAACCCAACTCGATATAAGTTGACGATTCAACCCACATCATACAGGCTGGATTAAATTGATCGGGTTTTTTTGAATTTTTTAAAAAGAATAAAAATTAAATTATTTTAGTTTAAATTTAGAAAGAAGGGCGTACGATAATGAAGAAGTGGGGGATGAATGTGGTTTTGGAAGGTAGCTTAACCACCATGTCCTTTTGTCTTAATAGAGGGGAAGATAATACAAAATGTATGGTCATTTTCACTTCAAGACAAAGCAAAACAAGACAATTTTGGGTTTTGGAAGCACATTGGTTCAACTCTTTCTTGCACTCTCTCCCCCACCACTTAGCCCCAACAATGGCTACCCTTTTGGACTTTTCTTTGTTTTGGGAATATTATAACCCCACCCCCTCCCCCATGGATTCCCTTTCCTCCCAACATCCGGACAAAACGCTTCTAAACTCGTTTCCTGTTCCTACTCTTTTTAGATTCGAGAAGGAAACGAGTGCCAGTGAGGACGCTGGG
Source organism: Cucurbita moschata (assembly GCF_002738365.1). Taxonomy (NCBI): domain Eukaryota; kingdom Viridiplantae; phylum Streptophyta; class Magnoliopsida; order Cucurbitales; family Cucurbitaceae; genus Cucurbita; species Cucurbita moschata. The sequence goes on along the minus strand of NW_019268519.1, from coordinate 4,491,494 downwards.
CCTCGAAGGGAATGGACTGTGAGATCCTACATCGGTTGAAGAGAAAACTCAAATAGGACAATATTTGCTACTGGTGGATTTGGGCTGTTATGAGTGATATCATAGCCTGACACTAAGTGGTGTGCATGTTGGACCCCGAAGGAGGTAGACTGTGAGATCCCGTATTGTTTGGAGACAGGAACGAATATCAACGAGAATGTTGGGTTACGAGTGGATTGTGAGATACTACATCGGTTGGAGAGGGGAACGAAATATTCTTTATAAGAGTGTGGAAATCTCTCCTTAGAAGTCACGTTTTAAGAACCTTGAGGGGAAGCTTGAAAAAGGAAGCTCAAAGAGGACAATATTTGTTAGTGGTGGGTTTGGGCTGTTATAAATGATATCAGAGTCAGACACCAAGTGGTGTGTATGCTGGACCCCGAAGGAGGTGGACTATAAGATCTCATATTGTTAGGAGACAGGAACGAATACCAACGTTTGTGAGATAACACATCGGTTGGAGAGGGAAACGAAACATTTTTTCTATAAGGGTGTGAAAATCTCTCGTTAATAAACGCATTTTAAAAACTTTGAGAGAAAACATAAAAAAGACAATATTTGATAAAGGTGGAGTTGATAAGATTTTGAAATGATGTCGCTGGTGTCTATCTAAGAGTGTAAAACTGGCGCAACGTTAACGTTGAAGTTTTTCCCTGGTTTTGTGCAGGAAGAAGAAAACAGGAGGCTAAGCTTCTCAGAAATTCCATATTCCCCACTTTAGAGTAAAGGACAAGAAATGAATGACGACAAAACGATCATACCACCACGCTTTGTCGACAACGTAGTCATCTCATGGAGGACTGGGAGAGAGAGAGAGAGAGAGAGAGAGAGACAGAAGCCTTTTCAAAGCAGCAGAGGAGCTTTAATTGAATTGAATCGAACCAGACTGATGATGAAAACAGAGGAAACCCACCCACACTCGCAACCCTTTTCTGGACTCTGAAAGATTCAAGTACCGACACTTTTCGATTTTGGATTTTTCTTCCAGATTTCATCTGGGTTTTCGGTTCTTTACAAAACCCAATAACCCTTTCTCGATTCATCCATGTTCTTGTTCTTGTTCTTCCTGGTCGTTCTCTGCTCTGATGAACTGATTCTTGCTGCTTAACTAGTTTGTTTATTGTGATATTTCGATTGAAATCTTCTGTGTTTCCCTTTTGAGTTTTTGTTCTTGTCTCTCTTAATCATTCTCAGCAGCAAACCCTTTTTGTCTTTTGCCCTCTAATCTGTTCCATTTCTTGGATTGTACTATCTCCTATGAGTTCTTTGAGAAATGATCATGAAAACTGAGGATTTTGCTATCATTTGTGTGCAATATCCATAAGAACTTGCTGGTTTCTGTGAATTTGATCCTCTGTTTCACTGCATTGAGCAATGTTTCAAGATGAAGGCACATCCTCCATAACTTCTTCCCCTCTCCAGTTCTTCACAATGATGTCTCTTTCACCTAAACTGGGCTCTCCATATCCATGGCTTAGAGAGCTCAAATCGGAGGAGAGGGGCTTGTATTTGATCCATTTGTTGCTTACTTGTGCTAACCATGTGGCTGTTGGTAGTCTTGACAATGCTAATCTTGCTCTTGATCAGATATCCCATCTTGCTTCTGCTGATGGCGATACAATGCAGCGGATAGCAGCGTATTTCGCCGAGGCTCTTGCCAATCGAATCCTTAAAACTTGGCCTGGCCTTTATAAGGCCTTTAACTCCACAAAGATACCTGTGGTTTCAGAGGAGATTCTTGTTAAAAAGCTGTTTTTTGAGGTGTTTCCATTCCTTAAGGTGGCTATTGTGCTTACTAATCAGGCTATTGTTGAAGCCATGGAAGGGGAAAAGATGATTCATATCATTGATCTCGATGCCAATGAAACTGCTCAATGGCTTGCACTTTTGCAGGTTTTGAGTGTCAGGCCTGAAGGGCCTCCCCATTTGAGAATCACTGGGGTTCATCAACAGAAACAGGTTCTGGATCGAATGGCTCGTCAGCTAACTGAAGAAGCTGAAAAGTTTGATATACCGTTTCGATTCGATTCGGTCGTCTGCCGATTAGAGGATCTTGATATGGAAAAGCTTCGTGTGAAAACAGGGGAGGCTCTGGCTATCAGCTCAGTTCTTCAGTTGCATACCCTTTTGGCAGCTGATAATGAAGTCCTGCAAAAGTCATCTCCATTAGCAGGAAAGAGTGCCAATGGAGTTCATTACTCGAGATACCAGCACCCGAACCAAACCAACTTGAGTGAGTTACTCGAAAAGGATTCGGTTAACGGGTGCAGTCCGAGTCCCGATTCGGTATCTTCATCAGCTTTATCTCAAGCCAACGTGACGAAGATCGACAGCTTCTTGAATGGATTGTGGAGTTTGACGCCGAAGGTGATGGTCGTAACCGAACAAGATTCTAACCATAATGGTGCAACACTTATGGAGAGATCACTAGAGGCTCTCCACACATATGCAGCAATCTTTGATTGCTTGGAATCTAATATGTCAAGAACATCCCTAGAGAGGTTGAAGTTGGAAAAGATGCTATTTGGGGAAGAGATTAAGAACATTATAGCTTGTGAGGGAGGTGAAAGGAAGGAACGACACGAGAAGCGTGAGAAATGGAGTCAACGGTTCGATCTCGCGGGGTTCAGGCATGTGCCTTTGAGTTATTATGGCATGCTGCAGGCAAGGAGCCTGCTGCAGGGGTATGGTTGTGATGGTTATAGGCTGAAGGAAGAGAATGGTTGTGTTATGATTTGTTGGCAAGATCGTTCGTTGTTCTCGGTATCGGCTTGGAGGTGTTGTAAGTAGCAGTATTGTCTGGTAGGCTAAAGAATTCTTCATTCCGATTAGATCAGTGTCGGAGAACGATTGTGACGTCGTCGGGTCTTCATGTCTGATGAAACTGTATCAGCACATTTGTTTTAGTTTTCTCATTCTATGTGTTGCTGAAGAGTACTGACGTTTGGTCTCATCATGGTTCATTTTTTGTATCAGAGGGAATTCAGTATTAACTTGTTCTAGTTTGTACATTGAAACCATATTCAATCTCTCTGTCACATCCACCAAATCCTCTTTCTTTCACGTTTAAAGCTTTTTTTCCTACCTGATTTGCTACCATGGGTGTAACGGCCCAAGCCCGCCGATAGCAGATATCGTTCTCTTTGAGCTTTCCCTCAAAGTTTTTAAAACGTGTTTGCTAGGGAGAGATTTTCACACATTTATAAAGAATGTTTCGTTCCTGTCTCTAACTGACATGAGATCTCACAATCCATCCTCTTTGGGCCCAATGTCTTTGCTAACACTCGCTTCTCTCTCTAATCGATGTGGGATCTCACCATCCACCCCCATTTAGAGCCCAGCGTTCTCCCTGGTACACTATTCGGTTTAGATTGTGAGATCTCACATTCGTTAGAAGTGGGAACGAAGCATTCTTTACAAAGGCATGGAAACCTCTCACTAGCAGACGCGTTTTAAAAACCTTGAGGGGAAGCCCGAAAAGGAAAACCCAAAAAGAATAATATTTGTTAACAGTGAACTTGGGCCGTTACAATGGGTTGCTAGCAGTGGACTTGGGCTGTTACAATGAGTATCAATGATTACCATACATGGTTAACAAGACATAATCCAATTCTTAACAGGACATTGTTTAAAAAGAATCGTGGGGAAGTAGCATCAAGACTTCATTGAAAATGTAAACAAAACCCGACTGTCAAAGAAACCGATCCTAAGAACAATAGCAGTAACATGAACAGAGCCACATCAAAAACTGAAAAAATGAATCACGTTCAAATTTTATTGGATGAAGTAGCAATTTCTATGGATTCACAATGGAGACCATTGTTACAGTCAGCCTCTCAGCCAGTAACTACGATCTTTCTATGAATCTATGCTACCTACGATATCTGCAAATCCCGGATTGACTTCATGAAAAGTTTCCATCAGTATTTGTTCAATCAGGAACCAATTTCCCAGTTTCGATACACATTCGAAACCGAGCCTGCTATCTACGAGATGGGTTAGTGCTAGACCAAGGAGGGAGGGAGGGAGATTGCTATCTATATCTTGGCAAGCCTAATACAATGGATATTCATGTGGTTAGTTTATAACTACAATCATACTATCATCACTACCTAATAAATGAATAAGTCACTCCGATGCCACCATAGATGTAAGTTCAAACATGTATGCAAAACAACCAAGCCAAAAGTTAAGACCTTGCGGAATCTGGCTGAGGAAGTTGGTCATTCAGGTCTTGATCTTCAATGAAGTAGATTGGCTCTTTTTAATGCAGTAGTTCTAAACCTGCGTTTATATAACAAGACATCAAGAGAATTCAGCACCATTTTGTACACATCATAAACAGTGATAACTTATAAAGCAGATAAGAAAAAGGTCCATGCTGATATCTCATTATTGTTCATCAAAAATTGAATAGGGAACGAGATCTTCTGAAGACAGACAGAAAATTCACGTTAAGATATCGGTCCCTGTATGAGCGAATGCAATTTAAATTCATGTTCAGAGCACACAAGGAGAAAAAAAAGCAATTCAGAATGTTGAGGATGTCGGTGCCATGTTCGAATAGATAGTATTTTACAAAGAACGGGTCCTGCAATGAAGGTGAAAGAGTAAGAGATTATAACCACAAATGGTAGAAAAGATTAACACTCAGCAAACAGAGTGAAATTATTCAAACATATATATCTATTTTATACCGTTAATCACATATGGGACGGGTAGCCCTTAACCACAGCTCTGACACATCTCTCCTAAGATTTCACTATGCAACACCGCAATGACCATCAGCCTCATCTTTCTGAATGGTACCTTCCAGCTGGGTACTAAGTGCAGCCTTTCACTTCTCTCATTTTGTACAATAAAATCTAAGTAATAGAGGTTCAAAGTGATAAAATGAAACATACTCTAATCCATGTACTATGACGCTCCATCAAAATTTTCTGCAATCATTTGCTTCTATTCATCCAAATTCCAAAAAACTTCAATAGATCATACATGTCTTTCAGATTCATGAGAGATCCCCTCGAGTCGAGGGATGTGAAAGAAACAGCCAACAAGTATTCAATGCAGACAGGTTTGTATTTTTGGGACATCCCCTCAAGTCAAGCATGCTTATATAAGAACAAACTCAGATTCAAATAATGGAAGTAAGAATGCCTTCTGAGTAACTAATACATATCTGAGGCTGTCATATAATAAGTGGTTATCAAAGTGACTAAAAAGACGAAATAGAAAAAGGCTAAGTATGTAATACACCTACATATAAAGCATTGGCCACGTGGGAGCATAGAAGCAGAAAAGATAAAATCTATGAGAGTTTAGAGTAAAAAATTCATTCTTTTCTAAATATCTAGTTTGGCTCGTTTTGTGGGGCTGCAGCCCCTTGTAATCTTTCAATTTTTCCTAGATGAAAGGGGAACTTTTCAAAAAAAAAAATTCAAGACAAGAAAAAAAAATCCTAGGCAGCAACAAAAAAGAACATTAATAGTTCTGTCGGAAAAGTATGGGGGAAAAAGAAAACCTTATTGAAACTTTAACTGTTCTATGAATAATTTATAGGAAATCCACAAGTAAGGGCAGTCACAATGAGTTTTTAGCTAAGTGAGGTTATATTCAGGGGAAGTATAGTTTCCTCATCTTAATGTTGTATAAGAACTCAAGTATGTCAAAACAAATAGGATAAAATGGAAGGGAACAGCAATGTTTATTACCAAAGGTGGGAGAACAAACGTTTGATGGATAGATTTATAATCCCTGTAAGTTTGCAGCCTTTGACTAGGGGAGGAAGAGACCCTGGACCACATTTCCATCACTGTAATTTTGTAAATAAGCGCTACGACTTTGTCCTTAATATCTCTGTCCTATCAATATCTATCTCTAACAAATGGAAGCTTAAAGGTCAGGCTAAGATTTTAGGTGGCTAAGGGCCCTATAGTGGGGTTTCGGGTTCAAAAAACATCACAGATTATGAAAGAAGATGAGTTCTTTAATCACAATACTTTTTGTAGCAATGCAAAAACAAAATTGTTTCCTATCGGTCGGGTTTCTTATTAAAAAAAAAAGAAAAGAAAAAAAGACAAGATAGATTACAACAATACGGCAGAAGAAAGTAAACCAGGACAGGCTAAAAACTACCAGTCATTGAATCATGAGAATCAACTAATCTCAAATTTCAATATAGTTTCAGTAAATACACTATATATAGACTAGAGAATAATTTCTGGAATGTAGTTAACTTCCTTGTCATTTGCTTTCGCTGTTTTTCTTTTCTTCCCATTAGAAACACAGTTATCTCTCTCCTACAATATTTGAGATATCACATTTATACATGGGAGGGCATGTGTTCCTCTGAACAATTAACCACAGTACTATTTTGTACCTCAGGAACCTCCAAAATATCAGACTTCTGATTCGTTTGATGTGGACAGACAGGAGGCATCCTTTTCCGACATGTATGACACCTAAATCCAATCAATTTATCTATTTTCGTCTGATCAAGTCCAAACGCATCGCCATGAAACCACGCTGCATGGCACCCAAAGGGGAGAAAACATATTAGTTCAAGCATTCACACTACTTGCGCGTAAGCCAAGAGAAATCGTGTTTAAAGATTAGAAGAAGTTCCAAAATGAGAGAAAAACAGAAGTCAATTACCTCCACAAATTTCACACGCAATATAATTCAAACCAGAAGCATGTTCTGTTTCAGAACAAAGATTGCATTTTGGTTTTTCAAGGTCCATGGAAATACTCTGAGATAGAGCAAGAAGCTTTTTCTCCCTAAAGTGTGACACTCGTTCGTCACCGGGCTTTGTAGAAAGGAAGAGGCCATTAAGCCAGAAGCTGTGACATGCCAGAGTTCTCTTCTTCTGCAAAGAAGTCTCTCTCTTGCGTTTATTTGGTGTTCCCTTCCTGGACTTGATCTTTTTCCTTTTGACACTTCCACCAATCTTCTTTTTATTTTGCTTTTTCTTCTGAAGTGATTGCTTTTTCTTCTGAAGTGATGAGAATGTAGCTTGTCTTTCTGAACGACGTAGAGGGATACCTGTCGGAACTTTGGACTTGCTTTTGGTCTGTACTTGTTTTCCAGCTCTCAACAATTTTTTTCTGTTTTTCAATCGTAATGCACGTTGATCACTCGAAACTTTTTTATGTCTTTCCATGTGCAACTTCCCTCCTTTTACACCACTTTTCCCTCTTTTTCCACTAGTCTTCACAGACATACCATCCCAACAACTGTGGCAAGTATATGTACATTGAGCAGCAACGGATTCCACATACTTCTTCACATGCTTTTTGTGAAAAATTCCTGAAAGCAGTATAAGGATAAGTAGGAACCAAACAACAGTGTTCAATCTTATTCAAGTAACCATTACATATATACATAGAATTAGAACACGTAAAAAACAAAGAACCTGCCGGAAGCACTATCTAATGGGATGAGAAATATAGAACAGTACCATAATGACCAATTTCAGTTCCATGGGAGATCTGAAGTACTAGTTATTAATTTTTTTTCGAAAAGACAGAGAGAGAGAGACAAAAGGAAAACTTAATCCTCACTTGAAAAGCTATATGTATAGAAGAATAGAAGGTAAAACTACAGATAATGTATCACAATCCTTATCTGAAAATCTGATATTAATATCTCAATAACTTGTGGTTCCCAAAGCCGTAAAACAAAAAGGTCACGAAAAGAATGACACGAAATTTACCTTGACAATATCGACAACTAACAGCATCCCTACAATGTAAAGAAAAGAGAATCAATAAAGTGAAAATATATAGATACACAAAAAATAATTCAACAAAGTTTCAGACCACATGTCATTGAGTAATGATATTAGTGACATCAAAGGCCTTTTCTATATCTACAGCATAGTAGTAATCATTCATCATCTTTTACATTCATTCAAAAGCCTAGTGTAGCATAAACCTTGAAATCAATCTAGCAGCCAAACTACATCATGATGTGATAAGGCTTGAACATCATAACCTTATCAAACGTAGAATAAAATGAAGCAACAGAGATGTTCATGAGAAAGTTAAAAGTACTTTAGTCAAATATTTTTTGAACTGAAAGTAACTGAAAAACAAAAGTAAAACACTATAAAGAATATATAAAGGCATTCCAATTTAGGCAAATATCTGATAATCAAAAATCACATGAAAAACTTGGACAAAGAACACCAAGATGAGGCCTTCAGATGGGATGCTTCAAAACAATTAATCCAAAGAAGATTCTTGCTCTGAAAAATTCTTTGATTCCGTTTCATGGGTCGGAATTTGTTTTAGGCCAACCTAAAATTTCGAACTGGTTGGGTTGGTGACCCAAATAGGGTTCACAACCAAACCCAACCCAATAGTCTATTTTCGGGCTTGGTCGTCAGATTTTTCATTGTTTTAAATTATTTTAAAAAATTCTACATATTCACGATACATGGCACATTAATAACTAAAATCTCATCAAACTCAAATATCAAATATTCACAAGGCACAATACATCACTAACATCTATTATAAACCTCAAATATTCTTAATTTTCATAACAATCTTAAAAGTAGGGTAGGGTTGAATTAGTTTGGGTTGTGAACCTTATTTTCTTGTTGGTTGGGTTGACCCAACCAAAAAGGTTACAACTTGCTGAACGAACCAAATTTTCAGTTTACCAAGCCCAACCCAAACCGGAAAAAGAAATATGTCCCAACCCAAACCGGAAAAAGAAATATGTCCCAACCCAAACCGGAAAAAGAAATATGTCCCAACCCAACCCTTATGGTTTAAGCTACGTAGTCTAAGTTGTTCGGGTGAGTTTTCATCTTTAAAAAAAAGAGTCGTGGGGAGACATATGGAATTGTACTGCTTTTGTTGGTTAAATTAATTTCAGAGTGAGGAAACTAGATAAGCGATTAAATTTAAAATTCGAGCTATGAAGCACATTCAGTAAGAATGCAATAATGAATGTCAAATACCTGACAGGAACAACTTTGTTACAGCGGCCACATTGATACAACTCAGGTTTATCTGCTCTTGCAAACAAATATGCAAATCCCTTCTTCCTGGAAGACTTCACCGTACTCAATTCCACGTTCTTGGGCTTAACCTCATTTGTTTTGCGAGCAATTCTTTTCTCCTCGAAATTCTTCACCAGATGCAGAGGAACATAAATCCCATTTAGCCAATATCTCTTTTTATCGTTACTAGAATCCTCCAGAATTATCCCATGTTTCTTAACAATGTCAGGAATCACTCTTCTCTTTCCGAAGTCAAGGAGATATTTTGTCACGTCTCCTTCAACGGACTTACGGCGCACAATTACCTTCTTGAAAAGCCTGATTGATTTTCTTAATTCCTTTTCTAACGTAGGGAGAGGATGGGTATTTTCAATGTCATCCCACAGAATGTTTGAATAAAATTCTCTAACCTGAAAGCAATTGAAGAACAAACATGTCACCAAAACTTGAAGAAAAAAAAACATACTAATAAAACAACCTATCACGAACGCAGGTCAAATTCATTAGCTAAAATTTACTGGATGACAAGAAACTGACATATTTTACGGCAGTTAAAATGATCGTTAAACAACAGGGAGGAGGAAAAACGGTAATAAAATGATAGAGGAAATAATATCATATAGGCAAAGATGCAAACTAAAAACCTGGAATGCAAGCTGCTCCACACTTGTTGATGCCTCTACAGCAGCTCGCCAGGCAATGCACTTGCTTCTTCTCGCACATTCCGAACCCTCAGGATATGCAATTCCTGGTATCTTTGTACATCCAGCTGCAGAATTTTAAACTTCAAAACAATTCAGAATGGCTATTCAGTTGACTTCATTGCAAATGATGTCAACTCAGCTTCAAAAAAGAATATTAACATATTACAAACCTTGTCGTGCAGCCTTGGAAACTAAGGAACGAGGCAAACCTTTCCAGTTAAACATGCGACGGGAAAGCTGGCCACCCCTCCACCAAAACATACTTAATCCACTAGAACCATACAAAGAGGCGTTTGACTCGGTATCTGAAAACCTAGCTCTTTTTCTACTTATTCCATGTCTATTAGTACGTACTGAACTGGTAATGAAAAGGGAAGCCGAACCCAAGGTGTTAACAGAGTCGACATACTTAAACCAGTCAGTTGATAGAGCAGGCTGGTGTAAATTTGATTCAATCTGTAAAGGTTTTGTAAGAAGAAAAATTAGCCTTCATAAAGAATCAAGAACGGAGGCAAGTAAGAATCAATTCAAACTGTGAGGACCATGAGTACTTCTCAAATTTGCAACATTTACAACTCACAATTGAATGGAAGTTGAGATCAAAGATAGTAACGATATTAGTTCAATTATTCCTTTTCTTTCTCAATGTTGAAGAGCATTTTGGATGATCTCCCCATCGTCCTTTTTCTGTTTTTTTCATTTTTATCATTAAGTTCGCAAAACTATTTTATAAATTTATGAATAAAAAAAGTTAATAATAAGCCAACTTTGAAGTAAAAGATAATAATAATCAATTACCATTAATAATAGAGGCTTGATGGAGTTAAGGTCAAGTGCCACGAGACCGTCACGCCAAAGCTTAGAATAATGAGAATCCAGCCATGGACCTAAAAGTAACCCTCGCAAACGATTCTCAATCGAGATAATTTGACATACAACATCTCTGAGGTGGCCTTTTCCCTTCATTTTAAGTTGAAGATCATGAACATGAACTGCCAAACCCTCTTCAATCTGGCTAATGTTCGTCTTAAACAAGCAGTCCGCCTCATCACTCGAAGATTTGCAAGGAAAGCACCATCCACATTTCTCTTTCTGCGTAGCTACATTAAAATTTTGAATGAACGGCCAATAAAAGTTGCTTGTTTTCTTCAAAATTACCTTCATCTGCCCTGCAATTATTTCTTCTTCTGACATAGTAGACTTTTCTTTAATTTTGTCAGATGATTTACGCAAGAACTCATCAGCCACCGAAGAAGCTGTTTGTGCAAAACTATAGAAGTTAGAGTAACCATCATCAGTTTTAACTCCAAGGAAATCCTCTTTTCCATCTAGGCAAGGACGTATCGAAGACAGATTTCCTCCAGAAGAGAACTTCCCTGGTACTTTAGCCTGACTTCTGAATTCATAACCGTTCTGAACGCTGGAGTTCATCTTACTGTCTAGAGCTGGTTCTTCAGTATTCATAGTTGAACCTTCCAGTATAGCCTCCACCTCAACCAAGTTTACCGACTTTGCACCTTCGTGGAAAGAATTGCTATGATATCCAATCGTACAATCTAGAGAACCCATTTTACTCGTTTTTCCGTTTGAAGTGAAAGGAATCTTCCAGTGCTTGTAAATAGCCATTAGTATGTCACTGTACGATGAATCTGATGACCTAAGAGCTTCAATAACAACATCCAGATCATTCGTGTGGTAGTAACTAACAGAGGACTCCGTGTCACATGAATCAAACCTGCAAATATTTTCAATAAAAACAAAAATATTTAAATGGATAATGAGAAATTAGATATAACCTAATCTAAATAAAAGAATAACAAACTCTTGGCCGGAAAAAAGGGTCGGAAAAAACTTTAAAAGAAAATCAACAAGAAGTTCCAAAAGCTCCAAAAGTAAATGTGCCCCAGTTCATTCACTTAGATATTAGCTGACATGAACAAAAAGGGCCTTTATCCCCCATCTCTTTTCCATGGAGTTTCTCCATTATCATGCATGGAAGAACGTTGCAAGGAAGGACGTCCTTTGCAAAAAAGGAGGACGGGGAACTCAATGTGGTGACAGGTTACCCTACCTAACGCGGCAAATCACTGAAGGTGCAATGATTGAAAGAAGAAATTGAAGTAATTGCAGAGGAAAAAATTATCAAACTTACACCAACAGGTACCCGCAGCTACTAAAGTACGTACGTCCATGAGGATCCATTCCTAAGAAATCAGCTCCCCGAAGTGATTTTGGCGTCTTCATCCAGGGCTTTTGCCTGTCAATAGCACACTCAGGGCAAAACCAGTCACCCTCTGGCAAGAGATCATTGGCTATTCCTACACACTTCAAATGATATGCAGCAGGACAGCCATCACAGCATATTAAGCTACCATCCATTTTGCACAGACAGCATTCATCACTATTCCAGTCTGTGGTGTCATCCATACCATCCTCCGACAGACAAGAATTAATGGAGGCATTTGCTGAAATCTTCTTCTTTTTGTATACCTCCAACCTCGCACTTCTATCACGAATAATTTCGGGCTCAGCTGCCAAAGACCTTCTGTTAATCTCTGACCTAATGGCTTCCGCTTCAATCATATCATCACATAGACAGCGAAGAATTTCGATCTTAATTCCCGTAGGTAGTTTGTAGCAATCATTTTTTAATAAATTCAGGTGACATAGATCAACGCCAGGTTTCAAACCTGAACCATGAATCAATAGATACTCAACCATAAAAATAGGCCACGTAATCAAGTCTAGCATATCCCAGTTAAGACTCCTGATCAAAATTTCAAAACAGAAAATATAACACATAATTATATTTGCATTTAAGTAAATATATAATCAAATAAAAGATAATGCAAGGATATTAACTATAATTGAATTAGCAAATAAAAAGTAATAGGAGGAACAATCTCTACCTTAAACAACTCGAAGCAGATTCCGAACCTTCGGCAGAGAGATACTCCAAATGCTTTCTTAGAGTTTTCAGAACAGAGAGATGTATATTATCAAATAATATAGTAGGAGATTTGCAGTTTAGGGCTGCCACAAAATCATCCAACTCAAATGGGCTAAGAAACAACAGAGTGCTAAATGATCTCAAACACGAATAAATAGAGAACAAGTCAAGGATGGGAATATCGTCAAGATTCAAGTTTTTCGAAGAGGGTGGTAATTGCAACTTAAGAGGAAAGGCAACAGGCATGTCGGATTCTTTACAATCATAAGCTACCTGTTTTTCCTCGGTTACCACACTAGCTACAGGGGAAGATATATCAGATGATGCAATTGGGACGGTTTTCTGTACGGATCCTCTACGTGTACTTCTCCTCAAAACTGTATCTGGTGTATTTACACCGTCCAAAACCTTTCGTTTCTTTCTTCGGCCACCACGCTGTTTGCATTGATCTTCGGAATTTCCTTGGAAACCATCAGTTGCTTGAGGACCAGCATCAGAGCTCACATCCTTCACTTCAATGTTGACCACGTTACCATCGTTAACAGCCACATCTCCACCAGAACTATAGCTGTCTTTCGGCAATTCTTCCTTGATATCGACATGAACTTCTTGCAAATTGCCACTTTCATGCTCAGATTCCATAATTTTGTCTGGAAGTCCTTCAACGTTATCATAAACTTTGTCTATTACTGCTTCATCACAAACTTTTTCTACTACTACTTCATCACAAACTTGGTGTATTTCTGCTTCATCACAAACATGGTCCATTACTGCTCCATCACGAACTTGATCCATTACTGCTTCGTCACAAACTTCATCTATTACTCCTTCTGTCGTCCCAGAAGAAGCAGCTTCTTCGCCGCCGTTATTGTTAGTATCCCCGTGTTCATCATTAACCTGTAAGTTCAAGTCAAAATCCCATTCCTTTTTCTTTGTTTCCACCAGCGAACAACTTACAGCTCCCCCAGTAAGATTCTCATCAAAGTCAGCATTAACATACAGATTCAAATCAATGGAGCCCCTTCTCTCTAATCTAGAATCTTTACTAGTACGGGCATGAACACCACTGCCGTCGATTAAATTGAACCACTCATTTGAGCTAGAACTCGCATTCAAATCTAATCCGTCTCTGAAATCTTCATTTCTACAAAGATTCCCATTGCCCGACCTATTTCCTACAAAACCCTTCTCAGATTCGCTTCTCCTTTCCAAAATATCTTCAAACCCATCACTGAGATCAACATTCATATCCAAATTCTCATTTCCCTCGAGACTTCCATTCAAATTCCCACCAACCCCATCAGCTATTTGTACGTTTTTTTCAACTTCATCGTTCAAATTCAAATTCTCATTTAAATCCTTAACACAAACAACACTTACCTCGAAGGCCATTTCTAGGGTTTCATCTGAATTCCCTTTATCAGGCACCGAATTCCTCCCAGCATTTGCCGATGCATCGCCAATTTCACATGTGCTCTCAATTCTTCGACGTTTCTTGGGCTTCCGGCCACGGCAGGGCCTGTTTTCCACCGGTTGAGACTGATCCTCCAAGAGCAAAGAGACCTCCGACAAAGCCAATTCCTCCGAATCACCACCTTCGAACTCCACCTCGAAGAACCTAGAAGAGCTATTGAAGGATTTAACAACACCCAAATGAATTCCACGGCCTTTGAACTCTTTCTTCACAGCTCTGCCCACGAACTCCATCAAGGGTGTAAAAGAACACCCAATTAAGAGCCGGAACTGTGATCTACAACAAACACCCAATTCAAAACCAAGGCTAATTAATTCCCACTGCTCCCGTTTCTCAAGTATTGTAGAAAATCGGCTTCTGGGTCTATGAGAAAGAGGGGAGAACGAGAACTTTCGTCGCTGAAAATGCTCAAGACATGCAAGACAGAAACGGGGTTTGTGTCAGTTGAACTAACAAGTCTTTTGAAGCGAAGCGGGGGTCGTGCCCTCAACAAGTGCTGGGAGAAAGAAAGTAAGAGAAGAGTAACGTGAAGTGACACAAAAATCAAAATAAAAATTATACTCTTCGATTCCAATAACTTTGCAATTGGACCGAAGAGGGGAATAAAGCAACCAACCAAATCTACACCAGCGAAGGTGGGTCAGATCCGGGGGCGTGGGCGGTCGAGATTTGGCTGTGGCAATGTGAAACCACCCTTATTTATTTGGGCTGTTTAGTTTGTGGCTGCGGCAACGGGAAAGTATAGTTCGTTTAGCGTGCTTTTCTTACAACGAATAATTTCGTGACTTCAACGGGATGGTTTGGGTCTTCTTGTCGCATAAAGATTTTCTCGTGGGTTCATAGATTTGTCATGTTCTTGAAGAAATTTTTGCGGGTTTAAGGTGGTTCTTGGATTATTCCTACGATTGCTATCGGATCTGATGGGGATGATTTTGGTCTTAGAGTTTAGATTCTTTATTAGATTCGTGAATTTCTCACTTTCCATGAAAAGATTTCAATGATTTAAGATTGTTCTTATATTATTGCTAGGATTGTCGTTTGACCCCATAGGATAGACTTTGTTCTTCCCAAGTCGTAAGATTATCCTTTGTATTCGTCGTTTTGTGACCTTTTTTGAGAAAATATCAAGATTTTAAGATGATTCTTAGATTATCCCTACGATTGTCGTCTAAACTCGTAATGAAGATGATTTCGATCTTCTTAGGGTGCAAAGCTTCTCCCTAGATTTGTGATTTTGTCACTTTCCTCGAGAAAATATAATTCAAAGTGGTCTTTGAATTATCCTTATAATTGCTATAAAATCTCAAAAGGACAATTTTGTTATAAATTTAATTATCATTTGATCAACTCTGTCTCCTTCAGGTCTTCACAGGAACCATTGTTCCTCTGTTATAAACTTAATTATCTAAAGACACTTTGATTGATTGAAAGATGGTCGTAAATTAATCTTAGATGTCGAGAAACTCTTTATCGAGCATCTATGATGGTTGACCATAACTTGAATCTTTTAACTTTTCGTTCGTTCAAAGATTCCAACAAATTAGTCATCGTGTTGTAGTTGGTCTCGGCCTCTTAGGCAACTAGAACTTAATATTTTTAACATTTTGTTCCTTCATAGATTCCAACAAATTAGGCGAGGTGTTGTGGTTGGCCTCTACCTCGACCTTTTAGACCCTAGTCAATCTCGTCCTCAGTTAATAGGTGTAACCATGTTCATTTATACATATGTGGTATCAGAGCGACTTTTAAAAATACAAAACAACTCAGTAAGTTCCAAACTGACCATCGAAGGGCAGTTAGACGTGATGTTGTGGTTGGTCTCGGCCTCTTAGGCTCTAGTCCAAATCGACGAGTACTCGAAATGAAAAGGTACATTTTAACCTCATTATCTCATTCCTTGGTTTCAATCATCCATCATCTAAAGTTCCATCCCTGTCAAGATCTGCACAATCCCATATCATAACTCTTTGCTTGGAAGATATGGAACGAAAATTGTCATTTCGTGACGAAATAAATGATCGTAACACCCGAGCAATTTAAGATAGATATTATGATACACGAATCCATGAACATAACTCGACAAGTACAATTAAACCGGTATCTATAACGATTGTCTAGCCTAATATGAATTTTTCGTGTAGCCAAATGTTACGTAGTGATCTATCTACCTAATCTACAAAAAGAAAACAGAAGAAGGATTGAGGGGATAAATAGAAAATGTTTAATACTAAAACAAATCCGATTACGCTGTTAGATCGAGTCCATAGATCGACGTAGGCTGCAGTAGACTGCTTTCCTGAAAAGCGGGTGTGCATCTTCTGATAACAAGACTTCTGCATCCAACTTCTCAATGTGTGGCCATATCTGTGAATATCACGATAAATGGTTCGAGTAAATATTAGCGTTCGGGTCATGTTGCTTTGATAGTTTTCGATATAGACCATAATTGTTTTCGTATCATTATTAGTTTTTATGATTGGCAGTCCTCAAAGTATGGCGCTCTAAGAAACGGAAAGTACCTCGGAAGCGTATTGTCTCGAGAAGGCCTTGACGTATCCTAAGGTTGTTAAACACCATTGTTCATTTTCACCTACAGTGTAAGCATGCTCTGTCCCACCGTTCACTTGACTGCAAAATGAAGAAAACAAAGTAAACTTGTAACGACCCAAGTCCACCGCTAGCAGATATCGTTTCTTTGGGCTTTCCCTTTCGGGCTTTCCCTCAAGGCTTTAAAACACGTCTGCTAGGGGAAGGTTTCCACACCCTTAATGAAGGGTGTTTTGTTCTCCTCCCCAACCAACCTGCACAAAACTCATAATGGAAGAAAGTGAGAAGGCAAAAATATAATGGATCATCATCTTCTTGACAAGAAAACCTTTTTTCAGGTCTTGAATCTTCATTGTCCATATCCATGGCTGCTGGTTCTTCTTCGAGGTCCATAGCATTCGTATCGGTTGGATTAATAGACTTCAAATCCTGCAGCGTTTGTACGCTAGATGCCGCTGGAAGGCGTTCGGTCAATATACTGGAGAAGCTTTTGTATAAGGATAGAAATAATGTCTGCACATGGAAAGAGATAAGGCGCTAAGTTGCTAACTCTCAATGTCGGTCCATGTTCGATGAAGGAGGTGAACATTATTTCTAGACTTAGAATCCATACCTCGTTCTCCTCGAGTGCTCGGGCAAGAAGAGCTTCTTTGGCTTCCAACGAGTCTCGTATCGATTCTTCCTGCTCTTTTGCTTTTTCAGCATAGGATTTCAATCGCTTCAGTCTTACAGGATTCTCTCCCATAACAGGTTCACCATCGACAAGTGCGAGCTTCGATTCAGCAGCGTTCAACTCGTCTTGTGTCTTCGCTACAGCTTCTTCAGCTGCCACAATATCTTTCTTCAGGGAGGATATTTCTTTCCTAAGATCGGAAATACGATTATACGTCTTGCACAACGCATTCCTTAATATCTGTGGATGAGGTAATAAGACAATTTTAGTTAAAACTTATTTGCATGAGTTACCATCACTTAATCCAGAAAGCTTGAAGAAAACACGTAAATTAAATCATGTTGAAATCGAACGACGAATAATAACGAGAATCTGTGGCAAAGTAGCGAAAAGGAAACGGAACCATGTACCTCCCATGGACGATCTGACGTATGATACTGCTCGATGTTTTCTGGAGAAAAGATCCATCTGATAATGGCCAAATTGGATATTAACCTGTAACCCATCATTCTATCAATTGCTATTGCCGTCATTTGAGTATTGTTCTTCCAGTAAGAACTCACTTCAGATATAAGCAAGACCTGCTTATCCTGATCAGGGCATATTCTTGATATCACTTGACCATATCTCTCCAAAACTGTTATCAAATGGGTGAAACTCTTTGACCCAATATCTAGAAGAGTTTGCACGATCACCACGAGCGAAACATCAAAACCATGCTTAGGAATTACAGTTTCATCGAGCCATGAAATTACTTCCCGTGCTGCAGCCCGTCCTTTCACCATATTGTATAATTCAGCAGAAAGTGCGTGTTGTTCATTTTTTTCTCCGTCGTCTTCTGTAGAAAATTTGAAGTTTGGTCCGCCCTTGGGAGGTAGCAACTCTTCTAAACCGGGCGCGTTCTCAATGCTCTACATAGTCACAATGTACTTGACATGTCAGAGAACAAAGTGCAAAACCAGGAAGGATAAGCTCATATTTATTCCATGTTCTGATTTTTCAGGCATACACAAATATTGAAAGATGAAACATCCCACAGAACCATAGCCACCGTCCGGCAGATCCTTTGTAACTCATTGTTCTTCTCATGCTGCCCGATAAATTATACATTCTGTATTTTCTATGAAGGACCGTTTTTGTAACGGCCTAAGTCCACCGCTAGCAGATATTGTCCTCTTTGGGTTTTCCCTTTTGGGCTTCCCCTCAAGGCTTTAAAACGCGTATCCTAGGGGAAGGTTTCCACACCCTTATAAAGGGTGTTTCGTTCTCCTCCCCAACCAATGTGGGATATTAAACTCCACCCCCCTTCAGAGCCCAGTGTCCTCGCTAGCACTCGTTTCTTTCTCCAATCGATGCGAGACCGTCACCAAATCCACCCCCCTTCGGGCCCCAACGTCCTTACTGGCACACCGTCTCATGTCAACCCACTTCGGGGAACAACCTCCTCACTGGTACATAGTCCGGTGTCTGGCTCTGATACCATTTGTAACAGCCCAAGTCTACCGCTAGCAGATACTATCCTCTTTGGGCTTTCCCTTTCGGGCTTCCCCTCAAGGCTTTAAAACACGTCTGCAAGGGGAAGGTTTCCACACCCTTATAAAGGGTGTTTCGTTCTCCTACCCAACCAATGTGGGATATTATAGATTTGTTTTATAAACATGCCGAGTAGGAGGCAAAAATGTATACAGTTCCAAGCATGACAAATACCTGCTTAATCTTATCCCAGTATGATAGACGAACTTCTCTATCCAGAACCTCCTTAACAAACACTCGCTGTGGAGCCCATTTTGGAAGTTCTAAAACATATGCCCATTCTTCCCATGGCCATATAAATTGAAAATTTGATCTGCATAAATAGTGGCAGAAATAACGTTAATACCCAGGAAATCTAACCTTAAAAGGAGAGCATGATTTTGTGCAAGTAACCCCAAATAGTACATCTTGAACACAAGAATAACATACATTTGTCATTGTAAATTGCTTCAGAAAATTTGCATAATTAAATGAATCCCTGAATCTTAAAGCATGCACCCACTTCAGAATCAATCATATGGAAGTTATGTGAGCACAAACACCTTAAGGATGTTACTTGTAACAATATCCAATTTGTTTACAAGATTTTGATACTCAAAGCATCAAAACTTGGGGTTTTTTTCAAGCCAAAAGCTTCAACAGTTTTCTCTTGCAATAGGATAGCATTTCTAGATATCGTGTTCTAAGACGGATGTGGAAAAAAGATAATAACATATGCATTCAATAAGCCATAAGGTCCATAACGCATGTATTGCAAGAAAGTTAATGTTTGCTCGCATGATAGTGAGCTTTTAGTGTTTGAACTTACAGATGGTGTGAAAACCAAAGTATTAGCCGTATGCGGCACTCCATGTCTAGATCAGCTATTTTCTCGAACAGAGCACGAACTGCACCAGCTACAACTGCAGGAAAGGCCCCAGGAAGAGCCTAAATATACCTCATAGTCATATATTTTCCCATATAAGACTTTTGGTCGAAACGAAAAAGAAACGAAACAATTTTTTTTTCAATAACAAAAGCACGTACCTTACAAAGGTCAATAATGACCAGCGTATAATAAATAGGCTTGAATGGTGGTTGTGGTAGCATGAGTAACTGCAAGTAATATCAATATTTTTGAGAGAGGAAGGGGGGAAGCAACTTTGACCATGACTTTTAAAAAAATCATAAAAACTCAATATAAAGAGAAAATTAAGAAAATATATATTTTTTAAATGAAATAGAACTTTGAACAGTTGTTCTTCTCAGCTAAGTTTGAGGTGAACCAACTATTCTCCCGTGTGGAGCGATTCGAATTTCAAACAAGTTTTCTTGCCTTGAGATATTTGATTTACGAGATAATCTGAATCTTACTTTCCCTTGGATTGATTACTTATCATTTTGGGTTCTTAGATATTTTAGATCTAAAGGTCTTATTCTTCAATAAGGTTGTTAGATCGAATCCCCAAGAGTTACAATCATTTGGGATGAAATCAACTTGATTTGGGAGTTCTAGCATTTATGATCTAGGGGTTTGCATATCCACGAGGGTTCTTAGAACCAATTGGCTAAGGTTTTCAATAGGTAATCTGAATCTTACTTTCCCAATACGTAATCTGAATCTTACTTTCCCTTGGAGTGATTCCTTATCATTTTGGGGTTCTTAGATACTTTAGATCTAAGAGTCTTATTCAGTCTTATTCTTCAATAAGGTTGTTAGATCGAATTCTCAAGAGTTACAATCATTTTGGATGAAATCAACTTGATTTAGAAGTTCTAGCATTCGTGATCTAGGGGTTTGCATATCCATGAGGGTTCTTAGGATCGACTCCTTCATTTCTTGTGGGGCTGTTAGTTTGCTCAATCTCTTTGGTTTTGGTGGTAAGAATCATTTGGCTTATGTTGGGGCTTGAAATTATGACTATTACACTATGATTGAGGAGATACACCTAAGTTCAGCTTTTCGGGAGAAGGGAAGAGCTTCATGCGATGCTTGTTTCTTTATAACTTTGCGGAGAGTTCGACTCGAGAGAAACAATAGGATATTTATAGAGCTAGATTGAACGCCAATAGCATTTTGTGGAGAGAGTTCGGCTCGAGAGAAACAATAGCATTATGTCGGAGAGTCTCCCGCAAGGATTGGATGCCAATAAGAGATCTTTATGTTACTACTTTTGTTTCATGGTTTTTAAGCTCTAGCCTTTTGTACATTTCATTCAATCATAAAATTGGGAAAGAGGAAGACAACAAATGCTTCAATAATTAACCAGAAAGATAGCTGCACACCTGCGAGAAGATTGTCTCTGCCATAAGATACTCATATCTAAAAGGTACAGGGAGACCAACCATGAAAGACGCACATTCCTTTCGACTAGCTTTGCATGAAACAAGACAAATAAACCACTGTTACATGTTGAATTTCAACTTATTGAAACGTATAAAAACGTCATTCCATAAAACATTTAAAAGAAACTCTACATATTTATTCGCATTATATAGTTAATTGAATGGTAGTATACGAATTTACAACAGAATATTGGTTAAAAGGTACAAAAGACCTTCACATTTGGTCACTTAAGTTAAACTTGGAGGACCTGTTCACTTGAATATACAGTGTAGAGGAGAATATACAATCAGAATGAGGCAATAAATCCTATGAAAAACAAGCCATACAGTCCACGAAAACCGTAGTTAGGAGGATTTATGACAATAACAAGAATCATAGATAGACTAATCTATCTTAAAAGCACCTATTGTTTGTTTCTTTCAAGCTAAAACATGAACAATCAAACAGAGCCTTCTATAATTCCTTCGGACTTTCCCTTACTTTCATTCAATTTGTTTCCGTAGATACCATCTTTTAGAACAAAAACATGCTAATACAGAGTATTTTAAGTGCATAATGATCTTCCCTTCACAAGACACACCTAATCATGTTGTCAAATGCAACGTTCTTGAAACGATCTCTCCTAAAACCTAACTGATTAACAGATGAGGGAAGCTTAATGGTCTCGTATTCATTGTTAAATTATAGATATGGAGAAATTACGAACCAGCCATTGAAGAAAAGAAGCACATCTAAAAGATACTCCTCCACGACAAAACGATCAATAGGTTGCAGATCCTGCATCAACAAAGGTCGAAGAAACACGCACATTCAATTGAGGACCACGTTTGAATTTGGTATATATCATGTAATCATAAACCAATAAAAAAATATATTAATACCGGACTAAAAGAGAAGAGAATATAAACTCATTCACAATTTTTTATTGAGGCCAGTAAAACAAATTAAGTCACACTAAATATAACTCCTTACACAAAGTCTTAGTAATCTATCTTTTGTAGATAACATTTACAAGTCGACAAAACTAATGACGTTAATGTCCAAAAATAAATAGTACCTCAAATTTACTTGATGGAAATATATTAAGCCGACGTATCCTTTGAGGATAACTTAACTCTGCATCATACTTCTGTTTACCATAAGTAATGCCAGAAGGTGTTGAAGGTGAATCAGGTTGCTCCGGACAGCTGATGCTTCCAAATTCATGAGACTTACCAGCAACTAGCTGAGCTTCAAATAGAAGGTGGGGCCTTGGAACTATCACATGAGAAGATATAACAATTACTGAAAATACAAAATATAAAACTCTACATCACTGACCCACCTCTAAGACTCATAGGTATATTTTCTTTGTAAATACTTTGTCATACACCGTTGCGCCCCTTGGGGATCTCTCCGGTACGACTTCACAAGACCCCGTTTCCCTTCCCTGTATCGTCGATACCATAGGTATCTAGAAATGTGTAGCACAACTAGAGGATTCTAAAGCTCTGCTAAATTTGGAAATACCATAGCTGTGGGGCTCATTTCCTTATCTATTCCCAATGGAGAATCCCTACCCCGTGATATGTTTCCCCATGAAGCCGACTGTACAAGGCCTCTCTTAAAGCCTTTTCTTGGTTTTTCTCGTCAAGATATTTATCCCTATTGGAATGCTTTATTATATCCCTATTTCTATTGTTGCTGTCTGGTTATGTTTTTGTTCTTTCATTTAGTCCTTGATCTATATGTTTCTTAGTTCGGTCTTGCTGTTGTTTCCTTTTACTCTCTTTCACTCCTTTTGGAGTTTGTATCTTTGAGTTTTAGTCTCTTTTCCTTACACCAATGAAAAACTAATGAACAATAACATTGTTGATGAATCCTTACTGCTAGTAATGTTTCATCGACTCTGGAGAGAGAAAATTAAAAAAACCAAGCAAACAGAGACGAACTAGATAGCAAGGTTCCATCAAAAGAAGATACTGAACTATCATATACTATCAAGGGTCAATTTAAATTCTTGCAACTCGGTGATCGAGTCCCACTTAGAGAAACTCTCAGAGATACCAATGCATCTCACAGCAATATGAACGAAAATGTATGGATTCTAGATGTAAATGGGGTTTTCAAAGTTACTACTATACCAATCCCTCATGGCATATGCTTTCAGCAGTTCTATACATGGATCAATTTCCCTTTATTGATTGTAAAATATAATGATATAGGGACATAAAAGGACCAGAGTAAATAACCAAATTGAGGCTTAAAGTTTAAGAAAATCACCACTATCCACTTTCCATCCATCACTAGATAACGCTTGTATGCGTCCCCATAAATCTTCTAAAAAATCCTGAAACGACCGCCAAAACAAAAGGATTAATGTAACTTATGTTGCAAATTTCATAACAAGGTGATAAAACCAAATTTATCTATTTTGAGCTCTGGTGAGAGCATGGGGAGGAGGGAAGACAAGGTGGAAGCTTTTTCTACATGGCCTGGTTTATGATTAGAATTCTTTCACTGTTGCTTACAGTAATTTGTTACGATTTCTTACGGCCACAGGTTTTACTTTATAGTTAGTTCGCCTTGTTGGTTGAATTTAGTTGAGCAGTGTTAATCCTGAGCCAGTTGATAAAATATAGATAAGAAAACAAAGAAACCCCTAGTAAACAAGCTTAACTTTTAAAAACAAAATCATTATCATACTAATTGTGTTCAGTTCCAATCATAAGGCAGAATCTCCAACTGAAACAACATAGGTTTTTCTAATGACATAACAGATTCGACACCATGACATTTATAACTAACAGCATTGCCGTATATATATTGAAAAAACAGTCAACCCGAAACGGATTCCCAATCAAGTAGAAAAGTTTAGAATTATGATAAAGAATTATCGCAACTAGTGAAATTATACCTTCTCATTAAGAGTTTTCTCAACTTCACCAGCATCCTCAAAAAAGGATAAACCAGTGTCCACGGTATGCCTTCGAATGCTTAAGTAAGCTTCTACTCCAACCATTACTCTCTCGAGCTCTTCAGGAACTTGCTGCGCACGAAGATGAGTTTTCAATGAAAGAGGCTCTTTGGCCAACATGAGTATAGCTCAGCAATTAAAAACAAGTTCGTAGGTTTGAAATCCTCATCCCACGTGTTGTTGTAACATTCTAAAAATAGTAGAGTATTTAAATAATTCTTTTAGAGCAATCACAGGAAGAACCAAATTCAGAGACAAAACAACAATACCTCAACCAGTTCAGCTCCTCCCCAGGGAAAACAGGAGAGAATGCAAGATATGTAAAAGTCAGCGCGTGCCTGCCATGCAGGGTTTCCCTTCTCTTCATCCACTGTTGTGGCAGCTGAAGATAATAATGTTTCAAAAACAACAACTAGAGAAGTGGACAGCAGGACTTTACTGCTCATCTACATAAGACAAAAAACAATGAACCCATTTAAAAGGTCAGAATATTTTTTTAAGATGACAGAAAAAAACTATAATACGTTAAGTTTTCAAATTTAAACAATGATAATATCTCGGTCAAAAACAATGTATTGTTAATAGCAAAATCAAGCATACCAGGGTAGTTAGAAAGCGTAACAAAATTCGAATCCCGTGGCAATTTCCAGTGTTTAAGGCATCCTGAAAAAGAACTACGAGTAAGATAAACGAAGTATATCTGATGAAATAATTGAAATTCGAATACTAAGGATGGGAGTCGAACATCCCGAAAACTTTTTTTCTTTTATATGAAACAGCAAGATTTGTATTCATATCAGCAAAAGGAAAACAAGTTGAGGGAAAGGGGTAGGGGGAGAACCCCTTCCCAAACAAAAGAACTATCACAAAGTAAAACCTTCCAATTTCTAACAATCAAGGCCAGGCTATAAGTACACCATCTTTTACAATTGGCGCACTAACAGAAGAGTAATCGCAGAACGAAGATACTTGTCCTTGATCGCACCATACACTTTTTAATATCTATGAGTGTTCACGCCAGCTTGCAAACACTTCAACTATCTGACGCTACTATATTTGGTTGTCAAGGTGATTCGTAGGATTTTTTTTTATTGGTGATCTCCTCATCGTGCAGCATTTTATTTAATGAATAAAGTTGTTTACTACCCAAAAAAATATTGAATAGGCCAAGAACTTATTAGGCACAAAATTGAAAATTCCAACCTATTAGCTACAAAAATGAAAATCTACACGACTTTAAAAGTTCAAGAACTAAATATATAATTTACTCGTTTCTTTTTTATTTTTGTGTATGGAAGTGCCTTAATTCACTTCACTAAGACAATGACAATGTGTCTTTCTCGCCTCTCACTTTGAAGGCATCAAGACACTTATCCCCTTGAGGCAATTGGATTGAATTTGTGAGGATTTGTGGTTGGGGTCATAGGAGAAGTTCAGAAAGGAAGCAACTCGGCAGAAAGTTCGAACGGCACAAGAAATGAAAACATCTAAACCATGTGATCCGCAAAATTGCTAACCTGAAAACTTTTGTGAGTTTGGTCCACAATTTTCTTCACGAAGTCTTCATTTTCCAAGTTTATTAACCCAATCTGTATGCACAACAAGATAGATATATAACCATCATTGAAAATTATAAGTAAACATTAAAGCAAAAAAGAGAGAAAGAAAGGAAGAGAGACCGTGCTTACCAGTTGGAGTGAGAGTATAACGGAATCAAAGGGAGTATAAAGGAAACAAGGGTATGAAAAACCATTCCACTTGTGAAAGAATATACAAAGGGAAGAGGGAGCCAAAGCAACAAACCAAACTAGGGAAAAAGAAAGAAGGTTTGTCTTTTCCTGAAGGAAACATACTATTTTGTTGAATCAAATAATACACTACAGGAAAAAGAGGAAATGCCCGACCACGTAGCTCTAGAGTTATAAACGATACATGAAAAAGAACAGAAAAGGAAATAGCAAAAGGAAGGCCACTGCATTTCATAACTTTGAATCTAAAGCTTTGGCTTTTCATGGGAAACGTTTAGAATAGATTTGTATGTATAGCTAATTCAGTCGTGCTTGTCCTTTCTCGAAAGTATCCTTTTCTAGGAACATGGTCAACCAGAAATTAGATGCAGAAAATGCTCTAGTTTTCCATTCTCATATGAGGCTAAAAAGTTTATTAGCAACTAGTCGGCATGAAGCTCTTTATCATGCTCAAAGACAAGCCGATCGTCCGTTAGGGACTTGATAAATAAGATTTATAATGCTGTACAGTACTATACATGTGAGACATAACTAAGAAGTTGAAGCTAAATCACACGAGATAGCAACATAAGCACATCATTGCAAGACAGAAGTTTTAAGAAAAGATATCCACAGTAGGTATGAAGAATGTAATGTGCTTTACCAATGTCCCGTACAAAGGAGTCTTATGAGGCAATTGTTCAACGCATTGTAGAAGGAACTGCAGACGAGAAAAAAGAAAACAGTGTAAATACCACAAGCATAGAGTAATTAGACACGACTCAATGTGCCACGAAGGGATACAACTAAATAAGTTGCCAGCAAAAAAAAAAAAGAACTCAGTTTCACACGTGCTGCTGATATAGTGATTCAACCAGTATAATTTCACCCAATACAAGGACTGCAAATTTCATCAAGACCCAGATAAATTACAGAGCACACGTGCTGCAGATATAGTAATTCAACCAGTACAAGTTCATCCAATACAAAGACTGCAAATTTCATGAAGACCCAGATAAATTAAAGAGCAAAGAGTGTGCAGAAGCAAAGAATTACAGGCAAAACTTCATCTCCATAGTGATCCAACTCCCGCCGAATCGCACCAAAGCAAGTTTCCTGCAAAACCCAGATGAAAATCAACAGCCAGAAGTCGAATACCGGCGTACAAATGGAGGAATATAGAGAGAGAGAGAGACGAACAATATGGTCTTTGAAGTCGGAGGAGGTGCCATATTCCGGGGACTTGTCGCCAATTCGAAGAAGAAGACTCTTCCAGCTGCTCATTACTACCCAGAAGAAGAAAAAAAAAAAAAGGTCGTAGAGGGAAAATGAGGAGATGGGGAAGTGGGTTCGAATCAACACACGGGACTGTAAAAGCGAAGATGCTTTAAGAGAAGAATGACCTATGAACGCGGGCGTAGAAGGGAGTAAGACCGAGGGCGTAGAAGGGAGATTAGAGGGTTCTTATAATTATTAAACACAAAATAATTAAAATTTCAATTTTTAACCTAAATTTTTAAAAATTTTAAAAACAAAAAATAAAATAGGCCGAACCAAAATATAAAAATGAAATTACAACAATGCCCCCAAGGGGATTTTCTATCTTCTCTACTTATTTCATTCTCTCGTTAAATATTTTATTTATTTTTGTATGATCGGTTTATTATTTTTAAAAAATATATCTATTTTAAAGTTTTTATTATTCCATATAATTTTTATTAAATAAAGATAAAATAAAATCATTAATAAATAAGTATATTTCATATATTATATTTTAACAACATAATTTTAAAAAATAGATAAAATATACAATAGGCTTAAGTATTCTTAAATTAACTAATTTATTTTTTTTAAAAAAAAGGATTTAAAATGAAAATATATATATTAGAAAAAAGAAAAAAATCTAAATAGAAATTGGGAAACCCTTGTTTGGATTCCCAAAACCCCCGCCATTCCCATCTTCTTCCCTCCCGTTTGCCCTTCAGCATTTGGCAGAACCGATTTGGAGCTCTGAGAGACCTTTGGGTTAGCTATGGCCAGCGCTGATGTTGAGGCTGTCGACTTTGAGCCCGAGGAAGACGACCTCATGGACGAGGATGGAGCTGCCGAAGCCGATGTCTCCCCACGAGCTCCTTTTCCTAAGCTCAAATCCGCCATTACTGGTGGCGCATCTTCCACGTTGGCCGGTGGTTTGAAGAAAACCAAGGGTCGTGGATTTCGAGAAGATTCTGATCGTAACACCCGTCTTGCTGGGTCGGATTTCGATTCCCTCAATTCTGCTGATGGCCCTGGCGTCCAACGATGTTAGTCTTGCCTTTCTCTCTTTCTCTATCTATCTGTTATTCTCATTTACTTCGTTTGACTGATTGCGTTTTTTGTTTTTTTTTTTTCTGTTAATGTCGGTTAGTTTTCCCTCTTGTTTCAATAATGCAAATCTTAGCTGAAATTTTGGTGTTAAAGATTCATGTGTATTAGCTATATATTGCTTCTTGGAGTTGATGCAAGGTTGGTTTCTTTTAGGAGTTTGGTGGTTGAGAGGATCTTCGGCTACTTATCTAAAGAGGAAGAATTTTCTTCTTTCTAGGGGGGAACTGAGGAAGTATAACCTTGGTTCGTTTGGGTCTTTCAAACGAAAGTTATTTACAATATGGGGTTAGTTCAATTGGGTCATTCAAATGAGCTTACTTACTCTTTATCCCTTTAAACCACAAAAGTTATTAAGAAAATGAAGAAGTTAATCGGGAACTTTTTAGGGAGAGGCAAATAGAGAGGGTAGCGGCACATTGTGAAATGCTTATTGTTCGCTTACCTTCCTCATTGGTTGCTTAAAACAAGGAACCTTTTTGTTCTAGTGTGGGTTTGTAGATTTTCCTTGGAGAGATCATTCAGCATCAGCTGATTATAATCAAGGACGGGTTAAGTGGTCTCAGTTGGTTTACTTGTTCTCCTTCATCCTCTTGTCCTAAATCCCCTTGGTTCCATGCCAATAAGTGTTGATCGTTAGCTGGTCAATTCTTCTATTTTAAGTTGGAAAAGGGGAGAAATTACAGTATTGGTCGGGTGTTTTAGACCTCTACTCATTCCTAGCTGGTATGATGTATGATCTCTCATGTATCAAATATGAGGTTGAAACTCATAGATGGAATAAACTTTACCCTCATAAGTAAATTTTGCTAATTATGCATCCTAATCAATAAGATTCTAAATTGTGGGCTTTGGGTAGTTTGGAGTTTTATTGTGCTAATCGTTTCTCTCTAAAGCTTTTTGTGATTTATTTGTAGTACAATAGATGTGGGGTATGCACATTTGAGTACGTGCCAATTACCTTTGAGCTAGGCTCATTTTGGCTTGTGAGTTGCTTATTGTATTCTAAAAAGTTTGTCTTTTGGGATCAAGCATTCTAAAGTTCCTAATAGGATTCAAGTTTTCTCCGTGGTCCCTTGTCATCTATTTCATCAAAACTAATGACAGGAATATCGGATTCAGTGATGAAATCCTTGAATCTCTCCCTTATTCCCAACAGTGTATTAACCTTAGTAATAGTGTAGAGGATAAGCCACCTTTTATCGTTCACCCTTTTCCTATGGCTGTTGAATGTTGTCTTCCTGGAATTTTGCTCACACGATTGTATGCACATGTTTTTTGCAGTCTTTCTCTTGAAAGCCTAAAATGATTTGCCTTTTTGGTGCTAAAATGGTTCTTTGGTGAATGCTTGTATTGCTCATCTTTGGCACTTGTGCTTGAAAAGACGCAATTGATTTTTTTATGATACTCTAATACTTGGAATGATTTCTTTGCTTTGATTCATTTTGTAGCTCTCCTCTGGAGCTTTTTCAACAAATTTTTTTTTTTTAATTATTATCCTATCTTAGAGATTTAAACTGGGAAGCTCTTCATAATTTCTTCGTTTGGGTTTGGGGTACATCTTATCCTCCCCTTTTGTGCACTTTTTCAATGTTTTTTAGTTATTTATAGAGTTTTTGTCTACTGAACAAGAAAAGCGGCCCAGGACTTTAGTCATTTCAAGAAAAAAAAATCCACAAACAATTATCCTCTTGGATTTATGAGTAAACAAATGATTGGATGTGTCCAAATTTCCATAAACAAGAAAGTTCACGTGTGAGGCAGTATATCCTTTAGCTAGTGCACTTTTTGAACAATTTCTAATTCTAGTTACTGTGTGTAGCTATTGAAGGATGGATCATTCTGGTATCTGGTGTACACGAAGAGGCACAGGAGGATGATCTACAAAATGCATTTGGTGACTTTGGGGAGATAAAGAATTTGCATCTAAATCTCGATCGCCGTACTGGGTTTGTCAAGGTATATTTGGTTACCATTTATTTTTATTTTTTCCTATAGAAACCGGAACTTATGTTTTATCTGCTTCCGATTAAGGAGAAGGAGAATATGCATATATGTGGTTGTCTTATAGTTAAAAATGTATAATAACTAGGAAGTTTTGAAAGGAATCCAAATAGAAAACTCATATTTTGATGATGATCGTATGGTTTGTAAGAAGAATGGAGTAGTATTGTAAATTCTATTTTGATATTGAAAAACAATTTAATTTGCGTCTTCTCCCTTTTCTTTGCGTCCCTTCCCGAAAGCACAATAAATTATCTTAATATTAAGTCTACCGATTGGGGCAGTGTTTTTCAAGCTCCATTCGAGTTTATAGCATCTTTCATGAGCATTAAACTTCGAAATCTGGATTATTTTGGTGATAGATATCTGCATAGGTAACACATTGCATGCGTATTACAATAGTCTGCTTTGCCATAGGTTATTAAGTGACAGCCGTGTGTATTGGAGCTGGAAGTAGAAATTTTTAGTTCCAATATTATATCCCGAGTTGATTGATGAAGATGACTATTCGGGCTTCCATTGCATCTCATCTGTTATCTATTGTTAACGATCCCCGACTCAGAAATTTACCGATTTTCCATTGTTCTGAAGTGCTGATTAATATTTACTATTTTGGTTTTGGCAAGGGGTATGCGTTGATCGAATACGAGAGCTTTGAGGAAGCAGAGAAAGCAATATCTGGCATGGATGGAGCTGAACTTCTGACCCAAATTATCAATGTTGATTGGGCATTCAGCCGTGGACCCATCAGAAGAAAGAACACAAGGTATGCTTGCTTCTACAAGATCCATTCAATATTTGCAAGGGGAATAGTCACAGTCTATAACCTTTCGTTCTAATTTAACCGCAGACCTGCACGAGAACGACGTTCGAGGAGCCCAAGGAGGAGATATTGATCTGGAGGTGTAGAACTCCAGGTGTGGTGTGGTGTTTATGATTTTAAATTGGAAAGGTGTTGTGTTGTGGATTAGATATTAGGTGATGTTTCTACTGAGCTCTTACTCAACTGTCTCTCAAGATTCCCCTGGTTTCTTGGGGGATCTGAAGTTGATGATATTCCCCCCTTTTTCCTTGGATTACTTGAGGTTCATGCTTTTTTGTGTAGAAACCTGCTATTTTGTATATTCTTTTGTTCCAAATTTGGTTCGGATCGAGGGTTTTGGATTTGGTCGTTCTCCGAACGCCCTCCTCCGTTGGAATCACATGTACTCTTTTCTTTGAGGTCAGAGGTTCAAATTCTCGTTATTTCATATGATTTTAGTATTAATATCTTGACCTCAATAACCTCTTTTTATTTTTCTTCTAGTTACTTAAATATTTTAAATAAAATATTTTCAACAAAATAATTGAATTGAATGAATATTCTTTTGCAATAAATAGAATATTCTGTATGGTTCTATCGGATGTCATCTTTGAAAATTATGATTGTTTTATTAATATTTTTCGATTATGGGTTTTTTTTAAGTAAAAGATTTGAATTTGTGTCAAATTAAAAAAAATAAAAGCATTTTTTTAGTTTTCAAATTTTAGTTTGGTTTTTTAATATATATATATAAAAGAAGTAAATTACAAAGTAGAAATAATATTTATAGGCTAAGTTTTTTAAAATAAAAAATTAAATGATTTATCAAAAAATAACATATTTTTTAATTACTTCAAATTGTTAAACGTCATTTTATCATTTTATCATTTACGTTGTATCATTGGTTAACGCAATTATTCATTTACGATTCATAATTTACAGACCAAAATTTGAATATCTTATAAAAATAATCAACCCAAACAATATGCTCGTCAATTTTATACCTTTAAATGCATCGTCGAACAGGTAGGTTGCGGCGATTAATGACAAATTTAGTGAATTTATGGGAAAATAAAAATAAAATTTTGTATGGTAAGAAATGAGCATTTGAATTAATGTGTTTATTTAAGTGGAAAATAGAGTGTTTGGTGTGAGAAGACAAAATCCCGTAAGGTGTCGGAATAAAGCCAAACACACAGCCTTAAGCATTCACCTGGTTTATGGTAATTCCAATCACATGGCCCCCTCCACCCACCCCCACCTCATTATCACCCCCTCCAACTTTCAATATTTACGATCTAACCCTTTCTCTGTGTCCCGACTCTAATCTTACGAGTAATTATAAGATCCCACATAAGTTGGAGAGGGGAGCGAAAGTCGAAACATTTCTTATAAGACTGTGGAAATCTCTCCCTAACAGACACGTTTTAAAACCATGAAACTGACCACGATACGAAACGAGCTAACAGTGGGCTTGAGCTGTTACAATAATCCTTGGTTTGGTTTATCCATCTTTTACAACTCTCGTTCTTGCATCTCTCCCTAACATACACGTTTTAAAACCATGAAACTGACAACGATACGTAACGAGCTAACGGTGGGCTTGAGCTGTTACAATAATTCTTGGTTTGGTTTATCCATCTTTTACAACTCTCGTTCTTGCAGTTTTGCTCTTGACATTTTAAAAGCACTGTCTCGAAATAATATTTGTTGACAAAAAAAAAATTGATGTCATATTCTGTACATCTGGATACACTCTATAGATACTACTTGACACATGAAACTCAATCGGCATCAGTACAAATATATATAAATATATATATACATACACATTCGACCCACTCATCAATTGAACTCGTGTCTATGTGACATGTTTCGTTTGCATGTAATTTAGCGATACATGAGTTTCCGAATGGTTATTGTTAAGAATAGAATTGGGATATGTGAATATCACTTTTAAATACGATACAAGCTACCAACTAATACTTACAAATAAGGAAATATAAATTAATTAAATATTGATAATAAAATAAAATATACTATAAATCAAATCATAGAGAAAATAATATTAAGATATAATATTTAAGATATGTTCCATAACTAATATATTATTCAAATATTATATCAACGGGGTTAGATTAAATTTTTTATTGTAAATTTTTGTTGGATATTAAAAAAAGAAAATAAAAGAAAATTAGGATATTAGGCTCTATTATTTCAAATATATAGTGGGTAAAAAGTAATATAATTATAAGTTGGAAAAAAAATGAAATGAAATAATGAAGGCAATAATTGAAGGTACATGGATTGAGCTCACAACGGAGAACTCTTACGGTTCCGGTGGTGTGTCGTCGGAGTTCACAACGGAGAACTCTTCCTTCGTGGATTAGCTTTGTCACGACCTGGAACAGTTCGGGAAGGTACATAGATTGAGTTGTTCTTATTTAAATCAAACCGAGAGAGATAGGAAAGAAGTTGTGACACACGAACAAATGAGGGGTGGATTAATAAATCGAAACTACGTTCAAATGAGAGCGATCGTAAAGATAAAATGACTAAAAGGGACTTAAAAGAATTATCTTGGGTATGGATCGTTGGCTGTCAGAGAGTTGAAATTCAGACGGGTACGTTCAAGTGAATCTATATATATATATATATATATTAGTTTTGATATTAAACAATATTTGAATTGAAAAGAAATGTAATTATTGGAG
This sequence comes from Cucurbita moschata, assembly GCF_002738365.1. Classification (NCBI taxonomy): domain Eukaryota; kingdom Viridiplantae; phylum Streptophyta; class Magnoliopsida; order Cucurbitales; family Cucurbitaceae; genus Cucurbita; species Cucurbita moschata. The sequence goes on along the minus strand of NW_019268519.1, from coordinate 4,457,668 downwards.
GCAATAATTGAAGAAAAAAGGGAAGCTGTTCAAACTCAATTATTTGACAAGAATTAAAATTGTACACTGCCACCCTTTTATGAACGCAAAATCAATGAAAAAGGCTGTACATCTTAAATTCACTCGACAACGACCAAGTCAACTCCGTTACATTCGATGTTGTTCGTATGTTTTCTTTTGTTCTTTGGCTACAACAACGTCATTTGATTCATGAAGTTCGTATCTGTCTTTCCCGACCTTATTTTATCCAAAGGATAAAGAAAAATTGGACAGTGTGCTCAAATTGCATTTCACGAACACCTTCGTATATTTACTAACATGACTATAACATTCCATAGTCATCGGTAGCAGATATTATTCATTTTGACCCGTTACCTATCACTGTCAACCTCACGGTTTTAAAACTCGTCTTCTAGGGAGAGATTTCCACACCCTTATGAAGAATGCTTCGTTTCCCCTTCGAATCGATATGGAATCTCACATTGACACATTAGGATATGAATCATTGTAAACTGAGATAGACTACATTCATTCGATTGGGTCACCAAAGCTACGTTGATAAAAGCTGACTAGCTCGATTGACCATAATTAGAGTTCCTCACAAAGGATTTTGTAGTTCTACTGTTATGTCGAGCACATGTAACTGAGTCGTCCGTACCTAATATAACAAAAAACAAATCAACAATAAAAAAAAAAATATCGAAATACGAAACAAAAACATTCAAGCGTTCGATGATCGATATGTTTGAAAGAAACCGATCGTAGGGAGGGGGTCCCCAAAATTAAGGGAGTGGTGAAATAATTAGAGATGAAACAGGGGCAATATCTGCTACACAAACTGCAGCAGCCATGGCTTTCAATGCACCTCCTTAACTCTGTCAGCCTTCTAGTTATCAACATGCCCTTCTCTCTCTCTTCGTAACCACACCCTTCTAGTTATCCCGGTTTCATCTGGGTCGGGATCGTGATCAACAAAAACATACCTTAACTAACATCAAATATATACTATCGATTAAACGGTTAAGACTTCGAATCTCTTACTCCACAAGTTGTAAGAAAATATAAGGTCAGAATTCAATACCGACCTTTAAGACATACGTACCTTGTCTTAGCTAGTTGACCTATACTCGAGTTGAAATTTTTTAAGACAATGAATAACTTATCAGTGTCAAATTTGTGCATTAATTTAATTATTATTTTACAATATCATATAAATTATAATTATATTTTAACCTTAATAAAAATAAATGAGTATTTAACCTTTTTAAGTAAATATGGATTTATTAATTTATTAATTTTCATTATTTATTATTTTATTAATTTTCATGATAGATGAAAATAAATAAGAGTTTTTAACCCAACCTCTCGGGTTGAATTAGTCCGAGTTGTCGGGTTGAATGTACAGTGAGTCGGAGGTTAATAAAGATTAATAAAAATAAAATTAAAAAAAATTGACACTTTTTTAACCTAGGGTTACAACAAAATCTAAGTTACCCAAATAGGTCACACAAACTTACCCAAGCTGGTAAATATTTGCTGCCTTTTTTACTTTTAAGACGAGATAATATTATGATATTATTTCCAAAAATGGAAACAGAAAAAGACTTTAAAAATCATTTTCTTTTTACTGATTCTTAAGGAGACTTTTTGGACTTTGGATTCCTTTTTTTACCATGCTGGTAATTTATTAATTACCAACCTTGCCTTTTTACACCCAATTTTTACTGTTTTAGAAGGAATATTTTCAATGGTAACTTAACATTGAATTACTAAAAAAGAAAATGTACCTGGTTGGTTCGGTGATAATAACCATTTTTTTAAAATATAATTTCTATTATTAAAATTATTCCCATCGGGTATGGGTTCATGCATGTACCTTTCCTTTACTCGAGCACCGTAAGTTTAACCTATATCAATTAAATTATTACACGCGAAAAAAAATTGATTTTTTTTTCATAAAAAAATATTTTGAGTAAATTAAATTTGTGATTTTAAATTTTTTCGGAACTAAGTGGGCATTTATGTAATATTCTAAAATATTTATTATTAATTTGTATTTTTAATTACAATTTTGTAATTTTAGTTGAATTTTAAATCATAAGGATAATTTAGGAAATCATAGCATTTATAATGATTAGAGTCTCCAATTTAATAGTAAATTTGCAATCAAACCTTTTTGGTACAATTTCTATGGTTTAATAATGAGTGTATGAAAGGGACTTGTGAAAATATGCTATTTCAAAATTTGATGTGATTCGGTTTCAGATTAATATTTTGGAACCGTGGAGAAAAAAATGGACTCCAAATGATTGGATTAATAGAATAATATCGTCTCGATAACTCCCGTCAATTTCAGCTGTCAATTCTTGCTTTTGGAATTGAGTTTTCTCACTCGTTGAGTCAGCTCATATCGACGGGTTGCCCTCTTTTTGACGATAGTGACAACTTGGTGGTGACAAACATAGCATAGCGGTTCTGATGGTGAAACTTAATCATGCTGTAATTCATCCTCTCTTTTTCATGGTTTTCTGTAGTTTTTTTTTTATCTCCCGACATTGGTAGATCGAGGACATTACTTCATCTAATGTGTTATAGCTATACTGGGTGTAACTTGTAACAACTTGAGTTCTACGACTTTTCTGAAGGTTGTTACTACAAGCACGACAGTAAAAACCTGTGAATTTGCATGGTTTTACTTCTTAAATATTAAAAATTATAAATAATTCAATTTGAGAAACGCACTAAAAAGATCCAACTTCAATTAGAATTAAACCCGAGATCTATAATAAAGTGAAACAACCGTACAGACCAAGACCCTATAAGCTCGATTAAGGAAGGTTGTTGTAATAGAGACAGTCATCAGGTGGTGTGCCATTAAGAACGTTGGGCCCTCAAAAGGGTGGATTGTGAGATCTCATATAAGTTGGAGAGGGGAACAAAACATTCGAGTGTGAAAACCTCTCCCTAGCAGACTGTTTTAGAATCTTGTAGGGGAGTCTAGAATGGAAAGCCCAAAAATGACAATATCTGCTAGCGGTGGACTTGGGCTGTTACAGTTACTTCGAGAGTTTTAAGAGATTTTATCTCAACCGATGAGAATCGACACCTCATTGGAGGAGTCGAGTCCCACCTATCATAGTGGCTCGTGAATTATATGATCAATTTTTACACTCTCGTGATTTACACATAAACACAGGCACGAGGTACAAAAATTAACAACTTAGAATACACGATACGTGGCAAATAATGTAGTTTGACGACCAATGATCTAACGACCAACGTCGTTTGAGTTACGGGTAGAGTATGGATAAAGAATGATACGAAAATAAATGTGATTTTGTTAATAGAAAATTTTCTCCTTGGATTTGGAACACATTTAATGCAATTCATTAATTAACAATTAAATGGGTTTCAAGTAAAGTTGGCAAATCTCAACCACCAATGGTGATTTTGATTCTTCATTTTAGTACTCTAAGTGGACCAATTCTTAGATTCACCTTTAAATTCAAATACAAAAGGTAGCGTTTTTATTCCTACGTTCTCAATATTGTCAGCTTTGACCTGTTACGTATCGCCGTTGACCTCACGGTTTTAAAACGCGTCTATTAAGGAGAGATTTACACACCTTTATAAAATTATTCGTTTTCCTTTTCAACCGATATGGGATCTCACAATCTACTCCCTTGGGGGCCAGCGTCTTCGCTAGGCACACCGCACAGTGTCCGGCTCTGATACCATTTGTAACAGTCTAAGCCCGCCATTAGCCGATATTGTCCGCTTTAGCCCATTACGTATCGTCGTCAACCTCACAATTTTAAAATACGCCTACTAGGGAGAGGTTTTCACACTCTTATAAAGTGCTCCATTTCCCTCTTCGACCGATATGAGATCTCACAATCTACCTCTCGGGAGCCCAGTATCTTTCACTGGGCACACCGCGTAGTGTTTGACTCTTATACCATTTGTAACCGCCTAAGCCCTCCGTTAGTAGATATTGGTAAATATTGTCTGACCCTTATAAAGTGCTCCATTTCCCTCCTCAACCAATATAGGATCTCACAATCTACCCCTCGGGAGCCCAGTATCTTCACTGGGCACACCGCGTAGTGTTTGACTCTTATACCATTTGTAACAGCCTAAGCCCACCGTTAGTAGATATTGAAAAATATTGTCTGACCCTTATAAAGTGCTCCATTTCCCTCCTCAACCGATATAGGATCTCACAATCTACCCCTTGTGAGCCCAACATCTTCATTAGGCACACCGCGTGGTGTCTGACTCTTATACCATTTGTAACCGCCTGAGCCCTCGGTTAGTAGATATTGGTAGATAATGTTTGACCCTTATAAAGTGCTCTATTTCCCTCTTCCACCAATGTGAGATATCACAATCTACCTCTAGGGAGCCCAGCGACTTCACTGGGCACACCATGTTTGACTCTTATATCATCTGTAACAGCCTAAGCCTGCCACGAGTAGATATTGTCTGCTTTGATCCATTACATAGCACCGTCAGTCTCACGATTTCAAAACACCTCTACTAAAGAGAGGTTTCTACCCCTTCATAAAGTACGTCGTTTTTCTCCTGGCCGACGTCAGATCTCACAGGGTTGAAAATAAGAAGAGAAGTGGATTGGAGTAGAATTGAGTTTGAAGATTTGGTTGCAATCATGGATAAGTCTCATCTTAATGAAGTATACTTAGAGATAATGATGATGATGAACAAGAAACATCAAATAAAAAAAAAAAGGGAAAAAAACAAAAATGAAAGAGAAAATGTGGGACCCAATTTCAAAATTAGGTTTTTTTTCCCCAATTTTTTGAGAATTATCTCAAAGAAAAAAGAAAAAGGAAAAAAAAAAAAGAATTGGGACCTATCTTCTTCGCTGGAATCTCTTTGGTATGATAAAGGGTTATATTTTGCATACAGAGGAAGAACAGAGCAAGCAGTGCATATAATACACACGTATGACAAGATTTATACTGTTTTGACAATTACTCTTTTAACTTTCAAGTAGTAGATCTGTAATCTTCTATCACCACTACGCCATTCCGTTTTTCTCTCTCCTGTTTAGAGAGAGAAACCTGTCACTCCCTGCTCCTCTTACTCTACTAAGCAAACCCACTTCGCTAAATGCTTCAAAACCCTACTGATTTCTGACCCCATTGTGTGTTTTTCTTGGGGAAAACGGATTTTCTTGAAGACCCATTAAGGTTTTTGAGGATTTGGGTTCTTGGGTTTGTGTTTTCTTGAAGAAACAGAGGAGAAAAATGGATGCATATGAAGCAAGTAGTTTGGTTTATGCGAAGATCAAGAACTTGGAGCCTGAAAATGCTTCGAAAATCATGGGGTTTCTTCTCATTCAAGACCTTGGCGATAAGGAGTTGATTCGTTTGGCTTTTGGCCCTGAAACCCTTTTGCATTCATTGATTTTGAAGGCCAAAGCTCATTTAGGGTTTTCTTTGAACTCTTCTTCTTCTTCTTCTTCAACGCCCTCTTCGCCTTCGCCTCTTAATCCCATCGCTAGACCTTCCAACACTAACCCTTTCTCTCAATCTAAAAACCCTTCTTCTTCTCCTTCCTCAACAAGTTCTTGGTCGTTTTCAGGAATCACTAACAATGTCATTAGCCCTAAATCCACTTCCCTTCTTTCTTATGACTGTATTCGAGCTCCCCCTTTTTCAATGCCTCCATTTTTGCAGCACAAAAATGGGTTTGGAGATTCTGAAGTCAGTGAAGAGCCGCAAGTTAACGATTACCTTTCGTTTCTAAACGAGTCGTCTTCTTCAAGAGGTGAGCAGAATTGGAGTCAATCTATGGATAATGCTGAGACCCCTTTTCATAGAAGGAGCTACTCTGCTAGTGATGTTTGTTTTGGCTCAGAAGATGGTGGATTTGGAGTTGGGTATAAGCCTTGTCTTTACTTTGCTAGAGGGTTTTGTAAAAATGGTAGCAATTGCAAGTTCTTGCATGGCGATTTCCCTGACTTGGTTGATCCTTCTGCTGCCATTGTTGGGTCTCCTAGCAAACTAGAGGGCTTGTTTGATCAACGTGAGGAGTTCATGAGATATAAGGCTGCTCAACAACAGAGATTAGCCACTGCTTCTGAGTTCATGGCTGGAGTTTCACCTTCTCAGTATAACAAATACATCAATTTTCTACTTCAACAACAGAATGAAACTCATAGGTAACCAAATATAGTGCATGAATCCCATAATATTTGTCTTCTTTTTGGGAATTTTAGCTTGGAAATGGTCTGTAATGCAATGTTTCTTCATTATTTGGAATGGATAATCTAGAGCTACAGCAGCAGCGCTCATGATGGGAGATGAGTATCAAAAGTTCGGCATTTCCAGAAACGAAAGGAACGATTTCTTGGCTTTGGCTGCTGAGAAGCGAAATTCAGCGTCGAGACAGATTTATTTGACATTCCCAGCTGATAGCACCTTCAAGGATGAAGATGTTTCAGAGTATTTCAGGTAACCAGTTAAAATATCCTGATGAACCGTTCGTGTCATTGTCGCTCCAACTTTGAGTATGATGATCTGAAATGTTTTTGTTTTATATATGAGTATGATGATTACCTGCATCTGATTCATAGTTTTCTGTATTAAAACGTTTCAGGGTTTTAAGGAGGCTGGCCATTGAGGTTTTTTAACGCATATTGAAATAAGCCTAAGTTTCAGTACAATTGCTTTCGCTTTGTACTGATTCTTAACAAATAATTATCTCTCACTTAATTTCCCGTTTACCGGAATCGAGCCTTCGTTCATGTTCTATGCCTCTGCCTTCTGTTCAAACCTTCTTTGTTCTATTACAACTTTGGTTCGAGAATGGTGCGAGATTCTTCGAATCTGCTTACTTCTCAATGCATGTAAACGTAATTAGATGGTTTGATATATGCTTGAACATGAATTCATTGGATTCTAGATTTTCATTTGTAGTAAATCCAATAGAATAAGAGTTTCTTGAGGTGTTGTTTTTATGAACTCGACGAGATTTCTTTTCTTGTTCTGTTTTCTAACAAAAGAAGAAAAGAAACCTGAGTACATACTGAAGAAGTCTGAACACTATGCAACACAAACACTGAACGAGATAGGAAAAATGTTCCGTGTATGCGTTTGTTTGTTTATGCACCTACGTATCTCGTGCGAATACTTGCATAATTGTGGTCTTCATTCAAACATTTACTTTGACGACGTATTATGAGTAAAAGATACAATATTTATACGTTCAGTTTTATAGAATACTCAGGAGTACGTCTCAGAAACAAAGCTGCACTTTTCGCTACATCATATATGAATTTATCTTAGTTTAGTTGGTACGGGTTTTTGTCGATTTGATTTGCTTGATTGTAAACCGACTGGCCATAATCTACATTGAAGCAAATTGTAAGCGATCAGTGATTGATGAACTCTCATGTCTTACCTTTTTGCAGCAAATTTGGACCTGTGCAAGATGTTAGGATTCCGTACCAACAGAAGAGGATGTTCGGGTTCGTTACGTTTGTCTATCCAGAAACAGTAAAACATATATTGGCAAAGGGGAACCCACATTTCATATGCGAATCACGAGTTCTCGTGAAACCATACAAAGAGAAGGGAAAAGTTCCAGAAAAGTAAATTTACCCTCAACTCTTTTTTATGTTCTATATTGTTCCCTTTCTACCTTTAAAAGTGAGGTTTATAGTTGGGATGGAATGTAGGAGGCAGCAGCATCAACAACCGCAACTCGAGAGGGGAGACTTTTCTCCTTGTTTGAGCCCCTCTGGACTGGACGCTCGGGATCCTTACGACCTAAACCTCGGTATGAAATAACTAGGCAGGCCCCTTTCCCCCAAATTCGACAGCCAAAGAAACCATATGTCTCTAATGGGTTATTCATATGAACCATTTGATTTACAGGAGCAAGAATGATGTATAACACTCAAGGGATGATGTTGCGTAGGAAATTAGAAGAGCAAGCTGAGTTGCAGCAAGCACTCGAACTTCAGGGAAGAAGGCTATTGAATCTCCAGCTTCCCGACTTGAAGAACGATCAGCTACACCACCATCACCCACACAATTTACCTATCTGTTCACCATTATCCACCGAATCGCATAATCAAATGAATCAGAATATTTATCCTCCTGATTTTATAAACCAAGAAGCTTCTGAAGGTTTGCTGATTCTTCATGGTCTTCTCTCCTTTCTTTTGCTCGAACGTTTTCAATTGTTAGCTGACCGATGAGAGCTGTTTCAGGTCATGAGAATAACCAAGTAACTACCAACAATGCGATGAGCACGCCGCAAAACTTTCAGCTGGAAGAGAATCCTTGTTTTATCCAAAGCAAAGCCACGGATGACGGCTACAACTCCAAACTGCTCGAAATCCACAAAAGGTCTAATTAAAACATCATAAGCACGAGATTATTTTTGTCATACATTGTATTAACCATATTCTTCTCTATCATTTACTTTGGCCATGAGGTCAGTGTTGAGCAGGTCCTTCCTGATAGCCCATTTGCTTCTCCTAAAAAATCTGCATCGAGCCAACATCCCGACTTTTCTTCTGTTAAAGCGGACGGGTTTGGTCCCAATACATTACCGTCATCGTCTCAGAGCAATGCATCACTGGCTACCGGTCTTGCTGGTGACATAGCTGCCCCTTAATTAACCTTTTACCCCACAGCTGAATGGCAAGGTCCTGTTATCCTCTTCCTTGTGGTACCTCACTTTCCATCATGCTAATTTTAGAAGTCAGTTATTCAAAGTAAGATACATTACTTTCCTTAGGTTTCTATTCCTTGTGTGAATCTTTTAAAATATAGGCAATAACTACAAGAGCATGGCCAGCAAATATCAACAATGTTAGGGTAAGATTTCACCGATCTCTGCCTCCTCGATTTTCTATTACTTTCAGGGTGTTATGTTTCGAGTTCTCTCAAATGAAAACTGCTAACGGTGTTCGTATTTTATCTACGCAGAAAAAAAATTAGAAAAGCTTATAGCAGGCAGAAGAATCATCCCCCGGATGTATAGCGAAATTATACCTACTTCGAAGAGTAGATCTATTACTACTATAGAGAGAAGATCTCCACAAGTATCATCTTCATCAATTTTACATACTCCTAACAGCAAATACATATATAAATTCATACATTTAGGACAGATGATTTGGTTTATGAGAGTTGAGTTAGGGTCTTCTGTGTTTATTATTATTATTATGTTGTGCTGGACCATGCTGACTAAAGAACTACGGTCGTCGGGTCGGGTTAACTCCGTTTTACATTTTGCATCTACACATAAGTTCTTCTGTTTGTTCCTTGCATTATTCATAGTTAGGTAGAGTTTGAAGTTTCTGTGAAAGCTCACAAGAGCCTGTTGTGTATATAGTAGTAGGGTTCTTAGTGGATATAAGAAGACTTGAGAAATTTGTTGTAGCGGACACTCATTGGGACCAAAGAGCTACTTGCTTTACTCTGTTCTTTTCCTCCTCTAGATATAATATCATAATTTGATGATGGGTTGAATTGAAATTGACAAAACAAGGACAAAAATGGATTTTGATTTGGTTTGTGAAAGTTTTTAGCTTTAGAGGACTGTTTTGTCTCGCACTGTTGTTGTTGAGGCCCACACTCAAAGGGTATCACATGGGGCACTGACATGGTATAATGGCATCAACCCAACACATATATATGTTGTTATTGTTTGTGATGTGCTTTGTTTTGTGTGCATGGGAGGGAGGTGTGTGGGGGAGGTCCCTACCTTTTGTACCGGCATGGATCGGTAGCTCTCTCCCCTTTTTTTACCACCGTTTTGATAAGTGTGTAGAAACCTCTTCTTAGCATACGCGTTTTAAAAATTTTGAGGGGAAGTCCGAATGGAAAAGTTCAAAGAGAACAATATTTACTAGTGGTGGGTTTAGACTGTTATGAATGATATCAGAGCCACATATTGGGCGATTTGCCAACAAGGAGATTGAACCCCCACGAAGCTGTGTGCCAGCAAGGATGCTGGGCGTCGAAGGAGAGGTGGATTGTGAGATCCCACATCGGTTGGGGAATGAAATATTTTTTATAAGGGTGTGGGAACCTCTCCTTGGCAGACGCGCTTTATAAACTTTGAGGGAAAGCCCAAAGAGGACAATATCTGTTAGCGGTGTACCTTAACTGTTACACATACTAACGGTTTTTTGTTGGACCCGAGATATCCAACTTTCTCTCCGTTCAGCCTGTTAGTGAATGGTCATTTCTTGGGGTTTGAATGAGAATTTTTGAGTTGAAAGCACTCCATTGAGGAAGACAGAATGAGTTTGTCTGAGTGTGTTGGTGGCAAAGAAAGTGTAGCATAGAAAGACAGACACAGAGATGATGCACATGGACTATCTCGTTTTGGATGCCAATGTGGCCATCCAATGCCTTTTGTTTTGTTCCATTCAAAGTTTTTGGTGCTTTTCCAACATGCTTTTGAAAATTTGGAGTCTTTCATCACTCCGTTTTGTGTGTCTAATAGCTTCCTATTCACAAACTACGTATCTGTATCTGTATACGTATAGTTCATCGTCTTTTGAATTCGAATTCATATTTCTTTCCAGGTGGAATCATGTTTTGTTCAAAGCTTAGTTTGAATTGAGATTCTAGTTTTCAAGTTATTTTGAGTGCTAAATTCAAACCAAACTTTTTAAAATTTATAGTACTAAGAAAAGAAAAAAAGTAAAAAATCTCGAGTAATTTATATATTTTACCTTAATGAAGAGCTTCTTACTAGATATGAACTCTCAATCTCGACTGCACTGAGAAAGGTCAGGTAGTTATAAGAAAGAGTAATTAGATCAACGAAAAATTTAAAAATTATATCTTGAACTTTTGATCGAGGTAGAATATATATATATTTTTTTTTTAAGAAAATCAAAATATTAAAAGATAAAAATGGAAGAAACTAAATAACATTAATTAATTAAAAAAAAACCCCACCCTTTATGATCCATATATTAGAAAGCTTTGAGTAAAATATAATTGCAAACCATTTAATGAAGCGTAATAAATCATTTAATATGAACCATTTGAATTATTTTATTCAATTATTTTTTAAAAAATAATTTGATCTCATCTATTCTCTTCTATATTCACATGCATTTGAATTTAACTATTATTTAAAAAAAAACACTTAAAAAGGGGTTTAAGAGAAGACATTTAGCTAGTTTTCTTTGAAAAGTATTAGAGGTGTTCAAATGACTCGAGAATCCGACCAACTTAAACTGCCATACTAAACAATAAATATTGGAATGAGTTAAATTTGAAAAAGTTCATGAATTGACTTTTTTTTTTTTTTTTTGCTTGAATAAACCTGACCAATCTAACCAACCCGAAAATACGGTTACAATACAATCCTGCTTTTAAGATTATTATGAAAATTTAAGAATATTTGACCCTTGTAATTAAGGTCAGTGATGTGCTGTGACTTGTAAATATTTTTTTATGAGATTTTAGTTATTAATGTAACAAATTTAGTGGATAATTAAGATTTTTTTTAAAAATAATCTGATCTGAAATAGAGGGTTGGGTTGAGCTGTGGAACTCATTCGAGTTGCTCAGATCACCAACCCAACTAACTTGACATTTCGAGTCAGTTGAAAATATTTTTCAAACCCAACTCGATCGGGTTAGTAAAAAAACAAGAAAAAGAAGAAGAAGTTAATTTAGTAGCTTTTATAGGTCAATTGAATTATTGGACCATAAAATATTTCTCAATAATTTTGTGTCATTTACTATACATTAAATACACAATAAATTATAGTCTGTTAGATCATTGATTTTTACTATTAATTTATTGATATCTTGACACACTAATAATTTATTTATATAAGTATAGTAATTTATGCTTATATAGCTACGAGATATATATCGTCTTACCAAACAAGACTGACTTCTGACCAACTCGTGAAGGCTAGTGGTCGTCCATTGTTCAAAGCGTTTTCCTTTCTCCTATTCTTAGAGTAGGGTGGTTGGTTCCGATTCAACAAGTGAGAATACCTGGTCGAAGATCCAGTACACTAGGTAGCAAGCATTTTCGTACCAGTTCAAAATGAGAAAAATTTAGTCAATTTGAGTATATCTAAATGGATAAGACACAAATTATTGTCTCAAAGATTCATAGTTCTTTCTCAATTGTTGAACTAAAAAAAAGGACAACTTTTGAATTTCCGTTCTATCCCTTTTAAATTTATGTCGAATTTTGATTAAAAAAAAAAGACCCATTATGATTAGAACCGCTCAGCAACGAAATTGGAAAGGTAAAAAAAAGGCTAACTTAGGCCCATTTTAATCGAAATCGAAGTTGTGTTACAATTGAATATGATGAACCCGACTACACTAATTGTGGCTGGCCCAATAGTTTTCATAATGCTATTATCTTGGTATTAATATCGAACCACTAGACACGTAAAAACTTTAATCAACCACTCCGTACGCCTGTTATCAGTTCCCAAAAGCCATGAACGATCATTTGTGGCCTCAACTACTCGTTTCGATGACCACAGTGGATAATTACGTTATCAAACAACGTGTATTTGACACAAAACACCCTAAAGACCTTTCAGTTTTATGTTCAATAGATCCATAATTTTTATCGAAAAATATCTGGTGGACAAAGCTTACTAGATACAAATGTTAAGAATGAGAAATAGAAATAGAATTGGGATCGAAAGTATGATCTTCATTAAGGTTTACCACGTTTAAATAGGATACAAACTATCAACTAATACCTAAAAATAGAAAAATATATATCTAATTAAATCTGGTAAATAAATAAAATATACGGTTAATCAAATCTATACTAACAACTTCCTAAATATCTAAGATATATTCTAACTAATTATCACGGCAAAATATCCTCTTAATAACAAAATTAAAAAAATTAAGAATTTATTAGACACAACTTTAAAAATTCAAAAAATTAAATTCGTTGGATTCTAAAAATTCAAACATCACTGGATTCTTATGACCCGAGATTGAGATCTTTATTACTATTTGTTGAACTACGCCAAAACCAAAAAAGAAAGAAAAATCAAAACCTAGAACCCTACGAAGTCATAGCTTAACCTAGATAAGTTAATACTCTCTTATCTACTTTTGATTATGAGAAAGTCGCTGATTTCAATGGAAGTAGGGTTTGAAATGAAAATTATAGGGAATAACGTCATAAATGGAATTTGGTGTTTAAAAAACTCGATGATCTGAAAAACTCGATCAATTCAACTCAATTCGTACTGTTTGAATTTGGTTACGAGTTTATTTAGGTTGGGTTAGGCTCAAATAAACCGAAATTTATTAATTTTTTAAAAAATATATTTTTATTTAATTTTTATCATTTTTATTATTTATTCTCCCACAATTCTTAAAAATAATTTTTTAAATAAATGTTCGAAAATGAATAAATAGATATTTTATAAACTAACGTTTGAGTTGTATTAAAAATAACAAATTTAAATAAATGATTATTTGGGTTGAGTTGAGTTCATTATTTAACGAGGGCTATTTGGGTTGAAAAAAAATTTACAACCCGAGCAATTAGATTAAATTTGAAAAATGTCTGAAACCAGCCCGATTTAATTCAATCCACGAACACGTGTAACAATTAACGCATAATTTAACGAGAAAATGAAATTTTTTTATAGGGAGTTTTGAAAAAGTGGCCAATGGAACATTAATATGTTTGCACACTTATCAAACCAATGTATTCAAATCTCCACTTTTGGTCGGCTACTTGTCCCTCCACATTTTTTCTCCTTACCCGACCAAGTTCTTGTTTTAAGGCATCTATTCAAGTGTAGTTTGAGTTTAGGGTAGGAGGTACCGAACCCGAGTTTGATTGGACAGCTACACGATTTACGGTTTTTACCTTTAAAAAATGTCTAATCGCATTTTATATGGTTCTTAGTTAAAATTTATATCCCACGTCGATTGTAGATGGGAACGAAACAGTTTTATAAGGGTGTGGAAATCTTTCCCTAGTGGACGCGTTTTAAAACTTTGAAGGGAAACTCGAGAGAGAAAGTCCAAAGAGGATAATATCTGCTAGCGGTGGGCTTCAACTATTAATGGTATCAGAATTAGACAGGCTATGTGGCTGTGGAGGATGTTAGGTTCTGAGATCCTACACTGGTTGGAGAGAGAAACGAAATATTTGTTATAGATGTGTGAAAACTTCTCCCTATTAAACATGTTTTAAAAGGAAAACTCGAAACGAAAAGCCTAAAAATGACAATATCTACTAGCGGTGGGTTTAGTTGTTACAATATGAGATTGAAGTATTCCCGTTGATGTCCGGAGAGAAGAACAAAACACCATTTATAAGGGTGTGGAAACCTTCTCCTAGCGGACGAGTTTTAAAGCCCGGAGGGGAAGCCCAAAGAGGACAACATCTGCTAATGGTGGATCTGAGTCGTTAGAGAAACGATACGATTACCATTAGAAAGAACATCGGTCGTAGACAAACGTGATGGAAACAATATATATATTAAAAGAAAAAAAAAAGACTTTTTTAGTCAAAACAAAAATAAAAAGAAAATAAAAAGGAGATTATTAAAGAAAAGTAGGAAAAAGAAAGGTTTTATGTCACTCATTGGATTTATTTTGTCCACAAAATCCCATTTGTTAAGTTGTCTAATCGAAGTTGCATCACCCTTAATATGTCATTACGAGACTATTTATTAATTTAAAATTATTATTTATACCAATAAGGTGCGCCGTTCTTTTCAATGGCTCAATCATAGTTCTTTACTTGGAGCAATTCCATGGGTGACCATCCTAACGTCCGTGTGGTCCTTCTGTGGGGATAGTCTTCACTCTTAGAAGCAGGGAGTAAGTAACATAATCATGTCGCATGAGATATAGGAGAATGTCGGAGCTACTAAGTGCCGAACCTAGATTTGGATCACATGCTCGTTTTTAAATTTAACACAAAAGATTAAATATTCGAACGTATGATATTTTAATAAAAAGTAGATTTAGAGTAATATTAAAAGGAAAGAGTATTGATAGAATAGGGCATGTTGATGAATTTAGATTACAATAAATGATCAATAAAAGCTAATATGAATAGATCGGCATTAAATTTAAATAAATACAATAAAAGCCATTTTAAGTCTTAAGATCATGTGAAATTCCTATATTGCCCTCTCCAAGACCAAGGACAAGCAAAGGAGGCCAAATTGGATGCTACCCTTGTCTAGAAAATCGAAAATTAGGTTTGCGGGTTGACATTTTTTTACTCGGGTCAACACGACTAACCTGAAAAATAGGATTACGACCCAACCCTAGTTTTAAAAAATTAAGAATATTTAACGTATGTAATTGATATTAGTGATGCGTTGTGACTTGTAAATGTTCGATATCTTAGTTATTAATATAACATGTATTATCGATAAACGGAATTTTTTTTAAATAATTAAAAAAATAATCCGACTCGAAAATAAAGAATTGGGTTGTGAACTTTATTCGAATTGGTATGCTTTTCAAGTATATAACATATATAAGATTGCTCGAGATGAACCAATATTGGTATACGAGCGAAATATGTGACACCTTAAATGCAATCATTGTTAACTATTCTAAGTAATTAATTGATGTTGGAAAAGAGGCCACAAAACGGCTTTTTGACACATAAATTACCATGCTATCATCTTGTCTTCTAGGTCGATCTAATGGTCATAATGACCTCGAGGGAGTGCGTAACAGTTCAAACCCACCACTAGTAGATATTGTCCATTCTGGTCTGTTACGTTTCGTCATTAGTCTCACGGTTTTAAAACGTGTTTACTAGGGAGAGCTTTCCACACTCTTATAAGAAATGTTTCGCTACCCTCTCCAACCAACGTGGGATCTCACAATCCACCTCCCTTGAGGGCCAGCGGCCTCGCTGGCCCACCGCTTGGATTGTGAGATCCTACATCGGTTGGAGAGGAGAACGAAACATTCCTTATAAAAGTGTGAAAACATCTCCCTAGTAAACACGTTTTAGAACCGTGAGGCTAACGACGATACGTTACAAGCCAAAGCAGATAATATCTGCAAACAGTGAACTTGAGCTGTTAAATGAGTTTAAGGCTTAATAGCTAGATACCTAGGTTTTAATATCATACGTGTTTTTGTGTCAACCGAATGAATTAGGGTTAGACAGTCGTCTAATGAGATTAGTCGAGGCGTACACAAGTTGACCCGAACACTTATTATTACAATAAAAAAAAAATGAGGTATTTTCTTTGCATCATAAAGATTGTACATATCTTTGTAGGGTTGTCCTACATAATTATACTTATTATTTCCTTTAACAAATGCATGTCAAAGAGCTATAAGTACATTTTAATGCTCTATGTCCTAGATTCTCACAGACCAACCATTCAACATGTTTTGTTCTCACTCACATGTTTTTTAGAACAATAAATCCTAGGTACGTAGGTAGGTGACCACTTTGACTTCGTTTTTCCTTTAAGCTCTTTACTATGTACGTTGTCCTTCTAGACTACTAGGATACTCACGGCGGTTGACTAAATTGAAGCTTTTGACCAAATTCGTAATTTAACCTAATTTTTTTTATATCTCCCTCTCAGTCCCGTCATTCATTTTTGGAGATATCCTAACTCGTGAAGATCCAAGTATTTATATTTGTTTTATTCGAGTCCTAGTCATCGAACCATTTTTAATTATATATTTTGCAGAAATTAGACCATGGTCTCTCTTCTATGCTAGTGGTCCAAAAAACAAAGCCTACTTTTATCAATTCAATTATAGTGTGATAATTATTTTAATATTTTCAAATTCTTTTTTATTTTATTTTTATAAATTATTGCTTAAATTATTTTATCATTAATCAAGATTAAGGGATTAATTAGAGCGTTAATTACGTGATTTTATTAATCTTTATTTTAAAATTCAAAACCTGATTTTTTTTTATTGAATTTCACAAAATAAGTTAAAAAAAAACTAAAGGGTAAAAATCGTAATTACTGCAAAAATAAGGGGTAAAAAAAATGTGGAATTGCATAGGGAAACGTTCAAAAAAGAAAAAGAAATTATTATTTATTTTTATTAAGAAAAGAAAAAGGTAAAAAGGCAAAGTCAAAATTTGCAATTTCCTTTTTTTTTAAAATTTTTTTATTTATCATTAATAACGGTAAATGATCTTGGAATCCGTAAATATCTCTATTTATCAGGGGTAATTTCGTCATTTCAAATTGCTATAAGTAACTACCCTAGCTCGCTTTCCAACAATCTCGTCCCCCCAAAAATCACACACTCTCTCTCTCTCTCTGTCTATCTCTGTAGACCGCGTCTGTTACGGCGTCTCACCGGTGTTGACGGTGGCCGGAGAATACGGCGGAGGCGAGTCCCGGCGATTGGTTGTGCGGTGGGGTTCTGTGCCATTTGACCGGCGGCCGTGGTGGTGGTTCTGGTGTTGAAGGATATAGAAAGCGGCGTGCATGTGGAAGTGGCGGGAGTTTGTGGGGATAACGAATAGGAAGAAGGCGTTTAAACGGAGGCGTGTTTGGATGGATTAAGTGGAGTGGGGGATCACCGGCGGCCATGATGGAGAGGAAGTTGGTGTTTGGCGTGGCGGTCGGCGTGGCGGTGGGGGCTTGTGTGGTGGCGGCGGTTGTGGTGGGACGGAGAGTGAAGAGTAGGAGTAAGTGGAAGAGAGTGGTTAGGGTTTTGGAAGAGTTTGAGGTGGCTGGTGATACTCCTGTGAGGAGATTGAGGCAAGTGGTTGATGCTATGGCGGTTGAAATGCATGCTGGATTAGCCTCTGAAGGTGGTTCTAAGCTTAAAATGCTACTCACATATGTCGATAATCTGCCTAATGGGTAACACATCAATCAATTTTATCTATAGCCTCTGTTTTCCAGTGCTGCCGGTTTCGTTTTAATTTATTGATTATTGAACTGGAGAGGACTGGGTTTGAGTGATTTCATTTGTTTGGTTGTAGTTCTTTGATGCTTTCTTGTTGGATTGCTTGATTTTTCATCTTTGCTTATTGGAAATCAATTTTCCTTATTCTTTTGGTGCATGTGTACTGTGTATGATCTCTCTCTCTCTCAATCATGTTCTTTTTTCTGTTTTTGCAGACTAGTTTTACACGTTTTTAAATTGGATTTCTGTCTGTAGCGTTGCTGGTGAGAGGTGTCAGTGTCTGCCTGCTCTGCTGCATGTCATCTTTGATTATGTTTTGGGATAAAGTGTGTGTTGTTTCCTTGTTCTTGAGTAATGGCCAATTGTCTTTCTTGCTTTTTTGGATTTTGATTGATGTGTTGCATTATACGTTGTATACACGTTTTTGCTGTTCTTATTGGGTGGTTCTTCTTTTCTTTCCCTTTTCCCTCTTCAGGAGCGAGAAGGGAACCTTTTATGCTCTGGATCTTGGGGGCACTAATTTTAGGGTGTTGAGAGTTCATCTGGGTGGCCAGAGGTATCTTAGTTTGGAACATGATGTGGAGCGGCAGCCAATTCCCGAACATTTAATGACTGGCACTAGCGAGGTGATTTCACTTCTACCATGAACCTCTGCTCTTGATTTGCCCTCTAGTTTTCATTTAGTATTGATCCATGTTTCTTGCTTGTAGGATCTCTTTGATTTTATTGCTTCGTCGCTGAAGGATTTCGTCGAGAAAGCTGATGATCCTGATCAGTTGGCAGCTAGAAGAAAGGAACTTGGATTTACATTTTCCTTTCCTGTTAAACATGCATCTGCTTCATCTGGGGTGTTGATTAAATGGACTAAAGGATTTTCCATTGAAGACATGGTTAGTTTGATGCTGTTTAAATTGATTGGGTGGTTCGATGACTAGAGTGAGAGATGATAAAGTGTTCTTCCTAATGAAAAATTTATCTGTCACAGTTTTTGACCGATACCGAACCTGAATATCTTTGGCCTTGAAGAATAAAAGCACATCAGTTTGTATCTTGGACTTCTTGTACTAGGCTAAGAATTGTTCTACTTTTCAGGTTGGACAAGATGCTGCAGAATTGTTACAACAAGCAATTGATAGGATTGGACTGGATGTGAAGGTATCGGTACTGGTAAGCGTTCTGTTGCTTAGCAAGTTGGCTAAAGTGATGGTAGAAACACCAAATGTCTCTCTCTTGATAGTTTACAGAAGGAAGGCGAAACGATGCCGCCTTTTTTTGATGCTCACTGGTCTGAAAAATCTTTTGTAGCCAACTTCCTTGAATTGGATTGGTTTAGGTTGAGAAGATTTTTCCTGGTTTATATTTTCTGGTGTTATTCCATAGAACTCAAGGGACACATTTACTTCACATGCATGCTTGGATGAACTATTTGATCTAATATAGAAATGCACAGTGACACGATTTGATCTATTGAACGGAGTTTGTCAGTGTAGTGTATCATTTTCTGAACCAGATTAACGACACTGTGGGAACGTTAGCTGTTGGTCACTATCAAGATCCCGACACCGTTGCCGCAGTTATAATTGGCACTGGCACGAATGCTTGCTATCTTGAACGTACCGATGCCATTATTAAATGCCAGGGGCTTCTTACAACATCTGGGAGCATGGTACTTTTCTTTAGTTTAAACCCTTAATAGTGTTTTTTAGTCTAGAAATGATATTAATCTTTTTGATCATTCAGGTCATCAACATGGAATGGGGAAACTTTTGGACTTCTCATTTACCAAGAACTACTTACGATATCGATTTGGATGCGGATAGCCCCAATCCCAATGAGCAGGTACGGTTGCTTTTTGTTGTCGAACTTCTTGAACTACGCCATTGTGTTGGAACTAACTTGGTTGTATATGAGCTTGATGTAGGGCTTTGAGAAAATGATATCGGGTATGTATCTTGGCGATATCGTTAGAAGAGTGATTCTGAGGATATCACAAGAATCTGATGTTCTAGGCCCTGCTTCTACCAGGTTATTGATGCCCTTCATTTTGAGGTAATCTCTTCCCTCCCCTGCCCCCGACTGCTCTTTCTGACCTCATCACGCTCTCTGCAACGTGGTCACGATAACATCAAATTTTCAGAACACCGTCAATGGCTGCAATGCACGAGGATAGCTCCCCAGATTTAACAGAAGTAGCACGGATTTTAGAAGACATCTTGGAGGTGGACACAAAAGCTATCTTTTCTCCATTGATCTCTCTTCATTTATTTGCATAACCACCTTACTTTCACTGATTTCTTTTCTTGGTTGGTTCTATCCTCTCAGATCACTGATACACCCTTAAAGGTTCGAAAGCTCGTAGTGAAAATATGCGACATTGTGACACGACGAGCTGCTCGCTTGGCAGCCGCTGGTATTGTGGGCATCCTGAAGAAGATAGGGCGGGATGGGAGCAGTGGAATCGCTGGAGGAAGAAGTAGAACCGACATCAAACTTAGACGAACAGTTGCAATTGAGGGAAGTTTATACACAAGCTATACAATGTTCAGAGACTATCTACATGAAGCTTTGGTTGAAATACTGGGAGAGGAGATAGCCCCACACGTAATTTTAAAGGCGACCGAAGATGGGTCGGGTATCGGAGCAGCATTACTTGCAGCTTCCTATTCATCGTAGATTCGGCATCTGTGGATAAAACACGTAAAATCTCTACAAAAACTCACACATATCTGACTATATATAGATCCAGTATAGAAAAAGTATTGATATATACACAAAATGATTAATAGGTTTGCCTTAGCTTGTACATTTAGCGATTCATTTCAATATTTGATTATGTATAAAGAAGGCTGTCCATATGTTTTTTTTACTCCTTGGCATTGTTCAAAGGTTCCAGTGCTGACTGGTGATGATTCTATTGCATTGTTTTGTTATATTCATTGCAGCATGTGATGTGAAGTGTTCTGTAAAGTTACAGTTCATGATCTCAAATGGGATTTGAATATAATGTGAAAACTCCTCTTACTCCTTTTTTGCTTCTACTCTTAAATCTTTGCCTCCCTCTATATTAACTTCTATTTAACACTTTTTGAAACTAATATCACTAGCTCGGAATGTCGGATGAAACGGGCTTATAAAGTGGTCAAAAGTTCATTTTCATATGAAAGGATGACTTCGAAAAGCATGTTTGATTTGATTACCTAGCTTTACTCGTTTCTCAGTAGTTCATTTTCATAAAAGAATGATTTCGAAAAGCATCTTTGATTTGATTATCTAGCTCTACCCGTTTCTCAACTCACTATTATGCAAACAAGCAACCGAGCAACCGTTTAACGTTCACTATCATCGCACTTGAAGGGGACGTTATTTACAAGATCTCAAAACACAAAAAAAAGGAAGAACAAACCCATTCCCAGAATTGTCAATGGCCATACACACATTCCCCGCATGACAATCAAATTCTTCCGTTGCCGGGAATCGAACCCGGGTCTCCTGGGTGAAAGCCAGATATCCTAACCGCTGGACGACAACGGATGATGTGATTATCTTTAGAATAATGAAACTTATAACTCAAGAGTGGTACACTAAATTCTCCATATAGCACACAACGTCAGTGTCTAAAAAAAGCTTAGACTAACTTTCAAGTTTTTGGTTAATAAATTTATAGTAATATTTAAATTTTTAAAAAATAATTTTTTTATTAGATATAAAATTAAATAACAATCGAATTAATGAGATAATTTAATTAAAAAATTAAAATTGTTAAGGATTATATGTTTCTTTAAAAATTTAAACACTTAACATAAATACTAAATTTATAATTTATCCTTAAAAAAACATTAAACAAGATGTGACTCATTCTGAAAAAATGCAATTAAAATTAATTTTTTTTAAAAAAATGCAAAGATTTTAGAGGCAAAATATGAAAATATTCCAAGCAAAATTACATATTTACCCCCAGAGAAACCTTTTAAAATGGGGTACGGTTTTTTTGGCTCGAACTAGCACGACTTGGAACTCTTGTGCTCTCTGCAATGGCCGCTGAGAACAAACCCTCCACCGCCGGCAAGAAACGGAAGCAGCGCTATCGTCCCAACAATGTTTTCTCTCGATCTTTTCTTCTTCTTCCTTTCTCCTCTTCTTTTTACCTTCTCTATTCTATTGTCGATTTACTCAATTCCTTCTAATTTTCTCGTTGTTCTCCTTCCTCAGAAACCAGTGAAGAAGAAGGGCCATTACCCGTTACGCCCAGGAGTCCAAGGTTTCTTTATCACCTGCGATGGCGGCCGAGAGCGGCAAGCCTCCATTGAAGCTATCAATGTTATCGACTCTGTATGACTTTGCCCCTTTTTACTGCTTCTGGGTTATGTTTTGTTGGGATTGAGATGAGTATTTCAATGTATTACGTTTTGATTGTCATTGAACTGTGTTCCTATTGCCTTATTGTGGAAGTCATGGGGGAATTGAATCATTCCTTTTGTTTTGTTATAAATTTCCGAGATGAAACTTAGAGAGATTTGGGGGCAGATAATGTAAAGCGCGGTACCCAATGATTCAAAGATGTTTGATGTGCGAAGGGTCTATTTGTAAAGCTTATTAGTGAGTAATGAATACATCCAAAGTTATCTATGATAGACGTAAAGGGAAAATATTACATAGGGAATTTTTTAAGCTCATCTCAAAGTAATTCTGGTTTTTGTCAATGTTATGTCTAATTGTTCGTTGTAGGATTATTAATTGCTCATTCTTTAAATGCTATACATATATGTTTGTCCTGTTTAAAGGCTTTACTGTTGATTTCTTTACAAGAACGTTGATTTTTACGTATTCGTTTTCTTTATTCCATTTTCAGTTTTTTGACGAGTTAGTCCATGGAAAGGGTTCTGGTGTGAAGCTGACAGAATTAGCTGATAAACCTTTAAACAAAAAAATTAAGTTTTCAGATTCTGAATCTTCTGGTTCTGATGATGATGGTGATGGGGAAGAGGAGGAGGAGGAGGTGGGGGGTGAGAACGAGGACGAGAACAAGGAGGTTCCCGATGAAGAAAGCAAGTCTAAGTCTCCTAAGGAGCAAAATGATCCTTGCAATGAAAATGAAACAACGGACGTTCCAGATCCTCATCAAGGGGACACTGTAGCCACCGAAAGTCGAACAGAGGAAAAATCAAATGACAATGAAAAGGATATAAAGTGTCCAGAAGTTCCATCGGAGGAAGTTGAGGAGCCGCCGAAAAAGAAACACTGCATTGAAGCAGATGCATCAAAAAGTATTGTTAAGGAGAAGGAGAAATCCATTGATCAATTGATTGAAGCTGAACTTCAGGAACTGGGAGATAAAAGCAAGGTCAGTGATAAAATTTCAACGTTAAGGTTATTCTTTTTCTGATCTTACAATTATTAGCTTTGTAGGAGTTATGATTATGATTTACAAGCTATTTTAAACATCCAGACTGATAATTGATCCTTTGTTTTCCAATCTTCTTATCATGAAATGTGGTTCAGAGACGTTTTTTCAACCTTGATTCGGGGTGCAATGGTGTTGTCTTTATCCAAATGCGGAAGAATGATGGAGAACCTGGTCCTGAGGCTGTTGTGCAGCATATGATGACATCTATTGCTTCAACAAGGAAACACATATCAAGGTTTGCATATAGTTCTTGAATTTCTATAAGGAATGAAGCATGAAGAAGTTCATATACTGGATCACTAAAAGGCTTTATTGTATATTTGATATATCCCAGGTTCATACTTAGAGTACTGCCTGTTGAAGTGGCATGCTATGCTTCAGTGGAGGAGATCTCCAGGGCAATAAAGCCTCTAATAGAAAAGAACTTTCCTGTTGAAAGTCAAAGTCCTAAAAAGGTATATCCCTACTTTTACGTTCCCTTTTAATCGTCTCCCAATTTCAATACCATGCTTTAATCGTCTCCCAATTACCATGCTGTCAGTTCCTTTGTGATATAGGAACAACTATAGATTCAATGACTATTTGAATACGATCACTTGACTCTAATATGAGTTGGAAATAGTTTCGCTGATTTCTTGATGGCTTATTCTAAGATTGAGGACAATTGTTTCAAATTTTGTTTCTAGATTTGTGCTTGGTTTTGTGACTGGAGTTCTAGGCCACATATCCAATTCACTTAAGACTTGGAGAGCTAAAGGCGTCATTGAGTGAAAAGTAGAGTAGGTTGTATATACTTGTAACTGTTTAAAGCTGTTGTGATGTAGTCATCAACCGGGTAGAAGATAAGGAGAGTCCATGGCTATTCATCTTATAATGGCTGTGGTTTTCTAGTTTTTGCAGTTTCGATATCTCTGACCCCACACGTTTTGACACTTCCTAGTCGCATGATGAAATTGCAACCTCCAGTTGGTAAAGAACATGGAAGAAAATTCAACTAAGTGACTATAATCGATGATTTATTGATTTATAAAAGAAACTATCCTATAAATACTTTACAAGAAGCGAACATGAATCTCGTTTCCTAGTGACTTGACATGAGGATGCTATTATTAGAATGATCACAAATTAATATTTCAATTTTTTTTTATCTTTCTCGCAGTTTGCAGTATTATACGAGGCCCGTTCAAATACTGGCATTGACAGGGCAACTATAATTAATACTGTAGCAAAAGCTGTTCCTGAGCCTCATAAAGTTGATTTGAACAATCCTGAAAAAACCATTGTGGTTGAGATTGTCAAGGTGAGGAACTCTGTTCTTGGGAAGTAAATAGTCTAGAGATTTCTCCTTAGACCTGATTCAGTATATAGAATGTTTGCCATAGCCACCCACTTGGTGGGGTATGTGCCGCTTTAAATTTTGTGTTTAAAATATTCTCTGCTAGCTGAAGCTATATGCATCTTAAACCTTGCTTTGAGGATTTAATCTAATTTTGGTTTCAAACTTGACTTCTTTTACCAAATTTTGATTGTTTTAGATACATATACTGCCTGAGGTTAAATCTGCTGGGAAGTAACTGAAGTTCATACTTTTATTATCCTTACCCAAGTAAATGGAAAGTGTTGTAGATCCTCTCAAAGTCCTTGCAGAACTAGTTTTATCTGCAAGTTAGTCTGGGAGGCAAAAAACTATGGCTTTAGAACTTGAAGAGTTGGCTGAACCATTGGTTTGGAACGTGTTTGGTGAGACTGGATGCTAATAGAATAGGTTGTGTAACAGCCGAAGCCCTCCGCTAGTAGATATTGTCCTCTTTGGACTTTCTCTTTCGGACTTTCCCTCAAGGTTTTTAAAACGCGTCTACTAGGGAGAGGTTTCTACACCCTTATAAAGAATGTTTCATTCTCCTCCCCCACCGATGTGGAATCTCACAGGCGGCCTCGGATGGAAGTTGACAACCCAAAATAATGTTTGATGATTGATGATATGTGTTCTTTGTTATGAAATGTGATTGGTCTGGAATGTGGACAATAACTGTAATCTTACATCGTGTTTTTTGTTGGGTTATTCAGACAATTTGCTTGATTGGAGTAGTGGAGAAGTACAAGGAGTTATCCAAGTACAACCTAAGGCAGCTGACATCAAGAAAGCAATAGAATAGGTTAGTTTAGGTTATCTGGTTTTCATGTCTGTTTCAGCTTTGGTCGGACGGACACCTTTTAACTTTGAAATGTATTAATCTGCATGTTTCTTGATGTGTAGGGTTAGTTTAGTTTAGATTGGAGTATCAAGTATTAATATATGGTTTTAAATTTCATAATATGCTTATACTGTTCTGTTGAACTTCTATTGAGTTTGATGGAGGAAGATGATTGAAAGATTCATCATATCTGTTGTTGGTTTGTATGGCTTGCATTTACATGGAGTTAAATATTTTTTTAAATCAATGACTCGAACTCGAACACAGTTTCTTAAATAAAATATTAGAAATCAAAATGAAAAAGATAACTCATGAGATCCCATGAGTATCCAACACAATATATTAGATGATATATGGCATGTTGTCGGTAATCATGATGATATGATTATATTCCATTGCCGGGAATGGAACCCGTGGGCGAAGAATGTTTATTAATTATTTAGAATAATGAGACTAAAGAAGGTTTCACATCATTTCTATTTTGGAGGATTGAAATTGTTTCGTTGAGAAAACGAGTTAAAGTAACCGCACTATTTTAAGGTAGCTCAAGTATTATGTAGGTCTCGTGGTGGCTTTTAGACCATCTCCTTGAAGGTGTTTGCATGGATCAATACCAAAAGAACAACACAAAAAGAAGTAGAGGCCGACCCTAGCCTCATTAGCTAAGGTCATATTTTATGTGCTGACCTCAGCCTATGAGGCTAGGGTCGGCCTCTACTTCTTTTTGTATTGTTTTCCTTTTCTTTGTTTTTAATTGGTTTTCTAATCAAATGACGAGAAACATTTATAAAAGGTGAAGAGTGATATTAAAACGTTTGAAAGATAAAAGTATTTTTTAAACAATATATCCCGACTACAATAACTACCGAACAACGATCCATTTGAAGAATGATGGATTCCCTATAAGAGGATGAAATCATCAAACCATTAGCTTTCCAATCAAATAACCTAATAAGCAACTTTGAATTATGGATGTGGAAGAAACCCAAGCAAATGATATAAACATTGTTGGGCTCATGCAATGCCTGCCTATCTCTACATCTAACATAGAAAATTCCTCTCCTCTACTGATTGTAACTACAAAAAATTTAGTCCTAGATGCACATTAAAAGAATGGTGTTACTTGGCGACTACTGTGTTTTTCTCTCCGTTTTCGACTTGTTTATTGAATCCGTGGTAAGGTACTTCGACCATGGGTTGTGGCAAACGACGACCTTGAAAGTCCTCTGGAAAGAATTCGAAATCAGGGCCGAAGTTGAACTTGACAACACAATTTGGTTGATTCGGTTGAGTGTACATTGAGGCTGCAGGATAATAACGACCTCCGTTCAGATCTGTAAACGCAACCCCTTGGCATACTCCGTTTTTGAAGAACGAAATCTCGCTTCCTGCACAACGAATGTCGAACACATCATGTAACTTCAGAGAGGGGACGATACTCCGATCAAGAACTAAACTAGAACTCAGGAAAGAAGAAACAAGAATGAAAAACACAAGGCAAGATGTAACATATTGCTGGGGCATCTATCTTGAGTTCCTAATCCTCAATCACTATATAACCGACTTGACAGTCGACACGAAAATGGTTGGTTAAATTACTTATAATTTGTTGTTGGTTAAATTACTTATAAATTGTAACAAATGCCTAATTTAGTAACGAAAAAAATAGTCGAACCACTCACTACGTGTCGAAAATGGTTGGTTAAATTACTTATAAATTGTAACAAATGCTTAATTCAGTAACGAAAAAATAGTCGAACCACTCATGCCAGAACCTTGTTAAATGATAATAGATGTGACCCAAAAGAACAGACTCAAAAAAAGGAAACATTAGCACCTCACCGCTAGCAGATATTTGTCCTCTTTGGGTCTTTTTTTTTTTTTCAGGCTTCCCCTCAAGGTTTTTAAACCGTGTCCGTTAGGGAGAGGTTTCCACCCCTTATAAAGAATGTTTCGTTCTCCTCCTCAACCGATGTGGGATCTCACAATTATTTACTTACACTATTGTTAACAAGCTAACCCCTCTCTCCCAACCGATAGCTCTTCTGTACCCTCTTCTCCACTTCCTCGGAGCGTTTATTCCTCCAGAAACAACGACATGTCCAAAATCATTCTCGAACATGCCCCAAGTGAATTGCATGGTTGGCTTGAGTTTTATCACCTAAAACATACAACCATTTGTACACATACAAAGAATCAGATAAATTGGAAACAGCATGCTTATGAGTTTCACTTATTGATCTGGATACCCTATTTCTATAGATCATCTTTCTCATTATGCATGGTAAAAGGATTTCAAATTGCTCTTGCAGTATAGCTCAGCTATGAAATGGTCTCTCTGTACCAACCGAGGTATCTCGGTCGGGAAAACTACATCCCCCCTGGCCAAATGAATAGGAAAAAAGAACGTTTCTCCCCAAATGCAACACTATACGTAGTGTCGAAACGAACCTTCAAACTATGTCAGTCTCAAATGACTAGACTTTAGAAGAAAATGCAAACAGATGCAACACATAATCTTAGAGGAATCTCAATTTAAAATGAATGTCAATAAGGCCTATAGTAACTTCAAGTTTGTTCTTTTCAAAAAGCTATACTTTCATGATTGATCAATTGCAGCTCAAAGGGCAGCCTACTTCAGGGGCAGCACTGGGCTGCAACCTCAACGCTGCTTGCCAGCCAGTGAGTTCTTGCCTCACGGGCCAAAACTGTGTTTTTTCTCATCATTTGTATCACAGGGCTGCAGGAGTGGCTAACTAGGAAATCCTTAAAGCAATCTAAATATCAGGAACAGCAACATTTCTCCTAACTAGCTTGGACAACGGAATTGAAAAATCGGAAAAGAACATAGCATAAAAAAAAAAAAAAATGTAACAGCTCAAGCCCACCGCTAGCAAATATTGCCCTCTTTGGCTTTCACTTTCGGGCTTCCCTCAAGATTTTTTAAAACACGTTTGCTAGAGAGAGGTTCCAACGCCCTTATAAAGGGTATTTCGTTCTCCTCCCCAATCGATGTGAGATCTTACAATCCACAGGAGAGGTTTCCACATCTTTATAAAGGGTATTTTGTTCTCCTCCTCAATCGATGTGGGATCTCACAATCCACCCCCTTCGGGGCCTAGCATCCTTGCTGACACACCGCCTCGTGTCCTTAGCACATCGCCTAGTGTCTGGCTCTTGTACCATTTATAATGGCTTAAGCCCACCGCTGACAGATATTGTCCTCTTTGGGCTTTCCCTTTCGGGCTTTCCCTCAAGGTTTTTAAAACGCGTCTACTAGAGAGAGGTCTCCACACCCTTATAGAGGACATTTCGTTCTCCTCTCCAACCAAGGTGGGATCTCACATAAATGCACATAAAACACAAAGTCAAGTGGAAAAGAACTATCTATATAACAATCAAGATGCACATGAAATGGTTTCCATAGAGCTTGCATAGAACATAAAGCAGAATCTCAACTACTCAAGAAAATTGAACATAGAATGCATCAATTGTCAGCATTTAGTAAAGCAATCCAACATACCTGGAACTACTTTAGGAGGCTCCTCTTTCCCTTCAGGAGCACAAATGTACCTCTGCCCCTTATACCAAACATAATGCGGTGACTTGGGCGCATATGAAGCCCCATCAGGCAAATTGATATAAAAACCAAGAACATCACCTTCCTTATATCCCTCCTCTCCATATTTCTCCCTTAAAGCCTTATGCACCTTACTTCCATCAATATCTCTGTATCCAAAACTATTCCCATCGTACCCGACCGGCGCCTGCAAGTCCCCTTTCTCCGTCGACCATCCGAGCCGAGTATGCCCGGTCTCCCCCAAGCTTACAACCTTGATTTCAAAATACCATGCCCCTTCCTCCACCCCTCTAGTAGCTCTCACCATTCTATACCCCTTTGTACTACCACCACTCATTCTGTCATCACTCAATTCGACTTTCTCCGCCTTGTAAACTTTTGACAAACATATTTGCATACTGGAATTGTCGTCTCCTTTATCGGAGAACCTTGGAACTGGAGTGATCAAAACAGGATCCTCAGTGGGGGCATTGTGATTGTTATTAGCTTTGTTCTTCTTTTTCCCCTTCCGGCTCGATTTAGTAGCCCAAACATTATTATTCTTCTTCTTCGATTTCTTTGGTGCAACATTGCCAGTAGCTGACCCGTTGTTCTTAGCCGGCGTTGTAGATGCCGGCAATGGCGATTTGTCCTCCCCTGCAGGTTTGTTAAGCGAAGACAACTGCTTCTGCTTTTTCGGAGTCGGGCCTTCTTCGCCGTCGTCATTCCCAGGGGACTTCGTCAATTTAGCGGATTTTGTGTCATCGGAGGCAGGTTCTTCTTCGGAGATTTCCTCAGAGGCATCGGGTGGGTGTTGTCTGGTACCGTTCTGGGGCTCGGTTGAGGAGCCCCTAAGATTCGCATCCAATGGCGGATCAGCAGGCTCAAGTACGTCGATCTCAGCGGCGCGAATGGGGTCCCCTTCTTCATCATCTTCATCTCTGTAATTGGAACGGAGGGAATCCATGAGAATGAGCTCCAATAGGGTTAAAAATTCGGCAACTCCGGGGACGGAGGAGATTGATGATCCTTTCACATATGTTTCTGCTAACCGAGAGCCGGAGAAATTCGGAAATCAAACTGCTCTCGATCCAAAAATCGCCCTCATCAGATAATTCGACCAATTTAAATTATTTAATTTGTACTATAAAAATTAGATTTGGTTATTTATTTATTTATTTATTTTTCTAATTTGAATTCGCTTTATTGCTTCACATTTTTTAATCCAATTAATTTGATAATAAAATTTTAAAATAAAAATCCTTAAAAAATAATATTTCATATCAAATTATCTAATTATATATTTAATTTTTTCTTTTTTAGAGATAGAATAAGATTATGACCTTAATTTCAGATTGATTGAGTTAACCCGATCAAGAAAATATTTAACCGAGAATCGATTTTTCAATTTTTCAAAATTAAAGAAGCATGTAATCCAATATTTATGAGTTAGACGTTGAGATAATATCTTAACCAATCAAATTTTCATTAATATAATTAAATAAATAAAAACAGAATTACTTAATTGTTTAATTCTATATATATATATATATTTGGTGAAGCATTGAATTTGTAATTAATAAAATAATTTACGTTCACCTACCACCATTCTTTTGGACCATTCAATTTCACACCTCCATCAAAACTTGGTCAAATCTTCAACACTTCTGCCCTACACCATATTCAAAAAACTCAAATTATTTCTATTTCGATTATTATTTTAATATAATAACGTTTTTATTTCTATTTCAACAAATTTATGTGACCCTGTCCTCGAAATCACCTGATCTTATTAAATTATTGACTAATGGACACGTGTGGTTCATGATGATTAATTTTAGTTCATTTCAGTAATTAATATTTCAGTCGAGATTATATATATATATATATGTGGGGAGAAGACCTGACCCTTTAATATTTTGATGGAGATTATATAATTTTATTTAATTGAATTATGAGTGGTCAATGAAATGGGTCAAAAATGGTTTCCATTTCCCCACCCAACTACCCATATGCTCCAAAAAATTACTCTAATTCAGGAGGGTATTATCGTAATTTCAGCACATACGCAGCTTTCGTTCTTCTCCGAGCTTTGCCGCAAATTGCCACGCGTTCTAACAGGGCCTCACCAGCCTCTCTTTCTATAAACGTCTTTCCCTCTCTCTTCATTCCTCTCTGGATCAAGTGGGTGGGTGTCCGGAAATTTCATGCTCTTCCTCCTGCTTCTGCTTCTGCCTATTTCAAGCGGTCGTGGTTGTGGGAGGAGGGATTAATAAGGGCATTGGGACTTCCCCATTTGTTCCTTAATCAATTCCCTCTCTTACACATCCATGGCTCCCAGCAAGTTCAATTCCGCTGTAATCCCTCTCTCTCTCTCTCTCTGCCTCTCTATTTACTGTTCATCTGTTGTGATCTTGATTTCGAAATCGTCCCCATGTCTTCTTTACGCTTTCTGATCTGTTGTTTGGGTTTTCTGGGTTTTTTTTTCCCGGTGGAAATTTCTTGGTGATTCTGTAGTTAGCCGAGGATATGATGCTCTGTTTCCATTTGGGGGATTTTTATAAATCTTTGTGTTGTGTTGTGCTGCTACAAAATTTTGTATGTGCGGATTAATTTGGTGGGTTTTTGTTGCTGATTTGGAGAAATTTGGAATTGGTCTGTTTGTGGTTGAATATCTGATGGATGAATCAAGTGGATGATTATGTATACAGTATAGTTTTATTCCAGAGGACTGCATGTTTCTTTTCAGATTCCCAAGTCTTTTTGGAAAAGTGGGGGCACTTTTCTTTTTTCTTTTGTTCTTTCTAGATGTTGCTATTTTAATTCGTGTTGTTTAGGTTTTTGAGGCAACTGAACTGCTGGTGATGCAGGGAGAAGGAACCTTTTCTGGCCCAATGGCGGATAATGGTTTATTTAATGCAAATTCTCTGTTGAATTCTGAGAAGGCTGTCCAGGAGCTTCTTGAACGGTCTCCATTAATGGAGACTGATGATCACCTTATTGAGTTTTCAGAGGCCTTGAGAAGTATGTATTATAGTTTTATTTCGTATGGTTTACTGAATCATGAGCTGCTGTTGAATATTCTCCTTTACGTTTATGTAATTTTGCTGATATGGTTGCTGTTGTGTATGAATTGCTCAAAATATGCTGCTTATGTTATTTCTTCGATCTTCAGCTGTTGCAAAAGCATTAAGAAAGGCTGCTGAGGGAAAGGCTGCTTCACAGGCTGAGGCAGCTGAATGGAAGCGTAAATTTGAACTGGAGAGGACTAGAAATCTTCAACTCGAGCATAAAGGTTTCTCTAATGGGATTTCTTGTGTTATTTAGAATATATTAGTTGATGTTTTCGTGGGGCTGGAGAAATTGTTAGAAGTGCACACTTTCATTAAATAGCGAACGTCTTCTCTTCAAGTCTTTATGTAACAGCTCGAGCACACCACTAGCAAATATTGTCATTTTTGGGCTTTCCCTTTTAAAACGCGTCTGCTAGGGAGAGGTTTTCACACCCTTATAAAGAATGTTTCGTGCTCCTCCCCATGTGAGATCTCACACTTTAGCTTCGCTTTGGTTTACGACTAAAACTGTGGTGTCTGTATTTTACTTCTTATGGAGATAACATGATATAGTTGGAGAATTGGGAGGGGCATAAGGCGTTCGTTATTGTTATGTTGAGACTTGTAGGATTAATCTCGACGTGCAGATGCCATGACATCATTACTTGCCTGAGTCTATCTATGTCGATCGTATTGTAGCAACCAAACCGACTAATGATCCTATTTTGTACGCAGCTAAATGTGCTATCTTATATCACAAGATTACCAGTCTTCTGCTGATCTTGTGATAGCTGCTTTTGTATTCACCTGTTCACATATATGATCCACCATCGTTTTTCTTTTCCTCTCATTCCTTTTTTCTTATGTTTTTCTTCCGCTTTCATTTTCGTTTCCTTATTTTTGATATGTTCCTTAAATCTACATATACTTATGCATTATAGGGCAGTCACCAGTAGAATGCAATGGTCATAATAATAAGAGGTCAAGGATCCTAAGCCCACAAGCCACGGAGCAATCAGAACGGTGTTGTGGAACAAATGGAATATGTTCTCATGAAATTCTCCAAGATCGGGACATCGATTCTATTTCTCAGATGGCATCTAAAAAATATGCGAGAAAGGTATTTGAGGAAGTCCATCCAATGACAAAGGAAAAATGAAACATGCCCATTTACTTCCACAAAATAAATAAAGTAATAAAGTCAATGTTTTTTATATCTCTAATTTAAACATGCATACAAGCAAAATGAAGCATGCTGCATGCATCGCATAGTTCCTTATTTCATTGTTCCTAGTGATGTTTCATGCATACTTCGTTTTGGTGGCATTGAACTACGGAAAAAAATACTTTGAAATGTAACAAATTGGTTTTAGATATTTACTGAATTGTGCTAATCCCATTTAAACTTACAGGCACCATTTAAACTTTCATGGTGCTGCAATGGTGAGCATAGTGATCGGCACAAGCACGATGTTGTCTCCTTTGAGAAAGGAAACATAACGACTGCAGAGCGTAGCAGTAGACAGGTCTGTTACTGCTGAACATAGACACATCTCAATTGAATTACTTACATATGTCACAGTTTATCTACGGTCCATTTTTGACAAAATGGAAATGAAAAACTGAGCTTAGGGCCATGAATTTTGAGTGGGTCCACTTAATTGATATAACATTTTCATTTCAGATTTCTTTGAAGTGGGAATCTCAACCTCAGACCGTGCTTATATTGACCAAACCAAACTCAATATCGGTTCGAATTCTTTGTTTTGAGATGGTCAGGTGTGTTGCTTACGAAAAGTTCGCTCTCCTTTTTGCCTAGACCGAAGTTTTTATGCATCATAACAAGAGTATCATCATAATGTGAAATGAATGCTGTTTTCCTTATTCCCATTTCTATTCCTCCCAGATGGTTGAGAGAGCATAAAGGTCTTCACATTTATGTCGAACCACGCGTCAGAAGTGAGCTTCTGACAGAGTCGGACTACTACAATTTTGTACATACATGGAAAGACGGTGAGTATGAATGGTTGTTATTATGTAATAGTAAGTGTATTGTTCTTACTCGGTTTGTGATGTTCAAGGATGGCCTTGACTGCATTTTTGAGCTATAATTCTTATGGCAACCGTCACTTACGGTCTCTATAACTATTTATTTAATACCGTCCTTGTGCACTCGATTGACTCCTCTTTTCTACTTCTCGACAGACAAGGAAATTATGCTCCTCCACACGAAAGTTGATCTCGTGGTTACCCTTGGTGGAGATGGAACTGTACTTTGGGTATGTCTTTCACTTGCAGGAGTATCTTCTTGTTGTTCTAGATATTATAATCAACATTGCAGGCAGCATATTGAGCTTATCAATTGCTATGAACTGTATGTTTTTAATTTGGCACTTGATTGCAGGCAGCATCAATGTTTAAAGGACCAGTTCCTCCACTTGTTCCGTTTTCTTTAGGGTCTCTCGGTTTCATGACTCCTTTTCGTATCCTTCGATTCTGAGGAAGTATTTACCTTAGAAATCAATTCATTTGTTGTTTAACCAGAAAGTAATTGGTTTAAAGTTATTCTGAAACCGACATATTGCCACAACGTTGATGTTTGTTGGCTGCTGAAAATTTTCTTTAACATGCTTCAGACAGTGAGCATTACAAAGAATGCTTGGATTCAGTTCTAAAGGGTCCAATTAGTATCACATTGCGACACCGACTACAGTGCCATGTTATTCGAGATGCAGCAAGAAATGAATACGAAACTGAAGAACCTATACTTGTGCTGAATGAGGTTACAATTGATCGCGGAATATCATCGTACCTTACGAATTTGGAATGTTATTGTGACAGTTCCTTTGTAACTTGTGTCCAAGGCGATGGGCTGATTCTATCAACAACTTCTGGCAGCACAGCATACTCATTGGCTGCTGGGGGATCAATGGTTCATCCTCAGGTATGTTCTTCGGTCGACCGATCTGTCGATCTTTCAGTTCACGTTCTTATATTGGTTAGAGCGACCATTTCTTAAATACTATCTCACACTCGCAGGTTCCCGGCATTCTATTTACTCCGATATGCCCACATTCCTTGTCGTTTCGACCCTTGATATTTCCAGAATACGTAACAATACGTATACAAGTACCTTTCAATAGCAGGGGGCATGCATGGGCATCCTTCGACGGGAAGGACAGGAAACAATTGGCAGCAGGAGATGCACTTGTATGCAGCATGGCACCTTGGCCGGTGCCTACAGCGTGCCAGGCAGACTCGACGAACGACTTCTTGCGCAGCATTCACGATGGCCTTCACTGGAATCTAAGAAAAACACAGTCTTTCGATGGACCTCGAGATACATGACCGAAGTTTTAGAGCTTCTTATGGTTAGTATTTATATTGTATAACATATTTTAGTTGTGGCTCAGAAATAAAAAGATGTGTAGCAGAGGGGGAAAATGATAGAGAAAATCACTTAAGAAGAGTAATTTTCTGTCATATTATTTATGTATGGGTTAAGGCTCAGGCTCAGGCTGATGAGAGCCCATATCTCAAGTTGTAACAAATTTTTGAAAAGTAAGCAATAGATCGTTGTAATCTTACTGTTCTCAGTAGTGTCTTGTTAGCTCCACTTATACGTCTTGTCGACGCGAAATACCCTTTTCGATCCTAAAAGTTTCAAAATGGAAAATTCCTTGGTGGGTAAGTTTTGACCCGCACGAAAGGCGCAACGATTTGGGCACTGTTTCAAAGAGAGACTTGATGCGGACTACGGACTACCTGTACCTGGACAGGAAGACCCTACGAAGGGCCTAGGTGAGATACCACTTTGGAAGAGCGACCCTATGAAGGGCCTATAAGTGAGATACCACTTTGGAAGAGCGATCCTATGAAGGGCCTAGGTGAGATACCACTTTGAAAGAGCTATAAAAATGAAAAACTAATGTCTCTCTCGTAATAACTAATTAAGTTACAAGTAGAGGTGTTAAATAAATTCGATAACTTGAAAACTTCCATCAATTAAATTTAAATAAATAAAAAAATTAAATTGATTCACGAATTCTCTTATTATTGAAATTAACGATATATATAATTATTTTTTATTGTTTATTTTTTAATCACTCTTACAAATAATTTTATTTTTTATTATTCATTCTTTAACCCCTCTTATAAATAATTTTTAATTATTTAAAAGATAATTTTTAATATATCAAATTTTAATGAAATGTTTATAAATAAATATAAATTTTATGAATTAATATTTTAAGTCGAATTGGAAGTTAAAAAATTAGAACAATTAGATTAAAGATTTAATCACTAGTTGAGCATTTTCTAAAATTTAATAGTCTTTAATGGTGATTTGACATTGCCAAGCTAGAGCGTTAAAAACG
Organism: Cucurbita moschata; assembly: GCF_002738365.1. Lineage (NCBI taxonomy): Eukaryota > Viridiplantae > Streptophyta > Magnoliopsida > Cucurbitales > Cucurbitaceae > Cucurbita > Cucurbita moschata. Next base: position 4,421,193 of record NW_019268519.1, on the reverse strand, counting down.
TCACGGGTTTTAATTAGTACTCTAAGTAGGTAAAAAAGTTAGGTAACACATCCTTAAATTGATTTAAATTAAATTAATTTCAAAAGAAATTTAAAAACAATTATTGAGTTTTTATTTATTTATTTTTTTTAAACTAAAATGTTTAAGAGATAATTAAAAAATTAAAAAAAAAAAAAAAGTTAGGTAAATTGTAACACTCGAGGATATGATAATTAAATTAAAGGTAGGATTTGTAGGACTTTGTTTACCTTTATTGTATTAAAGTAAATCAACCTTTACCCGCCATTAATAGTTTTAAATAAAATATTTGACTTTATCTAATTTTCATTAAACAAATATTACACGTTTGTCCAAGAGGTTGAATGTTTGAATTTCCTCCGTCTTAATGAACTTCAAAGGGAAACAAAGTAGTTACTTTTAGTGGCTAATTTACGTTTGAGAACTTACATCGACACTCTTTTCAAAGGTGTGAAAATCTCTCCCTAATAAACGCGTTATAAAAACCGTGAGATTGATGATAATATTTATTAACGGTGGGTTTGGGCTATTACAAATGGTATTAGAGATAGACACTGGGCGGTGTGTCAACGAGGACGTTGAGACCCCAAGGGGGTGGATTGTGAGATCTCACATCAGTCGGAGAGAGGAACAAAACACTCCTTACAAGGGTGTGGAAACCTATCTCTAGCATAGGTGTTTTAAGAACCGTGAGATTGATGACAATACGTAATGGGCCAAAGCAGACAATATCTATTAACGGTGAGCTTAGACTATTACAAATGGTATAAGAGGTAGACACCGGATGATGTGCCAACGAGTACGTTGGGACTCCAAGTGGATGGATTGTGAGATCCCACCTCGATTGGAGAGCGAAAAGAAGCATTCCTTACAAGGATATCAAAACTTCTCCTTAATAGACGCGCTTTAAAAATCATGAAGCTAACGACGATACGTAATGAGTTGCTCATTATTTAAAATGAATACCATGCAAACATTTAATTGACAAAGTCATGTCGTACGTAGCTTGTAAACGAACTTCAACTTTAATTTTAAAATAAATTCTCCATGTCAACCAAGAGATGACAAAAAAAAAAACACATTTTCATGCACATAGCCCATTTCTTGAGATCTAAATTTCCATTTTCTATATAAAAAAATTTGATAACGTAACATGAAAGGGTCAAATACCTTACACACATGCATATATGTTTTATATATTATGCAAGCCACCCACCATTTCTTATGTTATCTTGTCTTGAATTTGGGTATAATAAATAATAGAATTTTGTCCATAATGGTATAATTTCTCGAGTTTCTATCATAAAATCTGATATCAGATGTTATGAGATCGATTGGACGAAAAATTTAAAGATAATATATAGAGAGAGTTCAACCGTATTTGAAGTGGGAGATTCGAACGTTTAACTTTTTCGTCGAAGATACAGATCAACACCGTTGAATTTCGTTTATTTTAATTGTTAATGTGAATTCACACGTTAAAAATTGCAACGTTGAGTAAAAGCTAATGTAGGGGTAGGTTTTTTATTATACGAGGGACGGATATGTCCAACTCATTAAGTTGACTTAGTGACATAAATTATACTTAAATTTTTGAGTTCATATCTAATATATTTTGGGTTTTTTTTTTCAATGTGTTCTTGACATATATGTATTTAATATAATTCCAAAAAGTCATGGTTGCCATTAATTAGGGAATGTCATCTTTAAGGCAAGCTGTATTTAGGACACCTGACATTAAGGCAAGCTGTATTTAGGACACGAAGCTGTCTCAAGGTCATGAGATCTACTTTACAGTTTAAGAAGGTGAAGGAAAGAACCGGCCAAAAGATTGGAGTAAGTCTTATCACAATCACCGACTCGAAATGGATTAGCAAAAAGCAAATGTTGGCACATCTTCATCATCCGGCTGGGCACTAGGATGTGAAGCTGTAAACAAAGATTTCCCTTGTTAGACCACTCTAGTTCGGTACTTGTCCATTGAGGGGTTACACGTTTTAAAGTTAAGGAATCTATTAGACATAAATTTAAAAGTTTAAAGATTCCATTCTGTCTCGAAAAGTGACCAGGATCAATCTAGTCACGTTTTCATTCATTTGGAATCTAGGCTCTTCTACGTCATTTTTATTTTTTATTTTTTATTTTTTTATTCCCTTCAATCATTCCTTAAGTCCCATAAGTTTGATTCGGTAGAATCTAACCCATTTTTTCATTGAGCGAAAGGTATGAAATAAATCAAATTGATTTTTCGATCAAAAGTACTATGTGAAATCTTCATTTTTTTTCCCTCTTTCTCTATCCCTATCCGGGTACAATGTTTGAATCAATAAAGAACCGTTTCTTCTGTATCTATATGAATCGATATTATTTCATTCCAATCCCTTCCCGATACCTCCCATGAAAAATTCTGAATTGGATCCAAATTGACGGGTTGATGACTTATAACTGAAACAACGGTTCACATGCATGAATATTTAATTAAATTACAAAAAGTTAGACTAAAAATCATATATTAGTAAGTATTTAACTTTAACTTAAAGGGATAATCAATCAAATTAATTGTAACAATTTGGTTTATTGGAAGATGTGTTTGGAATTCCTAATAGAAAGATTTAAATCAAAATTGTAACACTAAAAAAATTCTTAAAAAACGTGAACAAACCTTATTTTTCACGTAAGATATGTTTTTTTAGTGTTTTTGTTTGGTCTTTGGTCTCCTTTTAAGGTTAATGCCTTGCTTGTTTCTTTGTCTTGGCATTAAGTTTATGCATTGATTTTGGATTCCAAGATTCAAACCATCTATTAAATAAGACTTCATTTGTCACACATTTATATTTATCTTCATAAATGTAAAGAAAATCACCAAAGTATTTAATTCTTCTAAGAAACCAAATTATTTAAGAAATGTACAAAGCTTATGAACAATAATAAACCTCGTTTTAAGGTTAATATGATTATAGATCATCGGTTAAGACACTTGATCGTTCTGCTTAAGTCATCAGAGGTTCTAGGACTGGTAAATCTTTTAGATGTTGTAACCGTCCAAACTCATCATGTTATGTATCGCCGTCAGCTTCACAATTTTCGTCTTCTAGGAATAGAGGTTTCCACACCCTTATAAAAAAAATGTTTCGTTCCCCTCTCTAACCGATGTGAAATCTTACAATACACTCCCCTTCGGGGCCCAGTGTCCTCATTGGTACACTGAACGTTTTGTTCCCCTCTCTAACCGATGTGAGATTTTACAATACACCCCCTTCGGGGCTCAGTGTCCTCATTGGTACACTGTCCAGTGCCTAGCTATGATACCATTTGTAACACGTTTCCACACCCTTGCAAAAAATTGCTTCGATCCTCTCTCCAACCGATGATGAATCTCACAATTCGCACCACGTTTCCACACCCTTACAAAAAATTGACAAAAAATTGCTTCGATCCTCTCTTCAACCGATGTTGAATCTCACAAGTCGCACCGACACAATCCACCTCCCTTCGAGGCAACAACCCAAACCCACCACTAGCAGATATTGTCCGCTTTGACCCATTACGTATCGTCGTCAATCTCACAGTTTTAGAACTCATCTGTTAGGAATATGTTTCCACACCTTATGAAAAATGCTTCGTTCCCATCTCCAAACGATGTGGAATCTCACAAATGCAAGTCAACCATTATTAATTCTTCTAATCTCAAACCATTCATAGAAGAACAAAGGATATCACTAAAACGCAAAGTATTTAGAACGATACGACGTGTTTAAAAGTACTTTCATTCTATGTAGAGAGTTCAAATTTCTAGCTCGTAATTACCACAAACCAAGAAAAGGTAAAAAGTACGAAGTAGACTAATTTAACCGTTAAAAGAACGAACTAAACTATTGCAACATGAAGCATGGGAATTGCCAAGAACTCCATTATTTACCCATATAATTGACTTTAGTATGCGTAAATGGCAATCAATTACTCATAACTCTCTCTTCTTCATAGTTTATAGCCATATAGCTTCACATTTATTTGCAAACCCTTTAATTGCTATGTAAATTCATACCCTTTTCTTCAAACCCTTTCTTGTTCTTCACCATGTCTTCTCCACCACCTATCACCTCCACCATTGCCAATTTTCAAGCCAAGCTTTCTTCCATAACTCTTGGAAATGTCTGCAAAGTTTTGGCAGTTTCAGGGCTTGCCTTGTTCACTCTCTATGTGTTCGTGTTTTCACCTCCAAATTACCAACTTTCTGATTTTCTTACTACCCTCAAACAAAAATTTCCGATTAACAATCTGTCGTCATCGCCGTCGCTCCCACCCGCTGATCCTCCGACCAACATTTCCCATATCGTGTTTAGCATCGTTGGCTCAATGAACACATGGAAGTACAAGAGATATTATAGCCAATCATGGTGGCGACCCAATGTAACTCGTGGTCATGTCTTCTTTGAACGGCCACCTTCTGGTGAGTTCCTACCGTGGTCGAACTTGTCTGCTCCATTTCGAGTCAACGAAGATATCTCACGCTTTGCTGTGTACCCTAAAATTAGATGGCGAGACCAGGTTGTTAAATTATCGTTATTAACTCAAAAGAATAGGGTTACGAATTATTTTTTACGGATTATGTAATCTTTTATTCGTATTCTTTACGTAGGTGAGGATCTTTCGAACTGTGATGGAGTCGTTTAGAGAAGGTGGTCCGAATGCGAGGTGGTACGTAATGACCGACGACGATACGATAATATTTGTGGATAATTTGGTGAAGACTTTGGGAAAGTATGATGACAAGAAGCCTTGGTACATTGGGATGAACTCAGAGTGTGTGAAATCTAACTTTGATTTCTCGTATGATATGGCTTTTGGAGGAGCTGGCTATGCTTTGAGTTACCCACTTGCTGCTTTGGTAGCAAAAAGGTTGGATGGTTGCATTGAGAGATACCCTTATTTGAGGGTTAGTGATCAAATGTTGTTCCAATGTTTGTCGGATTTGGGATTCTCGATTACTCACGAAAAGGGGTTTCATCAGGTAAATATATACCACAACTCTCGTGGGTTTGCTTTTTGTTTCTCCGAAAGGCTTCATACGAATAGAGATGTAATCCTTACTTATAAATTTATGATCACGTGGGACTTCATCCCAATAATTCTCAACAATTCTCCTCTCGAACAAGGTACACCATAGAGCCTCACCTAAGGCCTATAGAGCTCTCGAATAGCCTCCCATTAATCTAAGCTCGACTCCTTTCTCCAATGTGGGATTCCGTCTCAACAATCCTCTCTTTGAACAAGGTAAACTTTAGAGCCTCCCTTGAGGCCTGTGGAGCCCTCGAACATCCTCCCCTTAATTGAGGCTTAACTCCTTTCTTTGAAGCCCACGAACAAAATACACCATTTGTTCGACACTTGAATCAATTTTGACTATACCTTTGAAACTCACAACTTCTTTGTTCACATTCGAGGATTCTATTGACATGACTAAGTTAAGGGTATGACTCTAATATCATGTTAGGAACCACGAGTCTAAGCTCTCATGGTTTTACTTTTGATTTCCCTAAAAGGTCTCATACCAATCGAGATGTATTCCTTACTTATAAACCTATGATCATTCCTTCGATTAAGATGTATTCCTTACTTATAAACCCATGATCATTCCCTTAATTAACCCGTGTGTACTCCCTCCCAACAATCCTCAACTATTGCTATATTTTTTTAAATTTTCAATTTGAGCGTTTAAAGTTAAAGGTTTAAATCTCTAATATAATCATTATTTTTATGGCATGTTTGGAAGGTCGATCTCCGAGGCGACGCATCAGGCTTTCTCTCCTACCATCCACAAACCCCTCTCCTCTCCCTCCACCACATCGACCTCATCAATCCCATCTTCCCAAACATGGACCGCCCCGCCGCCATCAACCACCTAATGAAGGCGGGGGCGGTCGACCAGTCCCGCCTCCTACAACAAACCATCTGCTACCACCGCCCCTTAAACTGGAGCTTCTCAATGTCATGGGGGTACTCAGCTCACATCTATGAAGCCATAATGGCTAGAAACTATTTGAAAAGACCATTGGAGACATTTGCACCATTTGAACGAACTAAGGCTCCGGTTTTCATGTTCAACACAAGGTGGGGTGTCCTTGATAACCCTTGTGAAGCTCCCCATGTGCTGTACTTCGAGTCGATTGAGAGAGATCGAGAGGATAGAATCGTGACCACTTATATAAGGAAGTGGGCTCGTAATCTTCCTCCTTGTGCTGTTTATGGGAACCATTCAGCTGAATCAGTCTCAAAGATTAGGGTTTTTTCATCTGCAAAGGTCCCTTTGGAGGTGTGTTCACTTTCTCTCTTGTTTATGGTTGATTTTGGAGTACTCATTTAGTCCTTAAAAATGTGTTTGTTGGCTTGTTTACAGGCAGGAGGAGTAGAGTGCTGTGATGTAAGAATGGTAGACATGAATGTTACTGAAGTGAGTTATAGGCCTTGTTATCATGGGGAAGTCATGGCTTAAACCTTAAGCTTTCTTCTTGATTGGGTATCAAGTTTAGTGCGTTTAATATGCTTCTAATTAGATGGCAGAAATTGAGTTAAAATTTATATATCTGTTTTGAGATGTAATAAGTTTATGATATACAAAGGAAATCAAACAAAAGGCATTCACATATTTTTTTCTAACTTGTTTGTGTATCCTAATTTTGTGAAGGATTTGAAAGCCGCTGTTATTCGTACATGAGTGCCTTATCTTTGCCTAAAATGTAAGAGTAGCACATGATTTGAGTATTTTAAGAATTACTTGGTAAGTAACCCAACTATTGGTGTCGAAAAATGCAAACACATGCAACATGGTGGGATATATCCTTTTAACATAGCATAGCATGACCTAGGCAGCTTTCCAATATGGAAAAGGTAGGATGTGTAGTACTTTTCTACACATGACCTACGCGTATGAACAAGGGCCCACTAGGCGGGCTCGCACACTCCCTAGGCCTGGCTCGTTGGGCTAACATTTGCTTAACGAGTTCTATGATAAATATCATGGAGGGAAAGGGCCCACATAACATCATAGTGAACATAATGTCCTAAATTATAAGTCATAGTGTACGCGTCCATGCTCATTATAATGGAAAAGAATATGATGCATGTGACACACAAATATGCATGAGGTCTCATAACTTATAATCATGACATAATGTATGAGGCAAGATAAGCCTTCATTTATTTATAACATATTAAGTATGTGAATTATTTTTACATAATTCCCCTACATTACGTAAAACATAGCATGGTCCAGAGAGATTGATGCACCGTAGATTAACAATTTCATATATAACATAGCATGATCGCAAAATAATATAGTTTTATTATATGACATAGTTTATCCGTACATAACATGGCATTACATGGCATTACATGGCATACCATAGCATATATCATAGCTTAGCATAACATATCAATCATACATATGAAACGTGCAGAGGTTATATAGGGCATGCATCATCATACATAATACTACGATCCCCTAATGCTAGCTTACTTGGTTAACCTGTTCGAAACTAATATAATCCTTTAATGTATGCTTAACGCTACTCTCTGAGATGTAATTCTAAAGGAATCCCACAATCATAAATTATAATTCTATTATGAAAAGTGGCTTACCTAATTGTGTATAAAATAATCTACTCCAAACAATTTAAACTAGCTAAAAGATAGTCATACTAATCTTACTCACTTTCCAAGAGTTGAAACTAATAGAAAAACATTCGAGCATATTAGACTCAAGCTAGATCAATCGAAAAGTTGACCTAGAGCCGTCAGAAAATGTATTCTCCGACGGGCTCCAAACCGCCCAAATGAGATGAAAGGAAGCAATTGACTTAAAAAATCAAAGAACCTCTCATTTGTAATGGAATCCAACTTCCTACTTTCTCAACTTAGCTGACGTGGGACAATTTTCATTTCCTTTTTTTTCTTGGGTTATTATACTTTCTTAGTCGTTCTATCCTTAGAATCGCTCTCATTCAAACATGGGCTTGATTCATTCATGTACCCTCCTTTACTTAAGTATCATGTTCTTCAACCATGAATTTTCGTATTCCATGAGCTAATAGGTTTCTATGACACCTACAATGGTAGAAAAAGACCTTCCAAAGCTATCAAGCCATGTACCACAACACATTACAAGACATTTTTAAATTAACGAAGAACACATTTGTAGTCAAATTAAAAATCTCTAGAGTGGAAGTAGGGAATGTAGAAAAAAAACAATCACTAGAACTTTGTCACAACAAAATAAATTACAACCATTTAAGACAAAAGGAAGAGCACCCAAGAACAAGATGAACATAACGATGATTTTTAAGTCAAAATACAATTTGTTAATGAACTTCAAAATATTTTATATCATAATCGAATAAAATAAACATATAAGTCGGCTATAAACAACAAAATTTCATTATATTTCATAGGATTGGACAAAAGATTGGTTGTTTTCGAAGAGTGTAAGATAATTTCTTAACAAAAACCTTTAATTTAAGAACAAATTTTCTATAATGTCCTATGTAAATTCATACCCTTTTCTTCAAACTCTTTGTTGTTCTTCACCATGTCTTCTCCACTGCCTATCAGCTCCACCATTGCCTATTTTCAAGCCAAGCTTTCTTCCATAACTCTTGGAAATGTCTGCAAAGGTTTGGCATTTTCAGGGCTTGCCTTGTTCACTCTCTATGTTTTCGTGTTTTCACCTCCAAATTACCAACTCTCTGATTTTCTTTCTAGCTTCAAACAAAAATTTTCGATGAAAAATCCGTCTCGAACAGATGTCTCTCACATCATGTTTAGTATCGTCGGGTCGATGAATACATGGAAGTTCAAGAGATATTATAGCGAATCATGGTGGCGACCCAATGTAACCCATGGTCATGTCTTCTTTGAACGGCCACCTTCTGGTGAGTTCCTACCGTGGTTGGACTCGTCTGCTCCGTTTCGGGTCAATGAAGATATCACGGGCTTTGCAGTGTACCCCAAAATCAAATGGCCAGATCAGGTAGTTTTAACTCATAAACATATGCTTATAAATTATAATAGGTTTGAAATAAGGTGTTTTAATCTTGCTACAAAAAGATATCTACCAAGATCGACATGATTGTAGCATACCTCTTTTGATTTAGGGAGGTTTTATTGTATTTTTCAATTTTGGAGTATTATTTTTAAAATTTTAAGTTACTTAGTTAATTGTTATTATAGCAGTGATGAACACAAAAATTAGTCATAATTCATGGTTTATATAGGTTTATTTGATATGTTCTTCGTATTCTACATACAGGTGAGGATCTTTCGAACTGTGATGGAGTCGTTTAGAGAAGGCGGCCCAAATGTCAGGTGGTACGTAATGACCGACGACGATACGATAATATTTGTGGATAATTTGGTGAAGACTTTGGGAAAGTATGATTACAAGAAGCCTTGGTACATTGGGATGAACTCAGAGTGTGTGAAATCTAACTTTGATTTCTCGTATGATATGGCTTTTGGAGGAGCTGGCTATGCTTTGAGTTACCCACTTGCTGCTTTGGTAGCAAAAAGATTGGATGGTTGCATTGAGAGATATCCTTACTTGAGGGTTAGTGATCAAATGTTGTTCCAATGTTTGTCGGATTTGGGATTCTCGATTACTCACGAAAAGGGATTTCATCAGGTAAATATATTATTATTTCTCAGCGTTATTAGGAACCACAACTCTTCACAATAGTATGATATTGTCCACTCTGATGGCTTTGCTTTTGGTTTCTCCAAAATGCATCATACCGATGGAGATGTATTCCTTGCTTATAAACCTATGATTATTCCCTTAATTAGCCAATGCGAGACTCCTTCCGAGCAATCCTCCCCTCGAACAAAGTACACCATAGAGCCTTTTCAGAGACATATAGAACCATCGAACAATCTCCCCTTAATCGAGGCTCGACTCTTTTCTCTGGAGCCCTCGAACAAAATACACCATTTGTTTGACACTTGAATCACTTTTAACTATACCTATAAGACTCACAACTTCTTTCTTCACATTTGAAGATTCTATTGACATGGCTAAGTTAAGGGTATGGCTTTGATACCATGTTAGGAACCACAACCCTTCACAATGGTATAATATTGTCCACTTCGAGCATAAGCTCTCATGGTTTTGTTTTTGGCTTCCCAGAAGGCCTCATACCAATCAAGATGTATTCCTTACTTATAAACTCATGATCATGTTGAGGATTGTTGGGAGGGAGTCCTACATTTTGACTAATTTAGGGAATGATCATGGGTTTATAAGTAAGAAATACATCTCTATTGGTATGAGATGTTTTGGAGAAGCCCAAAGCAAAGTCATGAGAGCTTATGCTCAAAGTGGACAATATCATTCCATTGTAGAGGTTCGTGATTACTAACATGGTATCAGAGTCATGCCCGCCATGCCCTTAACTTAGTCATATCAATAGAATCCTCAAATCTTGAATAAAGAAGCCTCAAAGGTGTAGTCAAAAGTGACTCAAGTGTCGAACAAATGGTGTACTTTGTTTGACGATCCAGAGAAGGAGTCGAGTCTCGATTAAGGGGAGGTTGTTCGAGGGCTCCATAGACCTCAGGGGAGGCTCTATAGTGCACTTTGTTCGGGGGAATGATCATAGATTTATAAGTAAGAGATACATCTCCATTAGTATGAGACATTTAGGGCATGTTATAATTAGTAGACTCCCTCCCAATAATCCTTTGAAAGATGATATAATCATTGTTATTATGGCATGTTTGGAAGGTCGATCTCCGAGGCGACGCATCAGGCTTTCTCTCCTACCATCCACAAACCCCTCTCCTCTCCCTCCACCACATAGACCTCATCAATCCCATCTTCCCGAACATGGACCGCCCCACCGCCATCAACCACCTAATGAAGGCGGGGGCGGTCGACCAGTCCCGCCTCCTACAACAAACCATCTGCTACCACCGCCCCTTAAACTGGAGCTTCTCAATGTCATGGGGCTACTCTGCCCACATCTATGAGGCCATAATGCCTAGAAACTATTTGAAGAGGCCGTTGGAGACATTTGCACCATTTGAAAGAGCTAATGCTCCGGTTTTCATGTTCAACACAAGGTGGGGTGTGCTTGATAACCCTTGTGAAGCTCCCCATGTGCTGTACTTCGAGTCGATTGATAGCGATCGAGAGGATAGGATCGTGACCACTTATTTGAGGAAGTGGGCTCGTAATCTTCCTCCTTGTGCTGTTTATGGGAACCATTCAGCTGAATCAGTCTCCAAGATTAGGGTCTTTTCATCTGCAAAGGTCCCTTTGGAGGTGTGTTCACTTTCTCTCTTGTTTTTGGTTGACTTTGGAGTACTCATTTAGTCCTTAAAGATGTGTTTGTTGGTTTGTTTACAGGCAGGAGGAGTTGAATGCTGTGATGTAAGAATGGTAGACATGAATGTTACAGAAGTGAGCTACAGGCCTTGTTATCATGGGGAAGTCATGGCTTAAACCTTCAGCTTTCTCTGTGGTTGTCTATCAAGTTTAGCACGCTTAGACATAGCTTGAGTTGCATGTCAACGACGTTTAAGTAGGATTTATTGTCATGACCCAATTTTCAAAGTTTCAAATTTAGACCATGTCTTAAAAGAAAAGATGAAAGCAAACAAAAGCCATAAACATACCATAAAATTGCGAGTGAATAAAAAAATACAATATAATAGTCGAATGCCAAAATGGAAGACGAGAATTGGAGACAAAATGAATACAATCAACGACACACTAAAATGCAATTTGCACTAATGTCCTGAGTCGATACTCCTTTGTGACAGTGTAGCTCTCGAGCACCTCCCCACCTCGATTGGTACCTGAAAATGAGAAGGAGAAAGAAGTGACTATAAAAATACCCAGTAAGCAACCTACTTGTAGACTACCGTTGCGTCCTTAACCTAGTAAGTTACCGCGAGCTTTTCTCATAGCTTAGAAGTTCTTCCCTAATATCATCTATTTATGTAGTCCCTCGTCCACTATCAAGGCAAGTTTGTCTTACGCACAGTAGTGTCTCCTCATGTTGTCTACTCATGTAGTCCCTCATCCTCTCTCAATGCGGGTTTGTGAGTCTTCACCTATGTCTATACACAGTAACAGTTCCGTCTGTTGCCTAACTCATGTAGTCTCTTATACCCTCTTAAGGTGGGTTTACGGGCTTTGACCCATTTCTACACACAGAGGCAATTCCTTAAATTGATACTATTCATGTTGCTAAAGGTCATGTAAGTTCTCTTGAGGTTCCTTGGGTGTCATAAAGGTTTACTAGGTTCTTAGAGCGTCTAGGCAGTTTAAATCTCGTCTCGCGTTTCCAAGTCTCTTGGGGCTAGCTCTCCAGGATGCACTTAGGTCTAGACCTCTGATTGCCACTCACGATCCTAGGGTACTTGGTCTTTTGAAAATGTTCCAACCTAGGTCAACGTATAAATTACTCTAACTCGGGAGCCTTAATCTCAGCTGAGATCACTTATGCATACTTTACTAGGGAGATACTCTTACCGATCACCTTAAATATGAAAAACATATTTTATTCATTCATATATGCTTATTAGGGAGATAATCTTATCAATCACCTAATACACAGAAATCATAAATCATAAATCATACATTCAAACAAGCTTAATGGGGAGATAACATCCAAAGCACAAATCATAATATCTCATCTTCCATTCTAATACAACGAAAAGTATTAAAATAAGCATGCAACTGAATTTTGGGTATTTTCATAATTTAATCATATATATTGTTCTCGGTAACTTGTCCTAGCGATCCGTGCAAGCATTCGATCTAAAATTTGTATGGTTATATTTCTCTCTCTCTAGGGTTTTATGGGCCAAGTTTAATGGGCTTTTAGGCCCAATAATTTCTTTGGCTCATTTTTTCTAAAACGGGTTTTCACTCATTTAGACCTCGAATTTTCCTATCGATTTAGTTCAACTCGATATTGATATGACCAAAAATCATAGATAAAAGCAAAAAATGTTACCTCCCGATCTAAATTTCAATATCAATATGAATTTAGCTCCCATTACTTGCACACAATTAAGATTTATTCAATAATTAAAAGCCATAGAAATCACAAAGTACAATAACTTTAGACACACTATAAGTGTTCTAAACACATATTTAAAGGTAATTAAAAAAGTTGATCATATCTAAATTTGATCAAAACTTAGAGAGAATTGATTATTTCTCAGACTGAAATAAATCCACAACTTTGCAAAGAACGTCATCCCATATTGAAACCTTCGGAACAGCAACATCGGAGTTCTCAAAATCTGTCTGAAAAAACTCAGTTCTGCCATGTGGGCTCTCAATCAAAGCCTCAGCCAAAGCACTGTTTTGCAGCTTGTAACAAGTTCTCCACGTCAATCTAATTGGCTTTGTCCCTGCAGGAAGATGCTCAAAGCCCTTAACAATGACAAGCAAACACAAGGCCTCAAACATCTTAGGATGAATCGAAGACATTGTAATGTTGGGAAAAACATTGAAATACAATGGCCCATTACATAATTTCGCTTCCACCGTTCCCAAAATTGAGTCTTCGAACTTTTCGGTTCGAGTGTCGAAAACGCATAGAGTAATCGAAGCGTTTAAGGGTATTTTTTTTCTTGAAGCTTTGGCTCCAATTTGGATCATCCCCACGTTGAACATGCTGTAGAATCTTTTGCTTCGGAGGTTAGCCATGAAGGGGGTTTCAAGGATTAAGCTGGTAGCTTGGGTGCCATTGCCACAAGCCATTTCCATTTCTTTGGTTTTGATGGATGGATCAGACAAGAAATTGAATGGATTTGTTTTGTAGATTTTCGATGTGGGAACTTTTGGGATCTTCCAATTCAATAGATTGTTGCCTTTTTTGATGAATTCTTCGTTGTCTAAAGCATGCCTTTGTCCTCCTCCTCTTGTCTTTGAACTCCAACAGGGTTTGAGAAAAGTTGCCATTTTTTTTTTTTTGATATGGCAAAAGGTAAGAAATGGGGTATTAGATTTGGTTTTTGATGGGCTATGGGTATGCCATGGAAGAGGGCAATGGCTTTATAAAGACTTGAATGTTGTGTGTTCTTGAGTGTGTTCTTGAGTGATAGAGATAAGATTGAAAAGTATGCAAGAGGGGACAAATTAAATTGTAGAGCAAGTTTTTGAGTTAATGATTTGTGATGTCATCATTTTATAGAAAAGAAAAGAAAAGATGTTTTGTCATGCATGGTATGAAATTAGTTTTTGATTTAAAACTCTCCCTTTTCGATCTAAAAAAATATTCTCGGAAAAAGAATTTGTGAGATCTCACCTCGATTGAGGAGGAGAACGAAGCATTTTTTATAAGAGTGTGAAAAACGACCCCTAATAGATGCGTTTACAAACCCAATAAAGACAATATCGACTGGCGATGGACTTGGACTGTTACAGAATTTATGTAAAATTTTACGAGTCACAAGTCAAGTATAATAAAATAGGTAATATCTATCAATAATATCAGAAATCTAGAATTTTTAGCTCATGGGTCGATCGTTTTTCTATGAATGTGTTAGAAACTACGATCCACAGTTTAGTTTGATACCATGTTAGGAATCACAGATCTTCACAATAATATGATATTGTTCATTTTGAGCATAAGCTCTCGTGGCTTTGTTTTTTGTTTCCCCAAAATGACTCGTACCAATAGAGATGTATTCTTTACTTATAAACTCCAGATCATCTCCTAATACTCTCTTCCAATAATCCTGAACATACGTGACCCACAAATAAAGACTTCCTTGTCTTTTAAGTTCCATTGAAATGGAAATATTTAGAAAAGTTTTGAGGGTTTTGTTTTTCCACATACTTTTGTTTGTTTGGTCTTGTGATAGTGTGAAGGAACTCTCTTCGAAAGTGTAAGGAAATGAAAGCTTGGAACCAAATGGATTATTGGGTTCTATGGTCCAACATCATTATAGCCATTTACGATCATATTCCATATCAAATTTACATAAAACTTAGATGATTCACTGATCCGATTCGTGCACGCTACCATCACAGATGAAGCTGCTACCACTAGAGGTTCTTCGTTGGGTTCATGTGCAATTGTGGTTGCACGTAGACATGTGTATGGATAAAAATATCGATAGAAATTTAGAAGACAATCATCAACTTTAGTTTAAGCTAAGGATGTGGGACATTACCATTGTTATGATTGAACTACTTTAGCTTGTTGACGAAGGTTAGCCACTTGGTTGGTGAAGTTGTCCATTCATGGGGCTACTAAAATAAAGAAGACCCATGAATAAAGAAATAACCCTACCTCTTCCTTTTCTTTTCTTTTTTCTTGTTGATTTTTCCTTTTTTTAAGATTCTTTCTTAGGGTCTTTCCACGAACCTACAATGATATGTAGTATGGATTCTTTCTTAGGGTCTTTCCACGAACCTACAATGATATGTAGTATGATTATGCATTATTGACTAAAAGATGCTTTTAAAAGTGTTCATATGACTCGACAACTCGTTCTATGCAGACTACCTATGACACACTATCAATTCGACTCAAGGTTTGGTGCTAATAGAAGTAGTAGACTCTCCTAGTAGCGAAGGAAAATGACATGGCTTTTTTTCGTCGTAATAGTGGGCAGGTCTCATGAAATCTATGTCGACCATTAGAATCAAATTTAGGTCATAGTAGAGGCGCATAACGGCACCATTCTTAGACATAGCAGCAGATGGGCAGGCTGGGCCTAAATTCAAACCAGGCACTTCTTTGTTTGAGCTCCTCCCATGCAGGCCGATCGAAAGATCTTGTCCTAGACTGGGTAGAGATTCTCGTAAGATAGGAGAGGGAGTAAGGTTGGGTTGGGTTACATTTTCTTCTTCAGATTGAGTCAAGCAACCCAACCTAACCCAAGATAGAGTTACAATCTAACTCAACTCTATTTTTAAAAAGAATAAGAGTATTTAACGTTTTATAATCGATGTTAGTGATGTATTGTGACTTATAAATGTTCGATATTTAAATTTTATAAGATTTTAGTAAATAATATAACATGTATTATGGATAAGTAAAATTTTTAAATAATTAAAAAAAGAAAAATCTAACCTACCTCAACTCGACCAATTGAGTTGAGTATGAATTTTATTCGGATTATTCGAGTCAGCAATCCAACCAACTCAAAATTTCAAATTTAATCTATGTGCCCTAACCGCGACTTATAAAATTTAAACCATCTAAACCCGTCCATCACCATAATAAAGAATTCCAAATGGGTAAGTTCGTGGAAAATGCTACCACCTTTTGGTCTTTATTCCAACCCTTCATCTACAAGTTAGACAAAAAGGGTATAGAGAGCCCACATATCCACAATCATGATATAAGAGAATTCAAGTTCACATTTATACATTCAAATTACAATATATATATATATATATAAGAATTTCAAAAATTAAATTTAAAAAGAAATTAAAAGAGGAATACCTGAAACCGGCTGCCGAATGAGACTAATCTTGAGGATAGGATGACTACAAAAATGTTTAAAGAAAAATTAAAGTTATAGCCGGTACTAACAAGATACCTAGATACCTAGAAACTTTAAGATTAAGTGTTACTGTGTTGAAATAATTATTTAAGATATTAGAAAAAAAATATAAAAATCTATTATTAATATTATAATAAAAAGTTGGAAGATCTTTCCACGAACCTATTTCCCCTCAAAAGTAAAGAAGAATTATAGAGTGATTATTAAAGAGTTTTGAAGAATTATAGAGTGATTATTGAAGAGTGATGAAGTCATCGAAGTGATGTATGAGTTTGAAAGTTATCCCATTCTCTTTCTTTTAGAGCGATTTAGAGCGATTCTAATGATAGGATAACTAAGAAAATGTAAATGCTTAACCGAAATGATACCAACAAAGTGTACATTTTATTTCGGTGGCTCAATCATAGAAACTTTGACCTTCTATAAATTTTCCTGAGATGTATGTGAGTAAAGACAAAGCATGCTAGATGACTCATGTTGATCGGTAGGGATAGCAAGAAGTAAGTAACGTGATCATGTCGCAGGAAATACTGAGACTACCAGGTGATAAATCCGAATTCCAATTCCTAAACATGGGTCGTTACAAGTAGAGTCACTTATTTTTCAGTTAAAAACATGAACACGAAAATACTAGCCTAAGTATGCAGAGTCCATATGAATGGCGAGTATGATGGGCAAATAAGATCAGGCTTTTTTGCGGTCGCCGCCCATATTATATCATTATGAGAGAGATTCACAAACTTTCATTTATTACAAACACAAATCCATTATTCCATCTCATCCCATTTGGCTAACAGAGTAATAATATATACACATGCAGAATTCATAAAGTTCGAACACAACACAGAGGGAGCCCAAAAAGAGCACAAATTTCAGACACAAAAACACAAACAATAGACACATAGGTCAAAAGAACACATCTGCCATCTCATGCCACCAAGTAGGAGTGTTAACAGGCAGGGAACGACATCGAGATGGATCATAACTTAAGCGTAAAAGAATTCTGTCACCTAGTACGATTTAGAACATGGCGTCGGCCAGTTTTCGGGCAGCTGAACTTCATTCCACACAGTAACTCCTTGCTCAAAATCATTCATAGCAGTCTCAAAATCAGTCTGAAAAAAGATTGTTTTTCCATTTGAAGGAGTCTTAAGCAAAACTCGTGTCTCAACTCCAGGTTTAAGGACTTTGTAACAAACTCTATACATCACCACAATGTTCTTGGGACCTTCAGGGAGCTGCTCAAACTCTCTAACTTTAGCATTCAAAAACAACAAATCATCCAGCCGAGGGGCAGAAAGAGATTCCACAATGTTAGGGAAGACATTGAAGTAAAGAGGGCCATCTTTCAAATTGGCCTCCACCATCCCCAAAAGGGAATCTTGTAAATTGCGATGCCTTGCATCTCTAAGGCACAAAAGCACTTTGGCATTCAAGGGTCCTCTTGTTAAGGCCTTGACTCCAATTTGAACCATTCCAATGTGAATTGTGCGGTACTTGTTTTGGAGATGCCATAAGTCATCGTCTTCACGAATCAAGTTTAGATATCCACCGCCTTTGCTTAGAGGGCTATTCCCTTCTTTGGTTTTGAGAAGGGAATTACGAGAAAAGTGAGTGAAGAGGTTTGTTTTGTAGATTTTGGAAGTGGGAAGAGTTGGGATGTTCCAGGTTAAAAGATCATCTTTGCCTTTCTCCACTATATCATATTCATCGTTGTCTAAAGTGTGGGATGAGGCTGATTTGGAACATGAACTTCTTCTCCTTCCACATGCCATTTTTGGAAGAGCTGAAATGGGGATTTTGTGTTGAAGATCAAGTGTGTTTTGGGGGTTGGGAAGGAGTTTATGAACATTTTTGTGGAAGAAGATGAGAATTTATAGTAGTGGGATAGTTCTCTCAAAAGATGAACAAGAAAAAGGAAAATTTAAACAGTCTTTCATAAGAAAAAGTTCACAAAGTTGATCAAAAGATGAAAGGAAAATAAAGTTCCGTCTTTATTTGGATGTCTTTTTTTGGATGGGAGATTGATTGGAGTCTCACATGGGGGAAGATCATGGGTATACAAGTAAGAGACACTATCTTAATTGGTAAAGACCTTTTGGGCCAAATCAAAAGCAAAACTATAAAAGCTTATACTCAAAGTAGGCAATATAATACCACTATGGAGATCCGTTGTTTCTAACATGGTATCAAAACTATGTCTTTATCGTAACTTAGTCATGCTAATAGAATCTTCAAGTGTCGAACAAAAAAGTTGTGAGCCTTGAAAGTGTAGTCATAGTGACTCAGGTGTCGAACAAAGAGTATACTTTGTTCGAGGGTTGTAGAAAGGAGGTTATATAGTGTACTTTGTTCGAAGGGAGGATTGTTGAGAATGGGTTGGAATCCTACATTAGGAAAAAGATCATGGGTATAGAAAGCTTAGGCTTAAATAAAAAATATCAGAAAGTTTCAATAATACTCCCTTCTCGTCAACCAAAAATATTGATTGATTAGAGAGAGAAAAAATCAGAAGATGACAAGCTTTGAACTTCTCATGCAAGTTTCACTGCACACATGATGTGTATAATTTGGGACCCAGAAGTGTTCTGTGGGACATCATTTCTAGAGTACCATTTTCTCATAGTGAAAGAATCTTTGTTTTCTATTGCTTTTATCTTCATCTTTTGGTTCTCTTTTCTCTATGAAAAAAGAGTGCTAGGATCTTTCCAGGAACTTGTCAAGCCATTTGCAAGAACCTTACTTGAACATTCAACAGACTGATAAACCCTGGAAGAAGCCAAACAGGCCCCTTTTTCATTTCTTAAAACTTCACTTTTGCATTCAGCCCTTGAGAAACCACCATTTAGAAGTACCTTTTAGTTTGAAGGGAGCATTTGAGGTATGAATTTAAAAGGTTTAGAGGTCAGAACTAAGAAAAAAAATATGTTTCCAATCAAAGTTCAGAAGCCTCAAGTTTACACAAACTATGTTCGGAAGCTGGTTACATAAGGTCGAGTTTAGAAGAAACGTTGTGAAAGAAGTTTAAGTAGTGAATCAATGTTTCCTGATATCTCCAACAAAACCCGAGTTTGGCAAATCTTCTCCAAACATGAGTTCGACTTAGGAGTGTGGGTTTCCATGGACGTGTCTGACACGTGTTCATGGACATTCGACGTCAACATAAGAGTGAATTGACATTTTCAGCAAGGGTCCAAAGGAAGATGGTAATAGTTGGGGCAGTCCGAATTTCCATGGATGTCAATAAACCTCTGATACGAGGCGTAAATTTACCGAAAGAAGTTGTATCTGAATAGGCCATGAGTGTAAGATGAAGATGATAAGGTTTATATTGGGTTTTTTGCACTTTAGAGCAGATCACAAGAGAACCTCAAAGGAGGTAATTTTAATAGAAGCAAACTTATATAACACTCGTGCAGACAAACAATTAACTTGGGTACAAAATTATACCAAGTTCAGTAGCATCCATTTCTCTCCGGCTGTTGCAGAACAGTAACAAGCCCGTGGAGAGAACGAGACTATTACACTCGTTAGACCTTATAACATTGACTTATAAGGCGAAAAAATTTAAACCTCCTTACCAAATCATTCATTCCTCCCATTTTGTTGAGCAGCCACGTAGTTGCGAACGACTTCCATTGCTAATTGATGAGCATTCTTATTCTGAAGCCTTGCAAGGTTATCCATGGCCTCAAACGTATCCTTATCAGCAAAAAGCTTCAGATTGTATCGTGCTGGTGCAAGCACAGGACCATCCCATTTTTCAACCAGCTCTTTAAGTTTCTCAAATCCCTGAGCATTTAACCAAAACGACCACCGTTCACGAAGAGTTCTAGTAAGTCGAAAATAATTCGGTTTAAAATTTTAGACACTTTAGAAACAAACTCACCAAGCGGTTCGTGAAGTCTCCAAATGATTCTTTAGAGTGTCGTTTGCGCTTCCAATGATAAAATAAGGGTTCCAAGACTTTTTCAAGGTCATGGATCTTAACCTTATCCATAAAAGTCCTTGCCAATGACGTTTGATTGGGTTTTCCCCCAAGCCATAACTGTTACAAGGTAAGAGCACGCATATACGTGAAGAATTCACGAAGATATAAATTGAGTACGCATATTCAAAAGTTTCCACTTAGAACGGAGTAAAGCATCAGCTTGCAATTCATGATACCTGGTAGCTGTTTGGACCATCACCTACTAATCCAAGTTCAGCCATATAAGGCCTAGCACAACCATTTGGGCAACCAGTTATCCTAATAACAACGGATTCGCTGTACTTGAGACCAACCTGATAACAGGACAAGCATAGCCATTAGTGCCTAAATTCTCATGTATTTAATGTTCATATGTTCATGCACACAGAAACAAGCCCCCAAACAAGGATCAATCCCTTGGACTAGTCATTATAACCATCAGTTTTTTTTTTTATCAAACAAGAAGAGCATTAAGCACTATTGAAGAACTTCAGGGCACTAAAATAATAGATACAGGGAAAAAAATAAAGTTTTTCTTTTTTTTTTGGTGTAGTCGACAACATTAAAGAAATGACAAAAACATTACAAAAGAAAACGATTTTTTTAAAGAAAGAAAATTGTTTTAGAAAAAAGGAATCAAGCTATTTTCTTCCTAATTAAAGAAGGAAAAGTACAAATGCTTCAAAATCATGAGGGTACCTCGCCTCCCCTAAGGCAAGGCATTATCACACCCGGCATTGCAAACACAGGTAATCGTGTTTGCCCATCAATAATATACCTTTTCAAATACAGCTCGAACTCGCTTAAGGATGTCTGGAATTCCTCTCTCGGCTTCTGTTATTGCCAAAGGGCAAAGTGGCATAGCTGGACATGCCATCGCAGTTAAGTTCAGGGGATCTACATACCTTGGTTGCTGTAAAATCATAATTCAGTCAAAAAAAGTGCACATACAAAAGGAAAAAGAAGTTCCACCAAAAAAATGGAAAACAACTTCATAATTCTTCATAATTCTAACTTCCATGTTAATATAACACAAATCCATCCTAGCATAAACAGCTCAGCATCAATTGTGCATATTACAACAGAAATAGAAATTCTTGCCGAAAAGCTAGAACTATTCAATTTTAGGAAAGCCAATTGAGATGTTTGTGCTAAATTGAAACATGTAGGTTTATATTTTCAGAAAGAACTCAATCACCAAGTAGTGCCACAGAATAATAGTTTACCAGCAAACCACTTTGTGCAAGAACTGTAGTAATGGGACGCTTCCATGCATTGCGAATGTTGGTCAAGATGATGTTTTGATTTGGGGTGATACGAACATCCAAATTATATTTCTCTATCACCTCCCTCAATGTCTTCTTCATTTGCCCAGCAATACGACCACTATCAACATGTAGCCCACAATATAAGTGACCATCACCCTGAAAAGTAGCAAGATTCTCAGGCAAGGTGGACAATAAATGTTCAAGTCTATGAGACAAAAGCCAGACATCAAAGGAACTGTTCATTTGCTGATAGTTTATGGAGGCACTAAAGGAAAAAGATCATCATTATCGATTATTGTATTTAATTTCTTGCATATGATCGCCCTCCTTATCAACAGGCATGCCAAAAATGAAAATCAAATTCCTGGATAACATTTTTTATCACAGTATTTAAAATACAATTTCAATACAATAATGTTTCTAACTTTAATCGATGAATTTAATACATAAAGCTCGGGGGAAATGATATTTAGGTGGCATACATTTTCCAGAAGTATATACAACGTTCATGTTTGAAAGTAGAATGTGTCTAAAACAATTCAACATTCCATGTCTATAGCAAACTCTTATCAAACATTGCAGTGTGAATACTGTAGCCTGAATAAAAGAGATGACGTGAGGCTCCCCTCAGCATTTAAAAGAAGCAACAATTCAAATATTAGAGCTAACAAAATCAGATGTCGTACAGGGTTCAGAACTAACCTGCTCGTGCCACCCCAAGTAACTTTCAAACTTCCACTCTGGTAATTCCCTGAAAGGTTTAAATTTCTTCCCATAATATTGCTCCACAACACTCCTAAATTTTTCAATCCCCCAGGAACTGATCAAGTATTTTAGTCTACTATATTTGCGATCATCTCTTCTACCATTTTCACGTTGCGTGACAACAATAGCTTTAACTGCATATAGAATATCCTCCTTGGGAACGTATCCTAATGGCTCTCCCAAACGTGGAAAGGTGGTCTCTTGTCTATGAGTTCTTCCCATGCCCCCTCCAACCTGCAGAAGGAATTATTAAACAAAATGCTACTGGAACATGGGACATTTTATTCTCTAAAAAAATAATAACTTCAAATTCTGATATTTGTAGGTACTAAATCAACTTACATATATGTTGAACCCTTGAGGCTCCCCCTCAGCATCAGAAATGACGACAACACCAATATCGTTTGTGAGAATGTCTACAGAGTTGTCGACTGGAACAGTCACTGCAATTTTAAATTTTCTAGGGAGAAATTGAGTTCCATATATAGGCTCAGGAGAATCCTCAAAATTTGTTCCATTAGAATTGTCATTACGGGCCTCGACCACTTCTGGAGGTTCTGCCGACATGAATTTCTCCCCATCTACCCACATATCATAATAAAATCCTGATTGAGGAGTTAATAAAGCAGCAATGTTTTCGGCAGTTTGCTGGGCAAAAAGGTAATCTTTTCTCACAAGTGGGGCAGCAGGAGCAAGAACGTTCCTGTTAAGGTCACCACACGCACCAAGCGTTGAACCCATGCTCCGAATAATGGTGCTCATAACTGTCTTCAGATCCTTCTTGAGAACTCCATGTAGCTGAAATGTTTGTCTGGTGGTTAGACGAAGCGTCCCAATTCCAAAATGATCAGCAAGATCATCCATTGTCAAGTACAGCTGGTTTGACACTTTCCCACAAGGATTCTTGGTACGAAGCATGAACGAATAAGACCTCTGTCCTCGATCTTCTCTGTTATACTGCTGATAGCTCCCATGAAATTTGATCAATTGTGTGGCAGCCTCGTTTATGTTAGGGGCATCTGTCAACAACTCCTCATTAAGAGGGTATCTTATATAATTGCTATGTTCTTTGAAAATTTCAACCTTACTACGCTTCGGCTCAGCTGCAACACCAGGCTTTGCCGGCTGGAAAATTGGCCACAAATTTTACAGAAATATAAACCTATGTCAGTAAAAATTCAACTTACTAATCAAAAACATATCACCAGGTAACAAAAATCCATGCAGCAACAAGCATTACTTTCATAGTCTTCATGTTATTCCATGGAATGGGTGAACAATATAGACAAAAGAACTACACAAAATCACATTCTATTACAACAATTACAAAGATCAAAAGCAACAACAACCTCAGAGAGTGAAACGTAAAACAAGTAAAAGTGGTGATGGATCGTACCGTGGAGACGGCGCGGACGAGGAGAGGATAAGAAGAGGAGGAAGAAGGAGACGAAGAAGGGGCGAAGAAGCGGACATGTCTGGCCAAAGCGAGGGAGGTGGTGGATTTGAGGCCATGAAAGGTATGAATCTGGATGGTTGGGTCGATAAAGACGGCGGCGTTAGAGGCGCCGAACGACGTCGTCGTCATCGGAGGGAGGAGGTTGTGCCGCAGGAATTGAGTGAGTGAAGCAGAGAAGAAGAGAATCAGATTGGATGGCAATGGACGAGAGAGCAAAAAGCACCGAACAAAAATCTTTTTAAAAATGCCAAATTAAATGGTTTTAAAAAAATTAATAATAAAAAAACAAAAAGAGTCACGTGGCGCACACGCGTGGCCTTTGAAGCTCTTGAAGAGACACACGTCCACTCTCATTTCATTCACGCGCCTGGGAACTTATGGGATTTTTTTTTTTTTTATAAAAGTAAAATCTTAGTCATATTTTCGGATATTTAATTAAAATTTACTAACTTAATTTTAATACATATACCTCAAGAATTATCTCTGATTATTTATAAAATTATATATATATATATATATATAATTGTATAATATTTTAAAATTAACAATAAATTTATCAGTTTCCAAGATTATCTGAGTGAAAATAATAATGAAAATGGTCATTAGATTTTTTTTAATAATATATTGTTCTATTTTTCCATTACTACAAAAATAAATAATAAATGAAAAAATTAGTGGAACAAAGTAATCAAAAAGAAAGAGAAAAAAAAAAGACAATTTAATAAAACGATAAATTTAAGAGTATAAATTGAATTTTAAAAAATTATATAAAAAAAACTATATATAATGAGATTCTCGGCGGCGGCGCATTTGAATGTGATGTGAAATGTGAGCACGCGCGTTAAGGGGCGCGTGGAATGTTTGAATAGTACATTGAACTTGTACTTAGACCCAAGTAAACAGGTGAGTTTTTAGTAGAAATTTTAATGGAAAATGTAAATTATCACTAAAAAAATCTTTGACAATAATATTTTTAATATATATATATATATATGAAGAAAAAAAATCTCAAACAAATTGCCCGAGGAATTTTTGCAAAAATAAATGAGATATGGGAATTAAAATAAGAGGCGAAGACAGGGATGGAGACAGAGAAGGTTTCTCTGTCCCCGTCACACCCCTAAACCTGTTGCCTAGAAATTATATGTTTCCATAAAAATATAGGAGACGAGGATGGAGAAAGCTCCTCGGTCCATGTCCTACCCCTTAAACCTGCTGTCTGCAGAGAATTTGCGCAAAAATAGATGAGAAATGAGAATTAAAATAGGAGGCAGGGATGGGGTCGAGGGCGAGGACAAGGACAAGGACGGGGAAGGCTTCTCCATCCTCGTCCCGGCCCTAGAAAACACTATTCCCGAAAAAAAAAAGTTGTAGTAATTCAAAGGTAGAGATGAAAGAAAGATTTTGAAGCAAATTCATACATAAATTGCAAGAGTAAATGAAATCAATCACTTGTTGGCCTAACTGATTATATACACACAATAATCACACACCTTAGTGCTACCCTCCCAAAACAGACACACCCTTAAGAGGCCCTTTTAGACTCTCCTAATCCTCTGCCTATACCCCCACCAACATGTCTGTTCTACTTCTTCTACCATCTAAAACATCTTCAATCCATTCAAATCCACAATAACCTTCCTTCCAATGTTTATCATTCCTTTACCTTCAACGATCCATCTCTCATTAACTTCAAACTCAGACTGTTAAATCTTTCTCGTGAGTACTGTCTCGATGCTTTTCTCCAATCTGTACCCGCCTTCATCATTGCTGCAAACTCCTCGTAGCTTATTCGCCCGTCCTGAAGGAAAACGAAAACATTAAATGTGCACGGGAGGAAGAGCGACAATGTTGTTAGGTTATACATGGTGAAGTTATATATAAATTACATATAAAGTAAATGATAGTATACAGTATGCATATGGAAAACTATATTTGGTAAAGTTATTTATAGTACACTGAACATAGTTATATATATATATATATAATAGATGACTATATCGGGTAAAACTATAGAACTGAACCATATATATACCATTAGGCAGTGCTTTGAAAACACATGCTTTCTGCAGTATCTTACATCAACTAGAGAAGGGAACGAAACATTCTTTATAAGAGTGGAAATCTCTCCCTAGCAGACGCATTTTAAAACCTTAAGGGGAAGCCCAAAGCGGACAATATCTGCTAGCGGAGAGCTTGGGCAATTACCAATGGTATCAGAGTCAGACATCAGGCGGTGTGCCAACAAGGACGTCAGTCCCCAAAGGGGGGTGGATTGTGAGATCCCACATCTATTGGAGAGGGGAACGAGTGCTAGTGGATGTTGGGCCCTGAAGGGCATCGGTTGGAGAGGGGAAACGAAGCATTCTTTATAAGGATGTGCAAAGCTCTCCCTAGCAGACGCGTTTTAAAACCTTGAAGGGAAGCCCAAAGAGGACAATATCTACTAGCGGTGGGCTTGGGCGATTACACTTACATACTTGAAGTCATCAATATAAATCTCTAGCCCTCTCTCCTGTTTTTTGTGTTCATCTAGATCGAGTGTGTGTTGTTGTGTCATCCTAACAAATGTATCAAACAATACCCACGAGAGACGGTTTTGAAGTTTTCAAAGGTCTTGAGTTCAAGCTTCAACAGAAAACTTAACATTTCAAAACACTAGTTGTCTCTCAATGTCGGCCTTAGGGTCGGGTCGGGTCGGGTCAACATATATAGATATAGATATGAAATGATAAGTGATAAATGAAGCAAAACATTCTTATCCATCCTATCGGTATCGATTTTCAATTGTCATTATGATCCTCCAACCTTATAACAAATGCACAGAAACAAAGATAGCAATGATTTGAATGGGGTGTTTGAACCCTTCAGGTAATTTGGTTAAGGGTAGATCTTGTAAGAAACTAATACTCACCTTGTCCGTGTCCACGTCATGCATGATGGCGTTGATAACCTCCTCGCTGTTAGTCTCATCGCCGTCGTTAAGCGCGTTTCTAAGCTCTTCAATCTCTATGTAGTCACTCTGGTTTCGATCAAAGAATGAAAAAGCTTTGTGCAGGTGTTCGTCATTGGCCATCTTTCTAAGATGCACCGAAACCGCGACGAACTCTCCATAGTTCAATGTTCCATCACCATCAACATCAGCCTGTCAAGAATTTAACACTTTGCTTATTAACAATCATTTTACGTCGAGAAAAGTAAGAAAGTTCGAGCATAACGTTTAAACTAAGATGATGAATAATCGTGCTGAGCTCGAGGAGCAATCAGACCCAGATCTCTTGTAATGCTTACAGATTCTACGAGTATCTGAAGATCAGGGTCGGGAATCTGATGGCCAAGCTTTTTTAATCCAACACGAAGCTCCTCGAGATTTATCTTCCCTTTTTTGCCAGTATCCATTGTTTCGAATGCCTCCTTGATTCCAGCCACTTCCTCTACAGATAAATGCTCGGCAATAACCTAATATACAACATAATTCAAATCTTGAGACATCAAGCTTCATGGATATGAAATATTCAGAAAGAAGTTTCAGAACTATTGCAAAGAACTTCGTTCGAGATATTATTACCCGTAGAGCTCTTTTCTTCAGCTTGTTCATCACGGAAAACTGCTTTAGCCTTGCTTTCACGGTCTCGCCCAATGAAACGTTTGGAGCTTTTTTGGCGTTCTGTAACCATGGATGTTCTGCATATGAACAGAAGGGGAGATCATTTAGTAGTGAAGTACTCAATTGAAAACTCTACACAATCTTTAGTGACAGAATAAAACTAGTACCCAGCACTTCCTGAGCTGTGAGTCTCCTTTTGGGGTCAGGATCAAGCATTTTCCTCACAAGGTCCTTTGCGTTGTCAGATACTATAGGCCAAGGGTCCCTCTTAAAATCAATTACCGAGCGAATGATAGCCTGTGCAACTCCCTGTTCGGTTTCTGCTCACGAAATATGAAGAAAGTCAACCAGACATAAACGGATAAATGGACAAGAATTTTCATATATTGACGTTCTTATGATACGGATCATGATTGAACGAAAAACATAGGATTTTATTTGCTAGCTTTCCCTTTCGAGCTTCCTCTCAAGGTTTTTAAAACGCGTCTACTAGGGAGACGTTTCCACACCCTTATAAAGGATGCTTCGTTCTCCTCCCCAACCGATGTGGGATCTAGCAATCCACCCTTCCTTCGAGGCCCAGCATCCTCACTGGCACTCTTTCCCTTCTCCAATAGATGTGGGAACCCCTAATCCACCCCTCTTCGGTGCCAACGTCCTTTCTAGCACACCGCCTCGTCTCCACCCTCTTTACTGACACATCACCTAGTGTCTAGCTATGATACCATT
Source organism: Cucurbita moschata (assembly GCF_002738365.1). Taxonomy (NCBI): domain Eukaryota; kingdom Viridiplantae; phylum Streptophyta; class Magnoliopsida; order Cucurbitales; family Cucurbitaceae; genus Cucurbita; species Cucurbita moschata. The sequence goes on along the minus strand of NW_019268519.1, from coordinate 4,392,850 downwards.
TGTAACAGTCCAAGCCTACTGCTAGCAGATATTGTCCTCGTTGGGCTTTCCCTTTCGGGCTTCACCTCAAGGTTTTTAAAACATGTCTGCTAGGGAGAGGTTTTCACACCCTTATAAAGGATGTTTCGTTCTCCTCCTCAACCGGCGTGGAATCTCACGGTAAACATTAGTAGAATTCAAGCTGTTTTCCAACTTCATCCCCATGAAGCGAAGAACAAAACAAAGAAAATACATAGGTTATGAGAAACAAACCTGCCCAAAAAGGTGGGACACCACAAAGTAAAATATAGAGAATAACCCCAGCACTCCAAACATCAACCTCTGGACCATAGTTCCTTTTCAGGACCTCCGGAGCCATGTAATACGGACTTCCAACGATTTCATTAAACCGCTCACCTAAGGATTATATAGAGAAAAAAGGTGCATTACATGAAGAAATCATGTATAAGACACGTTAAAAGCAACCGTGCTGAATGGATCTAGTTTATTACCAGGTTTGAAGAACACCGATAACCCGAAATCAATTGCCTTTAACGGAGCTGTTTCCTTCTTGTTTCCAAAAAGGAAGTTCTCTGGCTTCAGATCACGATGCATAACACCGTGTTTATGACACATCTGCATAGCAAAACAGATACGACCATATGAGCAATCGTATTACTTCTCAATAAGCTCAACACAAATCGAAACATTGCCACCATCACTAACATGTTTCAACCAGAAAACGCAGTCAATCGACACAAGGATTTAAAAATCAGCAGCAACAACGTCGCTCTAAATACTAACTATAACTTCTTGGTTAAATTAAAATTTTAGTTACTAACAATCCTATTCGGGCCCAGCGTCCTTGCTGGCACACCACCTTATGTCCACCCCCTTCAAGGCTCAGCCTCCACGCTGGCATATCGCCCGGTGTCTGGCTCTAATACCATTTGTAACAGCTCAATCCCACCACTAGCAGATACTGTCCTCTTTGGGCTTTCCCTTTCGAGTTACCCTCAAGGTGTTTAAAACGCGTCTACTAGGGAGAGATTTCCACACCCTTATAAACAATGGTTTGTTCTCCTCCCCAACCGATGTGGGATCTCACAATGCCTATAAAGTTGACAACTCAATAAGATGAAGTGACGTCGTCTTTAAAACGGGTTTTGATACGTTGCTTTAGGAAGAGGGTATCCAACACATGTCCTTTTATCTTGTCTGGCTGTACATTCTCCACTTTTTTCTACCATCTATTCGACACAATGCTTAATATATTAGCGTTTAGTAAACGACTATAGAAACAAAATTTAAAGCTCACGACGTAAAGTAAAGCTTCTATCGAAGTTCAACGACTAAACTAGTAACTTAAACCTAAGTCATAATCAAATCAAACAGTCAAAAGAAGTTGTCATCAGAAACCATTAAAATTCGAAACAGCTCAAGCTCACCACGACACAGGCTTATCCAACAATAACAACACATAAACAAGAACACTTCACCTGAACAACTTCAACAATGGTTCGCATGACAGCAGCAGCAGCTCTCTCTGTGTAATGTCCCCTTGCAACAATCCTATCAAACAACTCCCCACCTTCACAAAGCTCCATCACAATATGAACAGCATGTTCATCCTCATAGGTATCTCTCAATGACACAATATTCGGATGCTTAGGCAAATTCTTCATAATCTCAACTTCCCTCCTCACATCCTCAATATCCACAGCCGTTCTAAGCTTCTTCTTCGATATCGATTTACAGGCAAGTTTCTCTCCAGTGGTTATATCAGTACACAAATAAGTTATCCCAAACTCACCTCTTCCAAGCTCACTTCCCAGATCGTATAAAGTATAAATGTCTCTACCCGTTGGATCTTTCAACACCCAGTTCCCACCGCCATTGCCATTGCTCACTACATGATCAGCTGCAAATGGGTTCGGCTTCTTGTTTTTCCCCTTGTGCTGCTTCCCTGAAGGAGTAGCCGGCGTAGCGCAGCAATTCCCCATGAATCAAATCAGATCCTTAAGCTTTCAAAGCGTCTGATTCTTTCAAGAGATTCTAACAACACCCACTAACGCAAAAAGGGGAAACAGATCTAAATGTTACAATAAGAACAGGGCAAGGATTAAGACAGAGAAGAAAGGGGAATCGAGATTTTAGAGAAGAACAATAAGAACAAACACAAATATCTTCCAGAATTATCCAAAAACAATACAGAAAAAGGTAAAAACCCCAAATAACAAGAGATTTTCTTAACGTTCGTTTGAAATACAACACAGAGCAAAGAAATCCCAAGAAGCTCACCTGAAATCCAAACAAAAATCTCCTCGAAAACCCCCAGAAATCGAAATGGGTCGTTCGGAATCTGATGAAGAACACAAAGGGAAAGGAAGATTGAGAGAGTTCTTCAAAGGGAGAGGTTAAGAAGGGGGGGGGGGGGGGG